>NW_027362769.1:382276643-382688765 GCF_046119375.1 Phyllobates terribilis | reverse complement strand
ATTGAAAAGTGTTCTTATTTTCGAAGCACAGAGACAATAAGATGAGTCAAGGCTCCAATAAACACAATATTACAAGCAATGTGAATCCAGGCTGACTTTTATTGCTATGTAAACCCAGACAGGTATGCGAGCTAACTATAGGTTTTATGAGAAAAGGCAAGAACATTATTTGTTAAGTTAAAATCCCTTAATACGTAGGAGAAATAATTAGTCCATTCCCATGACCGAACACAAGGAAGGGGCATAGAAAAAAATGTGCACATTATTCAATGGGTTGCTTGCATTAAATACTTTGATTTTTTTGGAATAGGACAGTCCAAAGCTTAAAGGGGTTGTCCACTACTCCGACAACCCCTTCTGCATCCCAGTAAAATAATAACACCTATACTCACCTCTAGTTGGTGCTGTTCCAGCGGTGTTGGCACTGGCTCTCCCGGGGATTGCTTCTATCTCACTTCCTCCAGATATATGTGATTGGTCCGAAGGAGAGTGAAGCCAGAGCTGATTGGCCGCAGGGATCACGTGACATAATGTCACGCGATCCCCGGGAGAGGCAGGGCCAACACCGCTGGAACAGCACCAACACTAGAGGTGAGTATACATGTTATTATTTTACTGGGGGAAAACGTAGGGATACAGAAGGGGTTGTCCAAGTAGTGATTGATCCCTGTGGCCAATCAGCGCTGGCTTCATACTCCTCTCCTTCAGACAAATCACATATATTCTGGAGAAAGTGAGATAGAAGCAATCCCTGCTTTAACAGCACCGGCATCGGAGGTGAGTATAAGTGTTGGTATTTTACAAGAGGGAAACAGAGGGATTGAGAAGGCGTTGTGCAAGTAGTGGCAACCCCTTTAATGCCTTCCTCACCCTTTTCCCAGAGATCAGAAGCGCTATAGATCCCAATGCAAAACTGTGACAGTGCCCCACCTTCAATGTACCATTTATAATACTGGTGGTTTTGCACGTGACATTTGGTTATTTGGCCCCCTTGTACACCATGGTCTTGGTACAACTGTTACCTTCATACCCCTGTAGCTAATTCACTGGTGAAGTAATTTTGGAGAGGATGACTCCTGAGCTGATTCACTGAGCCCAAAAAAAAGTGGGATTGGAATGGTCCTTCTCCCGGACCCCATAGCTTCTTCATATATAGCCAATATGGTAGGTATGATCTCTGGATGTATATAATGTATGGATCTATATGGAACATAGACTTAGGTCAAATGGAGCAATCTTGGTTTCCTGGTGGGCCAGCCAGACCCCATCAGATAGGATTGATCAGTTGCCCTATGTGAGATGACTTAGTGCCCAGCTATGTATGGATAATAGGTCACTATGGAGACCCAATAGACCCTCGGTCTACCCCTTCTTCAACTTGTCAGTCATAGAGTATACTTTCCCCAAATAACTTTGGGCTACTACCCATGCCCAACCGTTCCTGGTACTTATCAAATTATTCTCTCATCCTAATCTTGGCCATAAAAACTGTATATTAGAGGGCCCTTTTGGATGGTTCATATCAATGGCTCTAAGTGGTCAAGAAGGCAGCCGTGTCCTTCAGCAGCTCTTATCACATACTAATTTAGAGACAAGACATCATACAGATCCTGTACTCTAAAGAGAACCTGTCCTATGACATGTTCAATAAATCTTACTGTCAACTAACCAGATTTGGAACAAAAATTGGTCAAAAATCATGAGCCATCCTAAAATATGGAAGATGCTTAAAGGGGAATATATAACATCATTGTCTTCTTATATTGATACAATAGGTGTCCCCATTGTATGCCCTGGCACGCACTTAAAAGTCACTTAGTAGGTTCGGGTTACTGTTACAGATTTTTCATTAAGGACCATTGTTTAAATGTATTTTTATAAAAATGTTGTCAGTGGTTTTTTTACAAATCACAATTTTTATAAAAAAATTAAATCTTGCAATTCTCAAACTGGCCACTAGGACTTTTTAAAGTTTATCTTCCTGTTGTTTCAGGAAATCCACATATACATTAGTCGCAAGTCTGATCCTATCTTTTGCATTGAAGCATCTAATGAGCAGGTGCAAAGGTCATTTTAAAGGGTCAGCTGTTAAAGTTGGCACGCCCCCTGGGGTACTCGATAGCCGGGCCGGTCCTTTTTTGGGTAGTCACGGTGGCAGTGACTTGGTCCGTGGCCCAGGGCGGTCAATAAAGAAAAGTCAATTGGGGAATAAAGATTCCTGACGCCACCCGTGGTATTCGGCTATAGTTGGCCGCCGCTGCTGTTCAGATCCACTGGGGCTGTTGGTGACGCAGCAAAGATGGTTCAGCTCTCCATGGGTAGAGCTAGGCCCCAGGGCAGTTAAATAACGGATTTAGTATGTTGGTGTTGTAGTGCAAGGCAGGTGACGCAGCAATTAAGTAAAGGACACAGTGGGGTGCAGTCTTCAAGTGTTTACTCACAGTTCTTATGGAGTTCCAGGTTACAATGGCCAGATTATAACAGTCCACCGAGTCCTGTGTCCTCCGGGGAAGTGATCCAGCCAACTCTCAGATAACTTGGGTGCACGTGAACAGGACCCCTTTCTTATGTGCCTTCCCGGGTCGTCTCTCTGTGCTGACTCTCGCCCTCCTGCCCTGCGCCTCACACACAGTGTCCCGAGCCAGTGGCTGCGGGCCTTGTTGGGCGACGTCCTTTCTGTCCCCTTTTGTCCTATATGGCCACCTTTTCGGCGAATGTGTGTGGTTTTTGGCTACGGCACTTGAAGATACCGCAACCTTCGGTTTGCTAGCTGAGTCTTGCAGTCCTCCACTAGTCTGGGGCCGATCCCCTACTGCGGCCTGATCCCTTCACAGTCAGCATGAATTTGGGCACACGGGTGAACTCCGGACTTCCCTTGCCTCTAGGATTCTTTCTCTCTCTGGAGCCTTTTTCACTGCTCCGGTGTTCTCTCCTCACCCTACTACTGGGCCCCCTTCACTGGGCCCCCTCGCCATCTGGACCTTGCTCCTCATGGTCCTCCCTTACTCCACTGAGCCCTTCTAGATGTTTCTACCCTTCTTTTATACTCTTCCTTCAGTGCTCCCCTAAACTACTTCCACCACCCACCTCCTCTACTTAGTTCCACATTCCAAACAGGGGTCGGGTCTGTGCTCTCCCTCAGGAGCTTTCTAGACCTTTCCTAATGGAGTGGTGTAGTGTTGGATGTGAGTGGTTGGGTCCCGGGTAGTGCTCCCTCCTTACCTGAGAGTGAGGCACCACACCTCTGGCTGAGATGCAATACCTCTGTAGCAACTAGACCCGCAGGGGCACCACACATTGACTATTATGTTACGTGAAATTAAAGGGGTTCACTGGGTGAGGAGGCTCCTCTAGGCCCAAGGTCCAGATGGGCACATGGGCTACGGGCGTTGGTGCAGCAGGTTGGTGGTCTGAGGGACTTAAAACCATATGTAAACTGAAGGCAAGCAGGTGGAGTGCATGAAACCGCCTGCAGGCTGGAGGACGTCAGGAAACCGCAGGCAAGCAGTTGGAGTGCAGGAAACCACAAGCAGGCGGAGGACGTCAGGAAACCTCAGGTAGGCTGTGGACATCAGGAAACCGCAGGCAAGCATGTGGAGTGCAGGAAACCACAGATAGGTGGAGGAGGTCAGGAAACTGCAGGCAAGCAGATGGAATGCAGGAAATCGCAGGCAGAAGAGATCAGAAAACCAAAGGCAGGCAGCGGATGACAGGAAACCGCAGGCAAGCAGGTGTAGTGCAGGAAACTGCAGTCAAGCGTAGAATATCAGGAAACCGTAGACAAACAAGTGAAGTGCAAGAAACCGCAGGCATGTAGCAGATAATCCAGGCTGATTTATTTTGACAGCATAAACCGCTCATTAAGCGAACACAAAACAGCCTTTTCTGGCACAAAAAAAGATATAACAGAACCAAACTCAAAATAACAAGTCCATATACAGCACGGCCTCAGCCGTTTAAATGAAGTGCTCTTCCTGGACTTCAGCAGGTTGGAGCAGCACATGCAAGGTCTGCTCACCTTGCGGAACACACAGACAGACTGAGACAGGCGCAGCTGTTTTAAATCAGGCCTTCCAAGACCTGGACCGGAGGTAAGTGAGCAGCTGTTCCCCCCAGCTCTTTCAGCTGCTCGTAAAACCCAGCCCTGTAATCCGGGCCCATTAAACGCCTCTCATCACTATGTGTGCTGGAGCCTGCTTTTCCGAGTCCTACATCACCAAGGCTTGGCACCTCGGGGACACATACCTCCCGTCCACAACCTCTCCGGCTGCAACCTTACACTGTGCATGGCCAGCAATCCCCGCATGTTTATTGGCTGTCTAATATCCGCAAAACATGCTGGGTGGGAACTCAAACATGGCGCTCGATCGAGTAACGAGCGTACCCGAGCACCCCGATGCTCGATCGAGTATGGATCAGTGGCGAGCACACTCGCTCATCACTGGTCAGGAGATCTCAGGGGATCCCTCATGACAATTTCTGCTGAGTAGGATAGTTCTAGATTAACTTAACCTGCCCTTGGCCTTTTTTTTTTCCTTCAATTTTTGGATTGCAGGGCGAGTGCTCGTTTACAACCAGTTTTATATTTACTACTCTATAACAATTGTAAAAATAAAACAACGTTATGTTTTACAATATTCTGGTGGATATTTTGCATCAATATTTGTAAACCAAGATAAGAGTCTATTACCCCGATTCATTATTACATTTGCACCTGTTTTTTGTCATTATTTTTTCACCCTTTTTGTTTTGTTCACCCCAAATTTATCCTTCTATTTTGATTTTTTAAGTCAATTTTATATGTATTTGACTGTTTTTAATTTTTTTTTTATTTTACTACTGTGGACGAGTTTTAGGGTTTTTCAGATGTTTTCGCCTTATTTATCATTTTCAACTTTTTTAAAAAATCCCAAAATTTGTCACAAATGTAGCATAGTCCCCCATTTTTGGAGTGATTTTAGATACACCAGAAATTTTTTGAGTAATTTTGCAAAGCGTGAGACTAAAAAGTTGCAAAAATAGTTAAAGGCAAGAGGTAAAAATATTAAAAAAAATTGAGTTTGTACAAAATTCATGAACCCTTTGTGTCATTTTGATAGATTTGGTGCAAAAAAAAAAGTCAGAAAATGATACAAAATAACAGAAGAAAAGTAACTTAGGTAAATGCAAATAATGGTGGGGTTCACGGGACTGATGGTCATCTCAAGGCTTGATCTAGCCAGTTATTACTTTCAAACAATTGTAATGCGGAAACTGTACATGAAAATCTATGTGCGTTCGGCCACAAAAACATCAGTATTCTGTATTGTTGCCATAAAATATATTTTAAATGCATCTACATCATGAATTCCAGAACTTCTTCATTCAAACTCAAGGACATCTTGACATGAGACCTTATAAATTTCTTACTATTTTTGTCTTGCTATCTGGAGCTGTCACACAAACATAATTGATGTATATGTTTTTATACACAGGTAAAAGCTCTGGCAAAAAATTAGAGAGGCAACAAATGACTCCAGGTTCTCACATTCTCATCTGTAGCTGGATATACAAGTCTATAGATTATCGAATAACTATCGAAACTATCGACAGTCAGGTACCGCATATATATACTCAGCTACAAATTACATAGAAAGCTAAAAAAAAGTTCTGTATGTGCATTACAAGAGTTTTTCAGAACTTAAATATTGATGGCCTATACTTAGAATCATTCCTGTGACCAATCAACAGAAAAAAAGGTCCCTGAAGAAGAGTATGTGATAAATTACCGGCTCCCTTTATTCTCCTGATCATCAATGGTTCCCAAGGCTAGACTCCTACCAATCAGTCATTATCAGCCTATACTAAGTCCTGGAAAACAACTGGTGTGGTCTGGACCAACTATATCACGATTCTGTTGTCAAATTACCCGGGTCCAGGGTCTCTTTCCCTGTCCTTAATGCTAGGGTCGCCCTAGCTATCCCTGCTCCCCAGATTACTTCTGATGGTGAAGATGCTGGGCCACGTACCTTGCTGAACTCCTTTATCAGCACTATATCGATCCCCCTCCCCCAGCAAGGGAAGTGGGGAGGAATAGTGTGTGTATATACACAAACCAGAAAAACAAGGAAGGACGTACAAGGATAAATGAAAATTCCAATCATAGAAATACGCACTCACAGACATCAGAGGGGAACACCGGGGAGAAAAGGAAGGGACACTAAATAGGAGAGGATGAGGATATGCACATAGCCTAAACACCTAGCAACAGTCACAGATCAACACTCAAAAACGCCTCTACCAACAACCAACACCTCCACTCCACACCAGGTAGTATGAAAACTAAAACTGGCAATCCCCATTGCCAAAAGGTGAGTATATATAGGAAAGGGGAGTGGCCAATACTAAACAGCTGAGATCATCCAAGCTGGGAAGCTTCAGAGACTCTAAACTGAACAGATTAGCCCCTGCACTGCTAACAGAAACCTGCACCATTTAATATGAAGGAGAAGTGCTTCTGATCAGTGCAGGAGTACATGAAATCAGCTGCTGCGGACATTCTGGCCCCTCTCTGTCATGGTAAACCCATGACAATTTATTGCTGTTCTTATTGTTAGATAAGCAGGGGACGTATCTTCCTACTTCTATCTCCACTCCTGCAGAGTTTGTATTACTGAGGCTATTGCTATGAAAAAAACTACTTTGCATATAGAATTACGAATTACTTACTGCTTAGTGAGATTGCAGTGGATTCCGCGCTACGAAGCAAACAGCCTACTGGGCATTTTTTAGTCTGCACGATGCCCTGATTTTGTCTCATGCACCTTCACCAGGAGGTAGGAAACAGTCAGAAGTGAGTACGACTTCAGGATCAGACTGTACAGGGAGCGTTTGCTAAGACACATAGATCTTTGTAGATACTGCAGATATTAGAAATATGAAGTCTTATTGAAAAGTGTTCTTATTTTCGAAGCACAGAGACAATAAGATGAGTCAAGGCTCCAATAAACACAATATTACAAGCAATGTGAATCCAGGCTGACTTTTATTGCTATGTAAACCCAGACAGGTATGCGAGCTAACTATAGGTTTTATGAGAAAAGGCAAGAACATTATTTGTTAAGTTAAAATCCCTTAATACGTAGGAGAAATAATTAGTCCATTCCCATGACCGAACACAAGGAAGGGGCATAGAAAAAAATGTGCACATTATTCAATGGGTTGCTTGCATTAAATACTTTGATTTTTTTGGAATAGGACAGTCCAAAGCTTAAAGGGGTTGTCCACTACTCCGACAACCCCTTCTGCATCCCAGTAAAATAATAACACCTATACTCACCTCTAGTTGGTGCTGTTCCAGCGGTGTTGGCACTGGCTCTCCCGGGGATTGCTTCTATCTCACTTCCTCCAGATATATGTGATTGGTCCGAAGGAGAGTGAAGCCAGAGCTGATTGGCCGCAGGGATCACGTGACATAATGTCACGCGATCCCCGGGAGAGGCAGGGCCAACACCGCTGGAACAGCACCAACACTAGAGGTGAGTATACATGTTATTATTTTACTGGGGGAAAACGTAGGGATACAGAAGGGGTTGTCCAAGTAGTGATTGATCCCTGTGGCCAATCAGCGCTGGCTTCATACTCCTCTCCTTCAGACAAATCACATATATTCTGGAGAAAGTGAGATAGAAGCAATCCCTGCTTTAACAGCACCGGCATCGGAGGTGAGTATAAGTGTTGGTATTTTACAAGAGGGAAACAGAGGGATTGAGAAGGCGTTGTGCAAGTAGTGGCAACCCCTTTAATGCCTTCCTCACCCTTTTCCCAGAGATCAGAAGCGCTATAGATCCCAATGCAAAACTGTGACAGTGCCCCACCTTCAATGTACCATTTATAATACTGGTGGTTTTGCACGTGACATTTGGTTATTTGGCCCCCTTGTACACCATGGTCTTGGTACAACTGTTACCTTCATACCCCTGTAGCTAATTCACTGGTGAAGTAATTTTGGAGAGGATGACTCCTGAGCTGATTCACTGAGCCCAAAAAAAAGTGGGATTGGAATGGTCCTTCTCCCGGACCCCATAGCTTCTTCATATATAGCCAATATGGTAGGTATGATCTCTGGATGTATATAATGTATGGATCTATATGGAACATAGACTTAGGTCAAATGGAGCAATCTTGGTTTCCTGGTGGGCCAGCCAGACCCCATCAGATAGGATTGATCAGTTGCCCTATGTGAGATGACTTAGTGCCCAGCTATGTATGGATAATAGGTCACTATGGAGACCCAATAGACCCTCGGTCTACCCCTTCTTCAACTTGTCAGTCATAGAGTATACTTTCCCCAAATAACTTTGGGCTACTACCCATGCCCAACCGTTCCTGGTACTTATCAAATTATTCTCTCATCCTAATCTTGGCCATAAAAACTGTATATTAGAGGGCCCTTTTGGATGGTTCATATCAATGGCTCTAAGTGGTCAAGAAGGCAGCCGTGTCCTTCAGCAGCTCTTATCACATACTAATTTAGAGACAAGACATCATACAGATCCTGTACTCTAAAGAGAACCTGTCCTATGACATGTTCAATAAATCTTACTGTCAACTAACCAGATTTGGAACAAAAATTGGTCAAAAATCATGAGCCATCCTAAAATATGGAAGATGCTTAAAGGGGAATATATAACATCATTGTCTTCTTATATTGATACAATAGGTGTCCCTATTGTATGCCCTGGCACGCACTTAAAAGTCACTTAGTAGGTTCGGGTTACTGTTACAGATTTTTCATTAAGGACCATTGTTTAAATGTATTTTTATAAAAATGTTGTCAGTGGTTTTTTTACAAATCACAATTTTTATAAAAAAATTAAATCTTGCAATTCTCAAACTGGCCACTAGGACTTTTTAAAGTTTATCTTCCTGTTGTTTCAGGAAATCCACATATACATTAGTCGCAAGTCTGATCCTATCTTTTGCATTGAAGCATCTAATGAGCAGGTGCAAAGGTCATTTTAAAGGGTCAGCTGTTAAAGTTGGCACGCCCCCTGGGGTACTCGATAGCCGGGCCGGTCCTTTTTTGGGTAGTCACGGTGGCAGTGACTTGGTCCGTGGCCCAGGGCGGTCAATAAAGAAAAGTCAATTGGGGAATAAAGATTCCTGACGCCACCCGTGGTATTCGGCTATAGTTGGCCGCCGCTGCTGTTCAGATCCACTGGGGCTGTTGGTGACGCAGCAAAGATGGTTCAGCTCTCCATGGGTAGAGCTAGGCCCCAGGGCAGTTAAATAACGGATTTAGTATGTTGGTGTTGTAGTGCAAGGCAGGTGACGCAGCAATTAAGTAAAGGACACAGTGGGGTGCAGTCTTCAAGTGTTTACTCACAGTTCTTATGGAGTTCCAGGTTACAATGGCCAGATTATAACAGTCCACCGAGTCCTGTGTCCTCCGGGGAAGTGATCCAGCCAACTCTCAGATAACTTGGGTGCACGTGAACAGGACCCCTTTCTTATGTGCCTTCCCGGGTCGTCTCTCTGTGCTGACTCTCGCCCTCCTGCCCTGCGCCTCACACACAGTGTCCCGAGCCAGTGGCTGCGGGCCTTGTTGGGCGACGTCCTTTCTGTCCCCTTTTGTCCTATATGGCCACCTTTTCGGCGAATGTGTGTGGTTTTTGGCTACGGCACTTGAAGATACCGCAACCTTCGGTTTGCTAGCTGAGTCTTGCAGTCCTCCACTAGTCTGGGGCCGATCCCCTACTGCGGCCTGATCCCTTCACAGTCAGCATGAATTTGGGCACACGGGTGAACTCCGGACTTCCCTTGCCTCTAGGATTCTTTCTCTCTCTGGAGCCTTTTTCACTGCTCCGGTGTTCTCTCCTCACCCTACTACTGGGCCCCCTTCACTGGGCCCCCTCGCCATCTGGACCTTGCTCCTCATGGTCCTCCCTTACTCCACTGAGCCCTTCTAGATGTTTCTACCCTTCTTTTATACTCTTCCTTCAGTGCTCCCCTAAACTACTTCCACCACCCACCTCCTCTACTTAGTTCCACATTCCAAACAGGGGTCGGGTCTGTGCTCTCCCTCAGGAGCTTTCTAGACCTTTCCTAATGGAGTGGTGTAGTGTTGGATGTGAGTGGTTGGGTCCCGGGTAGTGCTCCCTCCTTACCTGAGAGTGAGGCACCACACCTCTGGCTGAGATGCAATACCTCTGTAGCAACTAGACCCGCAGGGGCACCACACATTGACTATTATGTTACGTGAAATTAAAGGGGTTCACTGGGTGAGGAGGCTCCTCTAGGCCCAAGGTCCAGATGGGCACATGGGCTACGGGCGTTGGTGCAGCAGGTTGGTGGTCTGAGGGACTTAAAACCATATGTAAACTGAAGGCAAGCAGGTGGAGTGCATGAAACCGCCTGCAGGCTGGAGGACGTCAGGAAACCGCAGGCAAGCAGTTGGAGTGCAGGAAACCACAAGCAGGCGGAGGACGTCAGGAAACCTCAGGTAGGCTGTGGACATCAGGAAACCGCAGGCAAGCATGTGGAGTGCAGGAAACCACAGATAGGTGGAGGAGGTCAGGAAACTGCAGGCAAGCAGATGGAATGCAGGAAATCGCAGGCAGAAGAGATCAGAAAACCAAAGGCAGGCAGCGGATGACAGGAAACCGCAGGCAAGCAGGTGTAGTGCAGGAAACTGCAGTCAAGCGTAGAATATCAGGAAACCGTAGACAAACAAGTGAAGTGCAAGAAACCGCAGGCATGTAGCAGATAATCCAGGCTGATTTATTTTGACAGCATAAACCGCTCATTAAGCGAACACAAAACAGCCTTTTCTGGCACAAAAAAAGATATAACAGAACCAAACTCAAAATAACAAGTCCATATACAGCACGGCCTCAGCCGTTTAAATGAAGTGCTCTTCCTGGACTTCAGCAGGTTGGAGCAGCACATGCAAGGTCTGCTCACCTTGCGGAACACACAGACAGACTGAGACAGGCGCAGCTGTTTTAAATCAGGCCTTCCAAGACCTGGACCGGAGGTAAGTGAGCAGCTGTTCCCCCCAGCTCTTTCAGCTGCTCGTAAAACCCAGCCCTGTAATCCGGGCCCATTAAACGCCTCTCATCACTATGTGTGCTGGAGCCTGCTTTTCCGAGTCCTACATCACCAAGGCTTGGCACCTCGGGGACACATACCTCCCGTCCACAACCTCTCCGGCTGCAACCTTACACTGTGCATGGCCAGCAATCCCCGCATGTTTATTGGCTGTCTAATATCCGCAAAACATGCTGGGTGGGAACTCAAACATGGCGCTCGATCGAGTAACGAGCGTACCCGAGCACCCCGATGCTCGATCGAGTATGGATCAGTGGCGAGCACACTCGCTCATCACTGGTCAGGAGATCTCAGGGGATCCCTCATGACAATTTCTGCTGAGTAGGATAGTTCTAGATTAACTTAACCTGCCCTTGGCCTTTTTTTTTTCCTTCAATTTTTGGATTGCAGGGCGAGTGCTCGTTTACAACCAGTTTTATATTTACTACTCTATAACAATTGTAAAAATAAAACAACGTTATGTTTTACAATATTCTGGTGGATATTTTGCATCAATATTTGTAAACCAAGATAAGAGTCTATTACCCCGATTCATTATTACATTTGCACCTGTTTTTTGTCATTATTTTTTCACCCTTTTTGTTTTGTTCACCCCAAATTTATCCTTCTATTTTGATTTTTTAAGTCAATTTTATATGTATTTGACTGTTTTTAATTTTTTTTTTATTTTACTACTGTGGACGAGTTTTAGGGTTTTTCAGATGTTTTCGCCTTATTTATCATTTTCAACTTTTTTAAAAAATCCCAAAATTTGTCACAAATGTAGCATAGTCCCCCATTTTTGGAGTGATTTTAGATACACCAGAAATTTTTTGAGTAATTTTGCAAAGCGTGAGACTAAAAAGTTGCAAAAATAGTTAAAGGCAAGAGGTAAAAATATTAAAAAAAATTGAGTTTGTACAAAATTCATGAACCCTTTGTGTCATTTTGATAGATTTGGTGCAAAAAAAAAAGTCAGAAAATGATACAAAATAACAGAAGAAAAGTAACTTAGGTAAATGCAAATAATGGTGGGGTTCACGGGACTGATGGTCATCTCAAGGCTTGATCTAGCCATTTATTACTTTCAAACAATTGTAATGCGGAAACTGTACATGAAAATCTATGTGCGTTCGGCCACAAAAACATCAGTATTCTGTATTGTTGCCATAAAATATATTTTAAATGCATCTACATCATGAATTCCAGAACTTCTTCATTCAAACTCAAGGACATCTTGACATGAGACCTTATAAATTTCTTACTATTTTTGTCTTGCTATCTGGAGCTGTCACACAAACATAATTGATGTATATGTTTTTATACACAGGTAAAAGCTCTGGCAAAAAATTAGAGAGGCAACAAATGACTCCAGGTTCTCACATTCTCATCTGTAGCTGGATATACAAGTCTATAGATTATCGAATAACTATCGAAACTATCGACAGTCAGGTACCGCATATATATACTCAGCTACAAATTACATAGAAAGCTAAAAAAAAGTTCTGTATGGGCATTACAAGAGTTTTTCAGAACTTAAATATTGATGGCCTATACTTAGAATCATTCCTGTGACCAATCAACAGAAAAAAAGGTCCCTGAAGAAGAGTATGTGATAAATTACCGGCTCCCTTTATTCTCCTGATCATCAATGGTTCCCAAGGCTAGACTCCTACCAATCAGTCATTATCAGCCTATACTAAGTCCTGGAAAACAACTGGTGTGGTCTGGACCAACTATATCACGATTCTGTTGTCAAATTACCCGGGTCCAGGGTCTCTTTCCCTGTCCTTAATGCTAGGGTCGCCCTAGCTATCCCTGCTCCCCAGATTACTTCTGATGGTGAAGATGCTGGGCCACGTACCTTGCTGAACTCCTTTATCAGCACTATATCGATCCCCCTCCCCCAGCAAGGGAAGTGGGGAGGAATAGTGTGTGTATATACACAAACCAGAAAAACAAGGAAGGACGTACAAGGATAAATGAAAATTCCAATCATAGAAATACGCACTCACAGACATCAGAGGGGAACACCGGGGAGAAAAGGAAGGGACACTAAATAGGAGAGGATGAGGATATGCACATAGCCTAAACACCTAGCAACAGTCACAGATCAACACTCAAAAACGCCTCTACCAACAACCAACACCTCCACTCCACACCAGGTAGTATGAAAACTAAAACTGGCAATCCCCATTGCCAAAAGGTGAGTATATATAGGAAAGGGGAGTGGCCAATACTAAACAGCTGAGATCATCCAAGCTGGGAAGCTTCAGAGACTCTAAACTGAACAGATTAGCCCCTGCACTGCTAACAGAAACCTGCACCATTTAATATGAAGGAGAAGTGCTTCTGATCAGTGCAGGAGTACATGAAATCAGCTGCTGCGGACATTCTGGCCCCTCTCTGTCATGGTAAACCCATGACAATTTATTGCTGTTCTTATTGTTAGATAAGCAGGGGACGTATCTTCCTACTTCTATCTCCACTCCTGCAGAGTTTGTATTACTGAGGCTATTGCTATGAAAAAAACTACTTTGCATATAGAATTACGAATTACTTACTGCTTAGTGAGATTGCAGTGGATTCCGCGCTACGAAGCAAACAGCCTACTGGGCATTTTTTAGTCTGCACGATGCCCTGATTTTGTCTCATGCACCTTCACCAGGAGGTAGGAAACAGTCAGAAGTGAGTACGACTTCAGGATCAGACTGTACAGGGAGCGTTTGCTAAGACACATAGATCTTTGTAGATACTGCAGATATTAGAAATATGAAGTCTTATTGAAAAGTGTTCTTATTTTCGAAGCACAGAGACAATAAGATGAGTCAAGGCTCCAATAAACACAATATTACAAGCAATGTGAATCCAGGCTGACTTTTATTGCTATGTAAACCCAGACAGGTATGCGAGCTAACTATAGGTTTTATGAGAAAAGGCAAGAACATTATTTGTTAAGTTAAAATCCCTTAATACGTAGGAGAAATAATTAGTCCATTCCCATGACCGAACACAAGGAAGGGGCATAGAAAAAAATGTGCACATTATTCAATGGGTTGCTTGCATTAAATACTTTGATTTTTTTGGAATAGGACAGTCCAAAGCTTAAAGGGGTTGTCCACTACTCCGACAACCCCTTCTGCATCCCAGTAAAATAATAACACCTATACTCACCTCTAGTTGGTGCTGTTCCAGCGGTGTTGGCACTGGCTCTCCCGGGGATTGCTTCTATCTCACTTCCTCCAGATATATGTGATTGGTCCGAAGGAGAGTGAAGCCAGAGCTGATTGGCCGCAGGGATCACGTGACATAATGTCACGCGATCCCCGGGAGAGGCAGGGCCAACACCGCTGGAACAGCACCAACACTAGAGGTGAGTATACATGTTATTATTTTACTGGGGGAAAACGTAGGGATACAGAAGGGGTTGTCCAAGTAGTGATTGATCCCTGTGGCCAATCAGCGCTGGCTTCATACTCCTCTCCTTCAGACAAATCACATATATTCTGGAGAAAGTGAGATAGAAGCAATCCCTGCTTTAACAGCACCGGCATCGGAGGTGAGTATAAGTGTTGGTATTTTACAAGAGGGAAACAGAGGGATTGAGAAGGCGTTGTGCAAGTAGTGGCAACCCCTTTAATGCCTTCCTCACCCTTTTCCCAGAGATCAGAAGCGCTATAGATCCCAATGCAAAACTGTGACAGTGCCCCACCTTCAATGTACCATTTATAATACTGGTGGTTTTGCACGTGACATTTGGTTATTTGGCCCCCTTGTACACCATGGTCTTGGTACAACTGTTACCTTCATACCCCTGTAGCTAATTCACTGGTGAAGTAATTTTGGAGAGGATGACTCCTGAGCTGATTCACTGAGCCCAAAAAAAAGTGGGATTGGAATGGTCCTTCTCCCGGACCCCATAGCTTCTTCATATATAGCCAATATGGTAGGTATGATCTCTGGATGTATATAATGTATGGATCTATATGGAACATAGACTTAGGTCAAATGGAGCAATCTTGGTTTCCTGGTGGGCCAGCCAGACCCCATCAGATAGGATTGATCAGTTGCCCTATGTGAGATGACTTAGTGCCCAGCTATGTATGGATAATAGGTCACTATGGAGACCCAATAGACCCTCGGTCTACCCCTTCTTCAACTTGTCAGTCATAGAGTATACTTTCCCCAAATAACTTTGGGCTACTACCCATGCCCAACCGTTCCTGGTACTTATCAAATTATTCTCTCATCCTAATCTTGGCCATAAAAACTGTATATTAGAGGGCCCTTTTGGATGGTTCATATCAATGGCTCTAAGTGGTCAAGAAGGCAGCCGTGTCCTTCAGCAGCTCTTATCACATACTAATTTAGAGACAAGACATCATACAGATCCTGTACTCTAAAGAGAACCTGTCCTATGACATGTTCAATAAATCTTACTGTCAACTAACCAGATTTGGAACAAAAATTGGTCAAAAATCATGAGCCATCCTAAAATATGGAAGATGCTTAAAGGGGAATATATAACATCATTGTCTTCTTATATTGATACAATAGGTGTCCCCATTGTATGCCCTGGCACGCACTTAAAAGTCACTTAGTAGGTTCGGGTTACTGTTACAGATTTTTCATTAAGGACCATTGTTTAAATGTATTTTTATAAAAATGTTGTCAGTGGTTTTTTTACAAATCACAATTTTTATAAAAAAATTAAATCTTGCAATTCTCAAACTGGCCACTAGGACTTTTTAAAGTTTATCTTCCTGTTGTTTCAGGAAATCCACATATACATTAGTCGCAAGTCTGATCCTATCTTTTGCATTGAAGCATCTAATGAGCAGGTGCAAAGGTCATTTTAAAGGGTCAGCTGTTAAAGTTGGCACGCCCCCTGGGGTACTCGATAGCCGGGCCGGTCCTTTTTTGGGTAGTCACGGTGGCAGTGACTTGGTCCGTGGCCCAGGGCGGTCAATAAAGAAAAGTCAATTGGGGAATAAAGATTCCTGACGCCACCCGTGGTATTCGGCTATAGTTGGCCGCCGCTGCTGTTCAGATCCACTGGGGCTGTTGGTGACGCAGCAAAGATGGTTCAGCTCTCCATGGGTAGAGCTAGGCCCCAGGGCAGTTAAATAACGGATTTAGTATGTTGGTGTTGTAGTGCAAGGCAGGTGACGCAGCAATTAAGTAAAGGACACAGTGGGGTGCAGTCTTCAAGTGTTTACTCACAGTTCTTATGGAGTTCCAGGTTACAATGGCCAGATTATAACAGTCCACCGAGTCCTGTGTCCTCCGGGGAAGTGATCCAGCCAACTCTCAGATAACTTGGGTGCACGTGAACAGGACCCCTTTCTTATGTGCCTTCCCGGGTCGTCTCTCTGTGCTGACTCTCGCCCTCCTGCCCTGCGCCTCACACACAGTGTCCCGAGCCAGTGGCTGCGGGCCTTGTTGGGCGACGTCCTTTCTGTCCCCTTTTGTCCTATATGGCCACCTTTTCGGCGAATGTGTGTGGTTTTTGGCTACGGCACTTGAAGATACCGCAACCTTCGGTTTGCTAGCTGAGTCTTGCAGTCCTCCACTAGTCTGGGGCCGATCCCCTACTGCGGCCTGATCCCTTCACAGTCAGCATGAATTTGGGCACACGGGTGAACTCCGGACTTCCCTTGCCTCTAGGATTCTTTCTCTCTCTGGAGCCTTTTTCACTGCTCCGGTGTTCTCTCCTCACCCTACTACTGGGCCCCCTTCACTGGGCCCCCTCGCCATCTGGACCTTGCTCCTCATGGTCCTCCCTTACTCCACTGAGCCCTTCTAGATGTTTCTACCCTTCTTTTATACTCTTCCTTCAGTGCTCCCCTAAACTACTTCCACCACCCACCTCCTCTACTTAGTTCCACATTCCAAACAGGGGTCGGGTCTGTGCTCTCCCTCAGGAGCTTTCTAGACCTTTCCTAATGGAGTGGTGTAGTGTTGGATGTGAGTGGTTGGGTCCCGGGTAGTGCTCCCTCCTTACCTGAGAGTGAGGCACCACACCTCTGGCTGAGATGCAATACCTCTGTAGCAACTAGACCCGCAGGGGCACCACACATTGACTATTATGTTACGTGAAATTAAAGGGGTTCACTGGGTGAGGAGGCTCCTCTAGGCCCAAGGTCCAGATGGGCACATGGGCTACGGGCGTTGGTGCAGCAGGTTGGTGGTCTGAGGGACTTAAAACCATATGTAAACTGAAGGCAAGCAGGTGGAGTGCATGAAACCGCCTGCAGGCTGGAGGACGTCAGGAAACCGCAGGCAAGCAGTTGGAGTGCAGGAAACCACAAGCAGGCGGAGGACGTCAGGAAACCTCAGGTAGGCTGTGGACATCAGGAAACCGCAGGCAAGCATGTGGAGTGCAGGAAACCACAGATAGGTGGAGGAGGTCAGGAAACTGCAGGCAAGCAGATGGAATGCAGGAAATCGCAGGCAGAAGAGATCAGAAAACCAAAGGCAGGCAGCGGATGACAGGAAACCGCAGGCAAGCAGGTGTAGTGCAGGAAACTGCAGTCAAGCGTAGAATATCAGGAAACCGTAGACAAACAAGTGAAGTGCAAGAAACCGCAGGCATGTAGCAGATAATCCAGGCTGATTTATTTTGACAGCATAAACCGCTCATTAAGCGAACACAAAACAGCCTTTTCTGGCACAAAAAAAGATATAACAGAACCAAACTCAAAATAACAAGTCCATATACAGCACGGCCTCAGCCGTTTAAATGAAGTGCTCTTCCTGGACTTCAGCAGGTTGGAGCAGCACATGCAAGGTCTGCTCACCTTGCGGAACACACAGACAGACTGAGACAGGCGCAGCTGTTTTAAATCAGGCCTTCCAAGACCTGGACCGGAGGTAAGTGAGCAGCTGTTCCCCCCAGCTCTTTCAGCTGCTCGTAAAACCCAGCCCTGTAATCCGGGCCCATTAAACGCCTCTCATCACTATGTGTGCTGGAGCCTGCTTTTCCGAGTCCTACATCACCAAGGCTTGGCACCTCGGGGACACATACCTCCCGTCCACAACCTCTCCGGCTGCAACCTTACACTGTGCATGGCCAGCAATCCCCGCATGTTTATTGGCTGTCTAATATCCGCAAAACATGCTGGGTGGGAACTCAAACATGGCGCTCGATCGAGTAACGAGCGTACCCGAGCACCCCGATGCTCGATCGAGTATGGATCAGTGGCGAGCACACTCGCTCATCACTGGTCAGGAGATCTCAGGGGATCCCTCATGACAATTTCTGCTGAGTAGGATAGTTCTAGATTAACTTAACCTGCCCTTGGCCTTTTTTTTTTCCTTCAATTTTTGGATTGCAGGGCGAGTGCTCGTTTACAACCAGTTTTATATTTACTACTCTATAACAATTGTAAAAATAAAACAACGTTATGTTTTACAATATTCTGGTGGATATTTTGCATCAATATTTGTAAACCAAGATAAGAGTCTATTACCCCGATTCATTATTACATTTGCACCTGTTTTTTGTCATTATTTTTTCACCCTTTTTGTTTTGTTCACCCCAAATTTATCCTTCTATTTTGATTTTTTAAGTCAATTTTATATGTATTTGACTGTTTTTAATTTTTTTTTTATTTTACTACTGTGGACGAGTTTTAGGGTTTTTCAGATGTTTTCGCCTTATTTATCATTTTCAACTTTTTTAAAAAATCCCAAAATTTGTCACAAATGTAGCATAGTCCCCCATTTTTGGAGTGATTTTAGATACACCAGAAATTTTTTGAGTAATTTTGCAAAGCGTGAGACTAAAAAGTTGCAAAAATAGTTAAAGGCAAGAGGTAAAAATATTAAAAAAAATTGAGTTTGTACAAAATTCATGAACCCTTTGTGTCATTTTGATAGATTTGGTGCAAAAAAAAAAGTCAGAAAATGATACAAAATAACAGAAGAAAAGTAACTTAGGTAAATGCAAATAATGGTGGGGTTCACGGGACTGATGGTCATCTCAAGGCTTGATCTAGCCAGTTATTACTTTCAAACAATTGTAATGCGGAAACTGTACATGAAAATCTATGTGCGTTCGGCCACAAAAACATCAGTATTCTGTATTGTTGCCATAAAATATATTTTAAATGCATCTACATCATGAATTCCAGAACTTCTTCATTCAAACTCAAGGACATCTTGACATGAGACCTTATAAATTTCTTACTATTTTTGTCTTGCTATCTGGAGCTGTCACACAAACATAATTGATGTATATGTTTTTATACACAGGTAAAAGCTCTGGCAAAAAATTAGAGAGGCAACAAATGACTCCAGGTTCTCACATTCTCATCTGTAGCTGGATATACAAGTCTATAGATTATCGAATAACTATCGAAACTATCGACAGTCAGGTACCGCATATATATACTCAGCTACAAATTACATAGAAAGCTAAAAAAAAGTTCTGTATGTGCATTACAAGAGTTTTTCAGAACTTAAATATTGATGGCCTATACTTAGAATCATTCCTGTGACCAATCAACAGAAAAAAAGGTCCCTGAAGAAGAGTATGTGATAAATTACCGGCTCCCTTTATTCTCCTGATCATCAATGGTTCCCAAGGCTAGACTCCTACCAATCAGTCATTATCAGCCTATACTAAGTCCTGGAAAACAACTGGTGTGGTCTGGACCAACTATATCACGATTCTGTTGTCAAATTACCCGGGTCCAGGGTCTCTTTCCCTGTCCTTAATGCTAGGGTCGCCCTAGCTATCCCTGCTCCCCAGATTACTTCTGATGGTGAAGATGCTGGGCCACGTACCTTGCTGAACTCCTTTATCAGCACTATATCGATCCCCCTCCCCCAGCAAGGGAAGTGGGGAGGAATAGTGTGTGTATATACACAAACCAGAAAAACAAGGAAGGACGTACAAGGATAAATGAAAATTCCAATCATAGAAATACGCACTCACAGACATCAGAGGGGAACACCGGGGAGAAAAGGAAGGGACACTAAATAGGAGAGGATGAGGATATGCACATAGCCTAAACACCTAGCAACAGTCACAGATCAACACTCAAAAACGCCTCTACCAACAACCAACACCTCCACTCCACACCAGGTAGTATGAAAACTAAAACTGGCAATCCCCATTGCCAAAAGGTGAGTATATATAGGAAAGGGGAGTGGCCAATACTAAACAGCTGAGATCATCCAAGCTGGGAAGCTTCAGAGACTCTAAACTGAACAGATTAGCCCCTGCACTGCTAACAGAAACCTGCACCATTTAATATGAAGGAGAAGTGCTTCTGATCAGTGCAGGAGTACATGAAATCAGCTGCTGCGGACATTCTGGCCCCTCTCTGTCATGGTAAACCCATGACAATTTATTGCTGTTCTTATTGTTAGATAAGCAGGGGACGTATCTTCCTACTTCTATCTCCACTCCTGCAGAGTTTGTATTACTGAGGCTATTGCTATGAAAAAAACTACTTTGCATATAGAATTACGAATTACTTACTGCTTAGTGAGATTGCAGTGGATTCCGCGCTACGAAGCAAACAGCCTACTGGGCATTTTTTAGTCTGCACGATGCCCTGATTTTGTCTCATGCACCTTCACCAGGAGGTAGGAAACAGTCAGAAGTGAGTACGACTTCAGGATCAGACTGTACAGGGAGCGTTTGCTAAGACACATAGATCTTTGTAGATACTGCAGATATTAGAAATATGAAGTCTTATTGAAAAGTGTTCTTATTTTTCGAAGCACAGAGACAATAAGATGAGTCAAGGCTCCAATAAACACAATATTACAAGCAATGTGAATCCAGGCTGACTTTTATTGCTATGTAAACCCAGACAGGTATGCGAGCTAACTATAGGTTTTATGAGAAAAGGCAAGAACATTATTTGTTAAGTTAAAATCCCTTAATACGTAGGAGAAATAATTAGTCCATTCCCATGACCGAACACAAGGAAGGGGCATAGAAAAAAATGTGCACATTATTCAATGGGTTGCTTGCATTAAATACTTTGATTTTTTTGGAATAGGACAGTCCAAAGCTTAAAGGGGTTGTCCACTACTCCGACAACCCCTTCTGCATCCCAGTAAAATATAACACCTATACTCACCTCTAGTTGGTGCTGTTCCAGCGGTGTTGGCACTGGCTCTCCCGGGGATTGCTTCTATCTCACTTCCTCCAGATATATGTGATTGGTCCGAAGGAGAGTGAAGCCAGAGCTGATTGGCCGCAGGGATCACGTGACATAATGTCACGCGATCCCCGGGAGAGGCAGGGGCCAACACCGCTGGAACAGCACCAACACTAAAGGTGAGTATACATGTTATTATTTTACTGGGGGAAAACGTAGGGATACAGAAGGGGTTGTCCAAGTAGTGATTGATCCCTGTGGCCAATCAGCGCTGGCTTCATACTCCTCTCCTTCAGACAAATCACATATATTCTGGAGAAAGTGAGATAGAAGCAATCCCTGCTTTAACAGCACCGGCATCGGAGGTGAGTATAAGTGTTGGTATTTTACAAGAGGGAACAGAGGGGATTGAGAAGGCGTTGTGCAAGTAGTGGCAACCCCTTTAATGCCTTCCTCACCCTTTTCCCAGAGATCAGAAGCGCTATAGATCCCAATGCAAAACTGTGACAGTGCCCCACCTTCAATGTACCATTTATAATACTGGTGGTTTTGCACGTGACATTTGGTTATTTGGGCCCCCTTGTACACCATGGTCTTGGTACACTGTTACCTTCATACCCCTGTAGCTAATTCACTGGTGAAGTAAATTTTGGAGAGGATGACTCTGAGCTGATTCACTGAGCCAAAAAAAAGTGGGGATTGGAATGGTCCTTCTCCCGGACCCCATAGCTTCTTCATATATAGCCAATATGGTAGGTATGATCTCTGGATGTATATAATGTATGGATCTATATGGAACATAGACTTAGGTCAAATGGAGCAATCTTGGTTTCCTGGTGGGCCAGCCAGACCCCATCAGATAGGATTGATCAGTTGCCCTATGTGAGATGACTTAGTGCCCAGCTATGTATGGATAATAGGTCACTATGGAGACCCAATAGACCCTCGGTCTACCCCTTCTTCAACTTGTCAGTCATAGAGTATACTTTCCCCAAATAACTTTGGGCTACTACCCATGCCCAACCGTTCCTGGTACTTATCAAATTATTCTCTCATCCTAATCTTGGCCATAAAAACTGTATATTAGAGGGCCCTTTTGGATGGTTCATATCAATGGCTCTAAGTGGTCAAGAAGGCAGCCGTGTCCTTCAGCAGCTCTTATCACATACTAATTTAGAGACAAGACATCATACAGATCCTGTACTCTAAAGAGAACCTGTCCTATGACATGTTCAATAAATCTTACTGTCAACTAACCAGATTTGGAAGAAAAATTGGTCAAAAATCATGAGCCATCCTAAAATATGGAAGATGCTTAAAGGGGAATATATAACATCATTGTCTTCTTATATTGATACAATAGGTGTCCCCATTGTATGCCCTGGCACGCACTTAAAAGTCACTTAGTAGGTTCGGGTTACTGTTACAGATTTTTCATTAAGGACCATTGTTTAAATGTATTTTTATAAAAATGTTGTCAGTGGTTTTTTTACAAATCACAATTTTTATAAAAAAATTAAATCTTGCAATTCTCAAACTGGCCACTAGGACTTTTTAAAGTTTATCTTCCTGTTGTTTCAGGAAATCCACATATACATTAGTCGCAAGTCTGATCCTATCTTTTGCATTGAAGCATCTAATGAGCAGGTGCAAAGGTCATTTTAAAGGGTCAGCTGTTAAAGTTGGCACGCCCCCTGGGGTACTCGATAGCCGGGCCGGTCCTTTTTTGGGTAGTCACGGTGGCAGTGACTTGGTCCGTGGCCCAGGGCGGTCAATAAAGAAAAGTCAATTGGGGAATAAAGATTCCTGACGCCACCCGTGGTATTCGGCTATAGTTGGCCGCCGCTGCTGTTCAGATCCACTGGGGCTGTTGGTGACGCAGCAAAGATGGTTCAGCTCTCCATGGGTAGAGCTAGGCCCCAGGGCAGTTAAATAACGGATTTAGTATGTTGGTGTTGTAGTGCAAGGCAGGTGACGCAGCAATTAAGTAAAGGACACAGTGGGGTGCAGTCTTCAAGTGTTTACTCACAGTTCTTATGGAGTTCCAGGTTACAATGGCCAGATTATAACAGTCCACCGAGTCCTGTGTCCTCCGGGGAAGTGATCCAGCCAACTCTCAGATAACTTGGGTGCACGTGAACAGGACCCCTTTCTTATGTGCCTTCCCGGGTCGTCTCTCTGTGCTGACTCTCGCCCTCCTGCCCTGCGCCTCACACACAGTGTCCCGAGCCAGTGGCTGCGGGCCTTGTTGGGCGACGTCCTTTCTGTCCCCTTTTGTCCTATATGGCCACCTTTTCGGCGAATGTGTGTGGTTTTTGGCTACGGCACTTGAAGATACCGCAACCTTCGGTTTGCTAGCTGAGTCTTGCAGTCCTCCACTAGTCTGGGGCCGATCCCCTACTGCGGCCTGATCCCTTCACAGTCAGCATGAATTTGGGCACACGGGTGAACTCCGGACTTCCCTTGCCTCTAGGATTCTTTCTCTCTCTGGAGCCTTTTTCACTGCTCCGGTGTTCTCTCCTCACCCTACTACTGGGCCCCCTTCACTGGGCCCCCTCGCCATCTGGACCTTGCTCCTCATGGTCCTCCCTTACTCCACTGAGCCCTTCTAGATGTTTCTACCCTTCTTTTATACTCTTCCTTCAGTGCTCCCCTAAACTACTTCCACCACCCACCTCCTCTACTTAGTTCCACATTCCAAACAGGGGTCGGGTCTGTGCTCTCCCTCAGGAGCTTTCTAGACCTTTCCTAATGGAGTGGTGTAGTGTTGGATGTGAGTGGTTGGGTCCCGGGTAGTGCTCCCTCCTTACCTGAGAGTGAGGCACCACACCTCTGGCTGAGATGCAATACCTCTGTAGCAACTAGACCCGCAGGGGCACCACACATTGACTATTATGTTACGTGAAATTAAAGGGGTTCACTGGGTGAGGAGGCTCCTCTAGGCCCAAGGTCCAGATGGGCACATGGGCTACGGGCGTTGGTGCAGCAGGTTGGTGGTCTGAGGGACTTAAAACCATATGTAAACTGAAGGCAAGCAGGTGGAGTGCATGAAACCGCCTGCAGGCTGGAGGACGTCAGGAAACCGCAGGCAAGCAGTTGGAGTGCAGGAAACCACAAGCAGGCGGAGGACGTCAGGAAACCTCAGGTAGGCTGTGGACATCAGGAAACCGCAGGCAAGCATGTGGAGTGCAGGAAACCACAGATAGGTGGAGGAGGTCAGGAAACTGCAGGCAAGCAGATGGAATGCAGGAAATCGCAGGCAGAAGAGATCAGAAAACCAAAGGCAGGCAGCGGATGACAGGAAACCGCAGGCAAGCAGGTGTAGTGCAGGAAACTGCAGTCAAGCGTAGAATATCAGGAAACCGTAGACAAACAAGTGAAGTGCAAGAAACCGCAGGCATGTAGCAGATAACACTCCGGAGCCAGTAAGACGTCCTGAAAACCACAGATGGACATAGCGAACAGATATATAATCCTATAGCTATTACCAAAATAAATAAAGTGCAAAAAAATCTAAATATATCTAAACTTTATTTATAAACAATCAATTTACACAAATACAAAAAAAACTAAAAAAAAAAACCCTAAAACCAAGATAAAAAGCAAAAATGTGCAAATGTGGTAAAGATAATAAATATCATAAAGGTACATTAGAAATCAATCAGTATGTCAAAATAATGGGGGTGTAGAAAGACACAATAATCATAGATTATAGAGATTTAGAATTATATGACCACACAAAAAGTACCAATATGACCGGTCCAAGCATGTAATGAAATAGATTTCTGCTAGAGAGCTATGAGATCCCCTGTAATAGCTCTCAGATCAGATCATACATAGTAGATCAGTAACACAGAGAACAGATCCAGGAGACCCGGGGACAGGTAGTCGACAGATCTCTGGAGTTACTAGAAGGTGCAGACAAGTAGGAAGAAGGAGACAACCTGCAGCCCACAGCTAATCTGCTGTGCAAGCACATATGGCAAGTCAGTCCAGATTCAATACCGAGGCCGGGTGTGTGTTTTAGAAGCCCTTAAATAGGCCTAGACAGTCCATCACACGGAAGCACGGCAGGCCACCTGCAAAGGCCAACATGGAGCACCAGAAAGTTCAATGGGACAGGGCAGATGGAGCAAAACCCAGACCAGGGACCAGGTGTATAAAATTGTGATTGGAAGATCCATTGTTTTCAGCTGTCTCTGATGATAAAGAAACTGCTCAAAACTCTTCCTGTAATAAAGTTTTTGAAAAACACATCTTTCCCAAAAACCTGATTTAAACAATAGGCCGTTTTCTGACTATGCATTCCCTTTAAGTTAAAAAGGATGTGCCTAATGGGTAACCTTTCTTAAAGTTTTATTACGAACAGGCAAAACTGAAAGCCATACTCAAGATACTTTGGAACGTATATCCTGGAGGATGGACCACCACAGTGGCCGATGCCACCGTCATGTCCCACGCATCTATAAAACCAACATTGATTCCTTGGAAAACCTCCCTTAAGACCAAATATTGAGTATAGCCGTGGAAGTCTCCTTGCATCTCCACTGGAGAATAGACTTCCCTGGTATTCTCGGACTTGATGATGACCTTGGTGTCGGGGCTTCTGATGAACAGACGTTCCACTGCTCTTCGGATATTGAAAGCCCGCTTAATAAAAACCTTAACCGGGAAATGTCTGAAATGTTGTCCCATGGTAATAATCAAGATGGTGTCCTTTCCCCCGGCCCTCTGGTCTATTTGACGACTGGTGTACATGTCCTCTTTGAAGTAGTAGAATGAGGGATGTTCTAAGGGGAATCCATGTCTCTTATACGAGACGTACAAATCTTTCTCCAAGTTTATGGCTTCCAGTGCTTTGTGCCACTCCGACCACCCACTTCCATGGTAGAGGAAATAGTTCACTACTGTAGGAGACAGACAACAAAAATTTGATTAATATGGCTGTTGAAGATAAGGTATGAAGAGTACGCCCTACTTGGTCACTGCCCATTCCTGGCCTTAATCCTTTGGCCCATATAGACGTAACTGTGCGCCCACATTGGGTGCCACATGCGTAGAGCAGGCTCAGAAGCTGTGCTACACAGCTGGCATCTGCCTGTAGCAGCAGCGACTGGGGATAGCTCTGATCGCTGTGGTTTAACCATTAAGATGTTGATATCAATCACTGACAGTCAATGATGAGTGTTGAAGGCTTCCACTGCTTTATTGCCGCCATCTTGGTGCTCCTGTGAAGCTCAGCCAAAGGCTAGGCTTCATAGATGATCATCATTTACACTTTTTCATGCAATATTATTTTATAGCAGTATATACAGCAGACTAGTTGATAAAACAATTGCAGATTCAAGTCCCTCAAGGGGACTGACAAAGAAGACTAAAAATAAAGTAAAACAATTTAAAAAAGGCTTTTAAAAATATAATAGAAATGAAAAAAATCATGAACATTTTGAATTGCCCCCAGTTTAAAAATAAAGCAATTAAGTAATTTTCCGCATCCAGAAAAGTCCAATCTATCAAATTATAAAAAATATTTAAACCCTATGGTTAAACACTCGAAAGAGGGAAAAAATAAAACGCAAGAATTACTGTTTTTCAGTCTCTGCACCTTTCCCAAAAAGTGCAATAAAAAACAATCAAAATGTGAAATATCTACCAAAATGGTATCAATAAAAACGCCAGCTCTCTAATCAAAAATAAGCCCTCACCGAGCTCTATGGTCAGAAAATAAAAAAATTAAGGGTATCATAAAATGGTGGCAAAATGTTTTTTTTTTTACTAAGTTCTGATTTTTTTTTAACTACACTGGCCACTGGGGCTTTTTTAGACTTCTACTTTCTGTCTTTTCAGGAAGAGTTTTCAGCAGACTCCTTATTAGAGGCAGGATAACAATGATTGATGACACCTGTATACACAGCTGATAACACAGGATTCATCAACCACAATAGGTGATGTCACAGACCACCCCCTCCCTCTTCCTTCACAATGATCTTTGCACATGCTCAGTAGATGCTTCAGTACAAAAGATAGGGTCAGAGTCTGACCATTGCAGCTGATATACATGTGTTACTTTCTGCAACAACTGGAATTTAAAATCTAAAAAAAGCCCCAGTGGCCAGTGTGAGAATTTCAAGATTCATTATTTTTATTTTTAATACAGGTTGTGAAACGTAAAAAAAAATCTTACTCTTGATTCCCTCTGTGAAATACATCATGAACTGGCGTAAAGTGGAGTCTCCGATGAGGAAGAGCTTCTTCCCTTTTAGACATTTCAAGAAATCCTCATCTGTCTTATATAAAGTCATGTTACAGTAGATGGGATTCCAGACTTTGTTGTAGAAGTATCCACTCGGGAGCGGCGAGCTCATTCCTGGCTCACATTTTGGTTTTGGGGCTTCTGTTGCATCTGGAAGGAAGCTACAATCAAAACCAATAATGACACCCAATTATAAAAATGATTTTTAGCCACAATTTCATCCATTTGAGTAAGAAAAAAAAAATGTCCCTAGCCCCTTTAAGGGGTTACATACTTTTGCCAATTCTTTTAGGTTAGACCTTTACCCTGACTATAAGATGATAACTGTGTTCTAGGACACTCAGTAATACGTTACCATCATTGTGAAAGTCCATCAATAAATATACACTTTTACTACAGCACTCCCAGTGATGAAATACGGTATTACATGATGTCTATGTGATGTACCCACATTCCAAGTCCTCCAGAGATCTTTGTGGGCTGTTTTAGCTGGACAAAAATAGTTACCCACCTCCCTCACTAGTTTCTTAAGGGATAGTAGACTACAAGGATCAAAAAACCCCAAACAGATGTCTACAGATAGGTGTCAGGTTTGGATGATAATGCCTAGTTATTTTTCACAGGGTTTTTAAGGGGTCCAAACATTGATTTAAAGGGTAGTTGCCTAGAATTGGAAGTTGCGATAGTTTTATTCATCCAGGAGATATTTTTTTTCCCCCATGGAGTACAAAGAACTTTACACATGACCTGGACCTCTTCAATGAACAACAGGACCAAGAGATACGATAACTGAAAAGGGCTTTTAAAACCGGACAACTCCTTTATTTCATGAAACAGTTGATCTAATCATATGGTATTGGTATAAAACACATCTTAAAGGGTATGTGACGCGCCCCCTGGGCCATATTCTTTAGGGGAATACCCGGAGCCGGATCAGATAAGGGTTGTAGTCTCCGAGTGGCTGTGACCCGGTCCGTGCCCAGGGTGTCAAGCTCAGAGTATGTGGCAGTCCTACAGATGTTACAAAGTTCGTTATGTCGACTACGCCACCCGTTGGATTGCGGTCACTACGGCCGCCGCTGCAGCAGGGTCCGCTGAGGCTGATGGTGTTGGTGCAGCTTTAGATAGTATAACCCCCAACGGGAGGGGTATGGCCTCAGGGGGTCAGGTGCAGAGGATGGGGGTTGTGGTGGTGCAGCGTAGATGATAATTAAAGACAGAGTCGGGTTGTGCAGTTCAGGGTGTTTACTTACTGCAGATATTCCGGTCACTCCGGCCTTGAGTGACCACCCGAGCCGTGCTGCGTCCACCAGGTCCTGGATTCAGCCAACCCCCAAGCAAGTCCGGAGCGTGTCCCTGAGCCCTCCTTCTTGTCCTTTCTTCTGGCCGTCCCCACCAGGGATCCACCTAGGTCCAGCTCCCTCGGGCCTTCTGTTGGGAGACCCTTGGCCTTGGGTTCCCTGACCCTACACGTGGTTTGCCTTCAGGGTGGATGTGGTGGGTGGCCGTGGCAGATCCTGCCCACGGCCTCCGGTCTCTGGCTGAGGTATGCTTTAGCCCCCACCAGTTTGGGATCCGGTACCCTATTGCCAACTCTTCACCCTGGGGTTGTACTTGGGTTCTCAGAGTTCCTTTCTGTCTCCCCCTCTGGGTCTTTCTGGCTCTCCTCTCTCACTCTCTCTGGGCCTGGGGCTGCTCTGCTCCTCTTCCTCTGGCTTCTCTGCAAAAGGCTGACTTCTCTCAGACTGACCTCTCACAGACTGACTGACCCTGATCTTAGATGGTGCCCACCTTATATACTCCCTCTATGTGTGAGCTCAGGTGACCAGCACCCAATGAGCTCCTAACTTTACCCAGGCTGCTCCCCCTATCTGCCCCTACACTACTGGGATGTACCACCCCCCTCCCACTCCAGCCAGGAACAGACTCGGTCGTACCTGCACATTTCTAAGTGGGAGTACCGTTGGTCTGTTCCTCGGAAATGGGATGTGTGTAGTGCATGCAGCTTACTGAGCTCAGTTCCACACTCCATCCTTACCCGGGAGTGGAATATCACACCTCTGGGTTGAGGTGCAATACCCCTGTAGCAGCCGAATCCTCAGGGTGCTACATTCCCCCCTGGTAAATCACAGCACGTCCTCGGGCTGTAAGATATAAAACAACACCAAAACATACAACTTTTGCATAAACAACATAATAAAACATATAAAACAACATATATTAGCAGCATCATAAAACTTTTCATATAAAACTTTCTCGTAGTCGTTTCTTGCTTCTAGCTCCTCCTCCGGACACTGTGCAACGTGTGCCCGGGAAAAGTGCAACAGTTTCTCTAGAAAAATGGTCTTCCTATAAAAACCGGTAGGGGGCGCTTTAGGAAGCGCAACTATTTACAAGGGGATATGGCCGCTCTCAGTCCTCGGCCAGGTATTTAGGAAAGGGATGACCGCTCTCAGTCCTCGGTCAGAGGGATTAAGGGAAATACGGGTAACAGTTCAATTTGCTGGTCCCAACGGGGACTATAATAGCAGCAACAGTTTACTGTGCCCCGACGGGCAACTATATACAGCTTCTACTCCGCTGTACTCAACGACGACGTCCTCCTGCTCTTTCTTTGTGATTCACTTTAGCTTCAGACCCGTCCGGGTCCTCTTGCTCCTCTTCACACCGCAGCTCCTCCTCCGTCAGGCGATGCACATGGAGAGCGTAGGGTCCTTTGGCACACTTGTGCCGGGTGAAGGTGACCTCGTCCCCTATATAAAGGTCACGACCTCTGTGTCCCTCCGGTAGGTGGGACTCAACGTCTCTTCTTGTCACGAAGACGTCGCCTGGGGTGCGGTGATCTCGGATGAAGCCCCACCCATGCTGCAGATTGAATTTGATCACAGTCCCGGTGGAAGGGGGACCATGAGCTGCACGGGGACTCCTCCTGGCCCGGCTCTTCTGCTCCGCGCTCTTTATCTGCGCTTGTTGTTCTCGGACCCGCCTCTCTCTCCGCTCCCTCTCAAAGACCTCGAGCTGCTGCCGGCAGCACTCTGCACGCTCCGCTGCAGCTGCCCGGGTCTCCTGAGTGAACCCCATGAGGTCTTCTCCGGTGGGGTCCCACTCAAACTGTGCCTCCTCTAGCGGGGGCGAGGTCCTTTTTACGGGCTTTGGAACCGGAATCAGGGGTTCGTCTAGGGGTCTCTCTTTCCGGAGTCGGGGATGGTGAAACTCCGGTGGCCAAATAAAGGGCTGCCCATCCGGGCACGTATGTTGGGCGAACAGATCTTCTCCCAGATGCGGCACTCTTGGTTTTATGGGCGCGGTGGTGGTGGCGCCCGGGTTGCCCAGGCCTTGCGGCCAGGCCTGGGGCACCTGGAAAGTGAAGGGCACCGTAAGGACGGCGGCGCCCTGGGCTAGTTGGCCCTGCGACCAGGCCGGTGGCTCCGCGGAGGTAGGGGGCGCTGTTGGTATTGCGGCGCCCGGGGGTACTAGGCCTTGCGACCAGGCTGGTGGTACTTCCTGCTTGGTCACGCTCGGGGTCGAGGCGTGTGACGTCACAGGGGTCGCGGCTGCGGCTTCCGGTTGAGGCCTAGTCTGTGGCGGTGACGTTGCGGTTACGGGCACGGCAGGGGGTACTTCGGGCTCTGCGACGGGGAGCTGGGGCAGGTGCGCGGTTTCCCGGTTTGGGGTATAGACGTCCCCTTTACCTGCCTCCATTCGTTCGGCTCCCTTCTCGGCGCCGTCTCCGGCCTTCAGTCCTCCTGCGCCATCCTCAGAGGCGGTCTGTCTCCTCGTTTCGGGTGGCGTGCTCCGCTGACGAGTTCTTGTCTGCTGGGCCATCTCTCGGCTCCACTCCGCCAACGTCTCTCGCTGCACCCGGGCCATCCTCCGTGCGAGGCCCTCCAGCGCGGTCTGTGCACACTCCCGATCTCGGGGGAGCTGTGCCAAGACCTCCACTAGGCCTAGTGGGGTCGTTGCTTCTAGCAGGCTCCTGACCAACGGGTCGGTGCTGCTCTGCTCTCCTTCCGTTGTCTCCAGCAGGCTCCTGGCCAGCGGGCCGGTGCTGCTCTGCTCTTCTCCCATCTCCGGGTAAGCTTCTTCTGGACTCAGCTCTAGGCTTCTTGTCTCGGGGTGCGCTCTCTCCAGACTGCTCCAGGCGACACCCATCTTTGCTCTCTTCTTCTCAGTCCTCCCACTTCGAGGGCGGTCCCGGGGCCACTTGGTGATTGTCAGCTCCAGGGGCAGTTCTTTCACGCTGACAGACACCTCTAGCATCACAGTCTCTGTTAGTGGGGGCGGTTTCCACTTTTGGCGCCATTTTCGGTCCTGGCCCACGATGGGAGGCGGCCTCTTGCCACCCTCTGGCACGCCCATAATGGCGTCCGCTCTTCCAAGGCGGGAAACCTTTGGAAATGGCGGGAATCGTCTCCCAGTGGCGGGAAACTCTGCAGATGGCGGGAAAAAGCTGTTAATGGCGGACAACCGGCGGGAATCGATCTGTGATGGAGTCCGATGGCGGGGACCCTCCGGAACCGGCGGGAGACTTCTTTTTGAGGTAAACTTGTTCTTTTCTTCAGGCACGCAGTACCCGGGTGTTGCGGGCACGAGATCCTGCCGACTACGCCAAAGTTGACGCGCCCCCTGGGCCATATTCTTTAGGGGAATACCCGGAGCCGGATCAGATGGGGGTTGTAGTCTCCGAGTGGCTGTGACCCGGTCCGTGCCCAGAGTGTCAAGCTCAGAGTATGTGGCAGTCCTACAGATGTTACAAAGTTCGTTATGTCGACTACGCCACCCGTTGGATTGCGGTCACTACGGCCGCCGCTGCAGCAGGGTCCGCTGAGGCTGATGGTGTTGGTGCAGCTTTAGATAGTATAACCCCCAACGGGAGGGGTATGGCCTCAGGGGGTCAGGTGCAGAGGATGGGGGTTGTGGTGGTGCAGCGTAGATGATAATTAAAGACAGAGTCGGGTTGTGCAGTTCAGGGTGTTTACTTACTGCAGATATTCCGGTCACTCCGGCCTTGAGTGACCACCCGAGCCGTGCTGCGTCCACCAGGTCCTGGATTCAGCCAACCCCCAAGCAAGTCCGGAGCGTGTCCCTGAGCCCTCCTTCTTGTCCTTTCTTCTGGCCGTCCCCACCAGGGATCCACCTAGGTCCAGCTCCCTCGGGCCTTCTGTTGGGAGACCCTTGGCCTTGGGTTCCCTGACCCTACACGTGGTTTGCCTTCAGGGTGGATGTGGTGGGTGGCCGTGGCAGATCCTGCCCACGGCCTCCGGTCTCTGGCTGAGGTATGCTTTAGCCCCCACCAGTTTGGGATCCGGTACCCTATTGCCAACTCTTCACCCTGGGGTTGTACTTGGGTTCTCAGAGTTCCTTTCTGTCTCCCCCTCTGGGTCTTTCTGGCTCTCCTCTCTCACTCTCTCTGGGCCTGGGGCTGCTCTGCTCCTCTTCCTCTGGCTTCTCTGCAAAAGGCTGACTTCTCTCAGACTGACCTCTCACAGACTGACTGACCCTGATCTTAGATGGTGCCCACCTTATATACTCCCTCTATGTGTGAGCTCAGGTGACCAGCACCCAATGAGCTCCTAACTTTACCCAGGCTGCTCCCCCTATCTGCCCCTACACTACTGGGATGTACCACCCCCCTCCCACTCCAGCCAGGAACAGACTCGGTCGTACCTGCACATTTCTAAGTGGGAGTACCGTTGGTCTGTTCCTCGGAAATGGGATGTGTGTAGTGCATGCAGCTTACTGAGCTCAGTTCCACACTCCATCCTTACCCGGGAGTGGAATATCACACCTCTGGGTTGAGGTGCAATACCCCTGTAGCAGCCGAATCCTCAGGGTGCTACATTTGCATACGTTTTGCAATCATGGTTTGCTTTAGTGCATTTAGAATAAAAAGGAAAACTAAGCAACTTTATGATTAGTTTCATTAAAACAAAAGCCTTAACGTTTTGTAAATATAATTTGTATGTGGCTCCATGGTTACAGACTACAAACAAACCCTGTGTAGTCAGATCCTGCAGTTAACAAAACTTTGTACTCATTAATAGATGTCATAAAAACCCTGCCCTAGCAAAACGACAGTGCCTTCAGGAGGGAAGGGGAAAAGGTGGATTCTAGGGATCATTTGTGTGTATAAACATATCGGCGAATAGTGTTTCTATATCACTGTTTAGAAGCATTAAGAACAGTGTCTTCCCTACATTTTTCACCTCTTTTCATGCACTCCACTTAAAGGGGCTTGTCATCAGGTCATAAGTGGCCAGCTTTTGATTTTATTTTATTCCTGCTGTTCCCCTGATTATTTCTTTTTTTTGTATTTTTAAAATCCTCAATACGGTTCCAGAGATATGGGTCTTTATATTCAGGGCTTGTTTTAAAGGTATTTATAAAGGGGGCGTGGCTCACAAGATTCTCTGGGGGTGTGTCCTTATGCTACCCTGTGAGTCACGCCCCCTTGGGAAAGGCCATAAAATGTGGCACTAAATAAAATGACCCATAACTATAGAACCTTATGGCAGATTTTAAAAAAACAAAAGGAAGAATGCTCAGGGGAGCAGTGGGAATAAAAGAGGATCATAGACTGGACACTTTTGAACCGGTGATAGATCCCCCTTAAATTAACACCCTGTATACACTCTTTATATTAGATGAATTTTTAGGGTGACTGTGGAGATTTCTAGATCTTGCAGACAGGGAGTTGAAGACTATGGGCTGTGGGAAGGAAACAATTTGATCAGCAAAGCCTGTGACCTGTCCCGGCCCATCTTCAGCATATTGAGTTAATACCTGGGAACCATCTAGTATCACATAAACTTACTTTTACATCTGGTAACTGTTATGTCATCAAAGGTTGTGGGAATTTCAACAGCGATATTTGATCTTAAAAAAGCAAACAAGCAAAAATAGAAATAATTCACATTTTTGACAAAGACATATAATATGTAGCCAATATATGTAAAATCCAGCTCTACGGTGTGTAACATAAAATATCTTCTTAAAAGGAAACCATCACCAAGCAGGCTAGCTGCTGTTGGCTTTTTTATGTGTTAATTATGACTGTGAGACACCACAGCTTGTTAGTACAGAAATACCCAAAGATTTTAAGACTCAAACATAAAATTGCCTGAATATTATAGCAATAATACTTACATTGGGTGTTCATGTATTAATGTACAGTGGGTACGGAAAGTATTCAGACCCCTTTAAATTTTTCACTCTTTGTTTCATTGCAGTCATTTGGTAAATTCTAAAAAGTTCATTTTTTTCCTCATTAAACTACACTCTGCACCCCATCTTGACTGAAAACAAACAGAAATGTAGAAATTTTTGCAAATTTATTAAAAAATAAAAACTGAAATATCACATGGTCACAAGTATTCAGACCCTTTGCTCAGACACTCATATTTAAGTCACATGCTGTCCATTTCCTTGTGATCATCCTAGAGATGGTTCTACTCCTTCATTGGAGTCCAGTTGTGTTTAATTAAACTAATAGGACTTGATTTGGAAAGGCACACACCTGTCTATATAAGACCTCACAGCTCACAGGGCATGTCAGACCAAATGAGAATCATGAGCTCAAAGGAACTGCCCAAGGAGCTCAGAGACAGAATTGTGGCAAGGCACAGATCTGGCCAAGGTTCTAAAAGAATTTCTGCATTACTCAAGGTTCCTAAGAGCACAGTGGCCTCCATAATCCTTAAATGGAAGAAGTTTGGGACCACCAGAAGTCTTCCTAGACCTGGCCATCCAACCAAACTGAGCAATCGTGGGAGAAGAGCCGTGGTGAGAGAGGTAAAGAAGAACCCCAAGATCACTGTTGCTGAGCTCCAGAGGTGCAGTAGGGAGATGGGAGAAACTTTCACAAAGTCAACTATCACTGCAGCCCTCCACCAGTCGGGCCTTTATGGCAGAGTGGCCTGACGGAAGCCTCCCCTCAGTGCAAGACATATGAAAGCCCACATAGAGTTTGCTCAAAAACACATGAAGGACTCCCAGACTATGAGAAATAAGATTCTCTGGTCTGATGAGACGAAGATAGAACTTTTTGGTGATAATTCTAAGCGGTTTGTGTGGAGAAAACTAGGCACTGCTCATCACCTGCCCAATACAATCCCAACAGTGAAACATGGTGGTGGCAGCATCATGCTATGGGGGTGTTTTTCAGCTGCAGGGACAGGACGACTGGTTGCAATTGAAGGAAACATGAATGTAGCCATGTACAGAGATATCCTGGATGAAAACCTCTTCCAGAGTGCTCTGGACCTCAGACTTGGCTGAAGGTTCACCTTCCAACAAGACAATGACCCTAAGCACACAGCTAAAATAACAAAGGAGTGGCTTCAGAACAACTCTGTGACCATTCTAGACCGGCCCAGCCAGAGCCCTGACCTAAACCCAATTGAGCATCTCTGGAGAGACCTGAAAATGGCTGTCCACCAACGTTCACCATCCAACCTGACGAAACTGGAGAGGATCTGCAAGGAAGAATGGCAGAGGATCCCCAAATCCAGGTGTGAAAAACTTGTGGCATCATTCCCAAGAAGACTCATGACTGTACTAGCTCAAAAGGGGGTTTCTACTCAATACTGAGCAAAGGGTCTGAATACTTATGGCCATGTGATATTTCAGTTTTTCTTTTTTAATTAATTTGCAAAAATTTCTACATTTGTTTGTTTTCAGTCAAGATGGTGTGCAGAGTGTACTTTAATGAGAAAAAAATGAACTTTTTAGAATTTACCAAATGGCTGCAATGAAACAAAGAGTAATAAATTTAAAGGGGTCTGAATACTTTCCTTACCTACTGTACCAGACCACAAAAGTATTAAACAGTTAATAAAACACCAGATCAAGTGCACATTCATAACAGGGCAACTTTATTAACTAAATGCACTAGCTAAGGACAAATAGTAAAATCAGACCCCATTAACGCAAAGTGCCTGCTTGCTGACAGTTTCCAATGTTCAAGTAGCAATCAGAATCCTTTTTTTTAACACTGGACAGAGCATTAAGGAACTTAACACTAAGTCACTATGGCCTTAAAGGTATGAAGTCAGTAAAATGTAGTTAAAATTAACATTTGTATTAAGGGAAAGCTTAAAGGGATATTTTATAAATTGAACATTTATAAAATAAGCAGCTAAATAGTGCCAACCTGCAGTGACCACTAGGGGGAGCTTAGAAACTTTTTGTATACATATTCATCATTGAGTTCAATGTAGAAATAGTATTCAGTAAGCTCATGAGCTCCCTCTAGTGGTGGCTGAAGATTGAAAGAGTTTATTACTAACCTATATATTTATGTATAGGGGACTGGAGCTATGTGCAAGAAGTAAAAAACTCTGCTTGCTATACAGATATATTAGATTCAGTTTACGCCATACTGACCTCAAACGTCATTGATGGATACCACTTCTTGGTGAAATATCTCTTAATTTGAAACCTCCACCAGAGTGCTATACATAAAACCAATCATTTTTAAAAAAAGTAGTAAATCTTTGAGTCTTTTTAGAACTTTTTTGATTTTTTTGTAGACCCCCCGTTAATACAGAATGGACACTATACCTCTGAAACATTTGTCTTTCCTCAGGTGTAAGATATGAGACATGAAGCTCGTAGCCTCTCATTGCTCTCAGACTTTCACAAGTGAAGTTTGGGACTTTGTAGCAGTAGTAAGCCTCCTCGTATAGCGTGTCCTCATACGCACAGATCTCCTTACCCTCTTCAATGGGGAGTTCAAATCCACATTTACTGGCGGCTTCTTTACCAAATTTTTCATATTTACCCTCAAAACCAATAACACCTAAGCTGGAATGCCTGGCTCTCCACAAAGCAGCAACCCCTTCACTTGGGTGGAATAAGAGGATGTTGACTTTGGCTTTGCCAGCCCAGTACAAGGGAAAGCGGACATGGTAGGACCCATTGTTAAAATCTGTAATAATTCCCGATACAGCAGCTGCAAGTTCTGCAGAAAAGAGTCTTGGTCTTACAAAGTCTCCTCCATACGTCTTCATGTTGCCCAAGTGGTTGAACATATCGACCTGCACCACAAGGTCGTCTCCGACACAGTACGTCTCCCGAGGGTTTACAAGTGAGACCTTACTGTGTTTCCCACTTGTGGTTGTGTTAAAATATGTAAATGTCACACTGGGGATGAGTTTTTCAAGTTTTTGATACATTGCATCAATTTTGGACTGCAGATCTGTCTTACGTGGCTTGAATGAATCCTGCAGTTTATGCTGTCAAAGAAACAACAAAAATATCTATTAACTACATGCAAATATAGAGTTGCAAAAAAGAAGAAATTATTTTTTTTTTATTTAAAATAAAATGTCCAAAAAAAAATTGGGACAACCTAACTCTAATGCTTTTAGTAGAGACATGTCACGTGGTTTACCGTGACAGAGAGGGGCCAGAAGACCACATTGTCTTATTTCACGTACTCCTGCACTGATTAGAAGCACTTCACCATTATATTAAACAGTGCAGGTGTCTTCTAGCAGTGCAGGGGTTAAACTGTTCAGTTAAGAGCATCTAGAGCTTTCCTGCTTTGATGGTCTCAGCTGTTCAGTGTTGGTTACTCCCCTCTGCAGGGTCGGCTCCAGGTTTTCGTGGACCCCAGGCGAAAGAGTCTCAGTGGGCCCCTTTAACACATGCCACGATTCATGATGCACAGATATGGCAGAGAGATATAGGTATAGTACAGTATAGAATAAATATGACCACCCATGCTGTGCCCTAAATAAGCCCTACACTGTGCCCCGGAGTAAATAATTGCCCCTCACTGTGCTCTTTGCACAAAAATTACCCCCACATTGTTTCTTATGTTACATAGTGTCCACACTGTCCCCTCTTATAACATTTTCCCATCGTACTGTTCCACTTTTTTTTTCTACTATGACTACCACCATGCTGTATGCCCTGGTGAAGTACAACTGCCACATTTTCCTCCGTTATGAGATATACCCAAAACACCTTCCTTCTTTATGGACTATGACCTCCGCATTGTTTTCCCCCAATACTGACGCCCCCACTATGCTTTTACTCCATATTGAGCCCCCTCCTCACACTGCTCCCTAACTCATTACTGAGCCTTTTCTTTACACTGTCCTTCCAATGCTGCCGTTTCTCCAGTCTCCAGTCACAGACTCCCCATATTGATCCATCTGCACACTGAGTCCCCCCTTTACTTCCCAATCTCCACACCAAATCCTCACATACTACCCCAACTCCATACAGAGCCGCCCCCCTCTGTCAGACCGATCTCCATACTGTCTTATCTCCACAAAGTGACCCCCAACACTGCACCATCTCCATATTGAGCCCCCTATGCTGCCTCATATCGTACAGAGTCGCCCTACACTGCCGCATCTCCACACAAAGACCCCATTACTGACCCATCTTTATAAAGAGCATCCCTATGCTACCAATTGCCATGCTAAGCCCCTTATACTGCCCCATCTCTAAAAAGAGTCCTCGTATACTTCCCCATCTCCATATAGAGCGCCCTATCCTGCCCATCTTGATACAGAGCACCCTATACTGGCCCATATCCATACAGAATCCCCCTATACTGTCCCATCTCCATTCAGAACCCCTATAGTGCTCCATTTCCATATAAAATCCCCCCTATACTGCTCCATCTCCATACACAACCCCCTATAGTGCCCATTTCCATACAGAATCCCCCCTATACTGCTCCATCTCCATACACAACCCCCTATAGTGCCCATTTCCATACAAAATCCCCCCTATACTGCTCCATCTCCATACACAACCCGCTATAGTGCCCTTTAGTGCCCATTTCCATACAGAATCCCCTTACACTGTCCAATCTCCATAAAGAGCACCATATACTGCCCCGTCTCCATATAAAAAAACACTTATACTGCCCCATTTCTATATAGAGACCCCTATACTGCCCCATCTTCATATTAAAGTGCCCTATATTTCCATATTGAGCCCTTTATACTTCAGCATCTCCATAAAGACTCACCCAGCTGTAATACCGCATCCCCATATGGGCCCGGGCCCTTTTCCATATTAATTCCCTATGTGTATATGGCCATGTCTTCAGCTCTACGAGCGCTTACCGTCTCCCGGCTGCTGCACCCACGCTGTTCGGTCCTCTGCGGCGCTTTCATGATGTCTGCAGCGTGATGAGATGACCTCATCACGCTGCATGTCAGGTAGGGAGAAGATCCCGAAAGTGTCGGCTCTTGCATCTTCATTTGCATTCGAGTCTGTAAAGATACGAATGCAAATGAATGACCGCAGAACGTGCACTGCCTCCCCTCATCCCATGACGGCGAATGGGCCCCCCTGTTTGTTCAGGGCCCCGGCACTTGCTCTATACTGATCTCTGGCAATTTGGGAATGCCAGTGTTAGTTTCTTACTGTCTGATTCTGTAGTTAGAGGTGTTGGTTGTTTGAGGAGGCGTTTGGAGTTTTGCTCTAAAAACTTTTGCTTGATAATTTGTCTGTGTGCATATCGTCATCCTCTCATATTTGTTTTTATCCCTTCCTATACTTCCTGGTGTTCCACTCTGTTGTTTGTGAGTGCATATTTGTATGATTGGTATTTTCATTCATCCCTGTAAGTCTTCCCTTGTTATTCTGGTTTGTGTATGCTTATACACTACAACTCCTCACTTACCTGGGTGGGAGAGGGGACAGATAAGGGCTGATTTAGGAGCTCAGCAACGCACGTGGCCCTGGCGTCTTCACCATCAGAAGTAATCCGGGGAGCAGGGATAGCTATTGCACCCCTAGCTTTATGGATAGGAAAGGAACCCCTAGCCCCAGGATATCTTACAACAGTGCCATGACAACATGTCAACCTAACTACAATGCTCAACATTGAAATGGCAACACCAAGACGGAAATCCATCCTGTGATTTCCATGATTCCACCAATATTCCTTCTTGGTGTTACAATTTCAATGTGTATATGATTTCTGTAGATGAGCAATATGATCACTCATCATGAAAGCTACATATGCCATGCTGGGGTAATTTCATAATATATCTCAATGAGAGATGATGTAAATTGAATTTGTGTTGAATTTTTAGGAAAATTTGAAATATTTTGCCCTAAACGCCAAATTATGCAACCATTTTACACATATTGTATAAGATTGCATCCATCAGAGGAGAATCACATGAACTTGGGTGTGGTTGGGTGGGTGGGTTTCCCAGTAAAGCTATCACATCACTTTTTATAACAAAGCTAATAAGGAGGGATTATCATAGCCTGTATAAAAGCAGAGACAAGGAATGCAGCAGCCAATTTGTGATGAATCTGGATAGTGAGAGAACGTCACATTACATAATGTAGAAATAGAGATAGAGAGAGAATGCTATAAACACTGAAGAAACTGTAGAGATAGGGTGTGTGTCAGCACAGCAGTGAAGAGGAATAGTGTGTGGAAAAAAATTCTCTTGGTTACAACAAGTTACCATCCATTTACCCACTGCCATATATGTTCAGGTCACTTCGACATTACTAAGTCAGTAATTGCACATGGGAGAGGTTGGATTCAGTCCCAGAACACCTCAGAATGTCGTACACATCTTTTCAGGATAGCTGGAGTACTTTTGATGTGTAGCAAATCGGTTAGCCGTGAAATTGGTTTCCTGGCAAAATACGTCATAGTTGGTAGATTAGAAGTTTAAAGACTCACTTCTCTCTAATCTCTTCAGCAGTCAGAGTTGGTTTCTCTAAGACACAGCTCCAAACTTCCTACATAGCCATAGATTAAAATATTAAAAGTTTGGCTTCTTGCAGCCACCCCTGTTGCGGATTTCAGCTTTCAGAAGAATAATGAATGAACTGTTTTACTTTGGACATCATCACAACATGGATGAAAATAAATAACACAAAGAAACCAGAGATCATATAATACAGAGAGGAACTTCATGCACAATAACTTAAGGACTATTCCACTGTCACCTTCTTTGGAGTCCTGTATAAGTTCCTTTTTTTCTTTGGTATTCATCTACCATCTTGGTTTTTAACAATTCTAGCTTCAGGTCTGTCTGATGCCTTGTCTGTAGTGCGTAAATCAGTGCACTGCATGTGTCAGGTAAACTGCAAAACAATATGTCACCAGCATGGCTGTCTTTTATAACCTCACCCACTGATCTCAGATTCCATTGAATTTAAGTGCTCCAGCATAACCCTTTTTTGCAGTCTCATTTTGCACAGTTTCCATAGCAAAAATAATTGTTTATACTGGATGTTTCATGCAGTGTTTTCACTACATCCCATATCCCAGCAGTGTTCTTGTGTCTTACGTGGGTCATTTGGTCATCCTCTGCTAAGAAGCTAATGGCGACACTGGCTCATCTGTTTCTCTTACTAATTGTGAATATTCAGTTTGGCCACTATACGTGTAAGCTCTTAGCTGTTGGCCATTTTCTTTCTCTTTTGTATATGTATATACTCATTCTCTTTTTTGTATACAGGAGATAAGAACCTCAGGAAATTTCCTTGTTTCAGTCTGTACACCAAGCTGTCCTGTACTTATGTGTGTATCTTGGCCCATAACCTGTTGCAGATTTTCAGCTTTCAGCAGAATCAGCAGATCCCAAATATTATGGGAACATTAACATTATTATTTCAGATATACAGCATCTGTTATCTTCCTGACAACAACATGGAGGAATATAGAAAGTGTAAGACAAAACAAAACAGAGAGGTCATACAATACAGTCTAGAGAGGAACGTCATGCACTTAACCAAATTATAACAGTTAAACCAACTCCATCTACTGTACTCTCAAGAGTCCCTCCACAGCATAAGCCTGCACTTGTTGCATGCTTCAAAAAACACTAGTGGGAACTTGAGTGCATACTGCATTATTACTGTGTTTTTTGTATACAGGAATGTAGTGAGCTCCACCTAGTGGTGGCTGCTGGTATTTAAATATTTCATGATATGTCAACTGCAGAGGATTTGAAGTTCTGAATTAAAAAAAGGAGCCTAGAACCACAATAAAATGATAGTAAGAATTTATTGAATTCCATACCCATTAAAATGAGAAATGCAGAGCATCATTTCTTACCTGATATAAGTTGCGGTACCAGAAGAAGCTGACAGTAAATAAGACCGTACTGGCGAAAACAAGGTACTTTCTATGCTGGGTCATAACTTTATATTTGAATATCCCACTATGGAAAACATAAGTATAGTGAAATCATGAATATATGTTTTTTAGGATTACAAAGAGGCTATTCTCACAGAGCTATAGTATTCAACAAAATCGGGACCGAGACAAACAAGACTACATCAATTCAGTTTCAGCTTGTAATTTTATATCTTTTTTGTTTTTGTGTTGCGCAGAGGGCATGGGCTTAAATACCAGGACCGGACATAAAGAATGAATATCCAAGAATTAGCAAGGAAGGAGGAAACTCAAAGTTTCGCATATAGGTAATTCATTAAAAGGGTTTTAGGGCTGTGTATAAAGCTTTATGCAGATTGTTTAGAGTGGTTCCCAATTAGAAAAAGATTCACAATCCAATTTGGTTAAAACGAATACATTTATATTTTATCTTGGTGGTTACAGTCCTCATGAGAGGCAAAGAAACTTCATGGTTGCAGTCCACTTTACACCATGAACTTGCTAGAATGTTTCATAACTGAAGCAGTCGTTAGATATTAGAACTCTTTTCTACCTCTGTTGATATTATATACAGTACAGACCAAAAGTTTGGACACACCTTCTCATTTAAAGATTTTTCTGTATTTTCATGACTATGAAAATTGTACATTCACACTGAAGGCATCAAAACTATGAATTAACACATGTGGAATTATATACTTAACAAAAAAGTGTGAAACAACTGAAAATATGTCTTATATTCTAGGTTCTTCAAAGTAGCCACCTTTTGCTTTGATGACTGCTTTGCACACTCTTGGCATTCTCTTGATGAGCTTCAAGAGGTAGTCACCGGAAATGGTCTTCCAACAATCTTGAAGGAGTTCCCAGAGATGCTTAGCACTTGTTGGCCCTTTTGCCTTCACTCTGCGGTCCAGCTCACCCCAAACCATCTCGATTGGGTTCAGGTCTGGTAACTGTGGAGGCCAGGGCATCTGGCGTAGCACCCCATCACTCTCCTTCTTGGTCAAATAGCCCTTACACAGCCTGGAGGTGTGTTTGGGGTCATTGTCCTGTTGAAAAATAAATGATGGTTCAACTAAACGCAAACCAGATGGAATAGCATGCCGCTGCAAGATGCTGTGGTAGCCATGCTGGTTCAGTATGCCTTCAATTTTGAATAAATCCCCAACAGTGTCACCAGCAAAGCACCCCCACACCATCACACCTCCTCCTCCATGCTTCACGGTGGGAACCAGGCATGTAGAGTCCATCCGTTCACCTTTTCTGCATCGCACAAAGACATGGTGGTTGGAACCAAAGATCTCAAATTTGGACTCATCAGACCAAAGCACAGATTTCCACTGGTCTAATGTTCATTCCTTGTGTCCACACCTTTTGCTTTGATGAGTTTTGTGTCCAAACTTTTGGTCTGTACTGTATGTCTTTATTTTATTGTTTCTTGGATAGGGCTGACTTCCCCATCTAACCCACCTCAGTCAGCCCACTTCACCAGACTTAACCAATCAGGTCACACCACTTTGTCAAATTTACTGGTTTTCAACCTATTGCCTCCAACCTACCAATAAGCAATGCCTCCATATAGGTCCACCTTGGCGAACCAGCCCACTCGATGTCTACAAATCACCAAAGCTTTCTAATGTTCGAGCCCTGTGCCTACCTAGTCTTCACAAGCCAACTGCATGTCAACTTGGCACCACTTGGTGACCATCTTCACCACCTGCAAAGGTTTGAACCATTCTCACTGTTAGCCATTATGACAAGAAACAATGCTGCCCGGAATCCCACAGTTCATTACCCGGATTTACAAATGTACCAAACACATTACAAGTGTACAGAGCAGCATGTACACGGTCATTACATAACCTACAATAAATAAGAGCAGGAAAGTAATAAATGATGAACGACAGACAGACCACACTCTGTGCAAACAAAAGAAAAAGTACCCTCCTGGATGGAGAACATCACCCTCATACATGGTAAAAAATAGGAGCAAAGAAAATATAAAGGTGCAAATGTAATGTGAACCTTCTGCCTGTTATCTGAAAAATATTATATTGTGTTATAAAATAATAATATTTTATATCCAGGAAATTTCAAATCAATGTTTGTTTAATGTCTTGCATAGAAAAGGAAAAAAACTTTCATCGTATTCATATTGAAGAAACACCTGTATTTATTTTCAGGAGTGCCATTCCAATATTGCTGAGCAACAGAAATGTCTAAACGAAAAAAAAAATGGATAGGTGCATCCGAATATAAAAAAAAAATCTTCAGACTTTATTAAAGATGCATAGAATTAAAAATCCACATGGGAATGATATGGTAATGGAGACGACCCTGACGCGCGCCCTTAGTCATAGAGCATGAATACTGAAGTGTTGCAACCACATTTAAATAATAATAATAATAATCTTGATTTATATAGCGCCAACATATTCTGCAGCGCTTAACAATTCACAGGTTCATGTACAACAGTCATAAGTAACATAGCTAAAGATAATACAATAATTACAGCAAAAATAATGACGACCCTGCTCGTAAGAGCTTACAATCTACAATGAGGTGGGGGTGACACAAAGTACAATGGCTTATTTACAAGGATGGTCCAGCCATCTTGAGGGGATGAGGGATAGATAAAGGCTGCATGAGCTCATCATCAGCCAACATCTGTAGTGCTTTTTGGTTCAGTGGAGAGTTATGTTTAGAGAAATAAGGGATGGGCTATAAGAAGATAAAAGGACTTCGATTAGGGAAGGTGATAGGCTGCCCTAAAGAGGTGTGTTTTTAGGGAGCGCCTAAAACTGTGTAAGTTGTGGTTCATCCTAATCTCTTGGGGTAGAGCATTCCAAAGAATAGGTGCAGCTCGGGAGAAGTCTTGAAGCTGGGAGTGGGAGGTACGGATGTTAGTTGAAAGTTGCTTGCGGAGCGTAGAGAACGGGTAGGCCGATAAACAGAAATGAGGGAGGAGATGTAGAGGGGTGCCACACTGTGGAGAGATTTGTGGGTGAGAACAAGCAATTTAAATTGGATCCTATAATTGATGGGCAGCCAGTGCAATGACTGGCACAGAGCGGAGGAGTAACGGTTAGCCAAATAGATGACCCTGGCTGCAGCATTAAGGATGGACTGGAGGGGGGAATGTCGAGTGAGGGGGGGCCAATTAATAGAGAGTTACAGTAGTCAAGGCGGGAGTGGATCAGGGCAACAGTGAGGGTTTTTGTTGTTTCCAAGGTGAGAAAGGGACGGATTCTAGAGATGTTCTTCAGGTGCAAGTGACAAGAGCAGGCAAGAGATTGTATGTGGAAGGTGAAGGAGAGATTGGTGTCAAACACAACGCCCAGACAATGCACCTGCTGGCTCGGCACTATTGGGGTGTCACCCACGAAGAGGGAGATGTCAGATTTAGGGAGGTGAGTAGACGGTGGGAACAGAAGAAGTTCAGTTTTGGAAAGGTTGAGTTTCAGGAAGAGAGCGAACATGATGTTAGAAACTGTGGCTAGACAGTCACTGGTGTTCTGTAGTACAGCAGGGGTAAGGTCAGGGGATGAGGTGTATAGTTGTGTGTCATCAGCATAAAGATGGTACTGAAAACCAAATTTGCTGATGGTCTGTCCAATTGGGGCTGTGTAGAGAGAGAAGAGAGGAGGGCCAAGGACTGAACCCTGAGGAACCCCAATAGTGAGAGGAAGAGGGGAAGAAGTGGAGCCAGCGAACGATACACTGAAAGAGCGGTCAGATAGGTAGGAGGAGAACTAGGAGAGAGCAGTGTACTTTATGCCGATTGAGTGAAGCATAGAGTAGGAGGTGGTGGTCAACGGTGTCGAAGGCTGCAGAGAGGTCAAGAAGAATGAGCAGAGAGTGGTCACCATTACGTTTTGCTGTCAGAAGGTCATTGGTTACTTTGATGAGTGCAGTTTCTGTAGAATGTAGGGGGCGGAAGCTGGGTTGTGATGGGTCTAGAAGAGAGTGAGTGGAGAGGTAACTGGTAAGGCGGGAGTAGACCAGGCGCTCCAAGAGTTTAGAGATGAAGGGAAGATTGGAGACTGGTCTGTAGTTGTTTGTGCAGGAAAGGTCAAGAGAGGGCTTTTTTAATAATGGAGTAATGATGGAGTGTTTGAAGGAGGAGGGGAAGATACCAGAAGAGAAGGAGAGGTTGAAGATTTTAGTTAGGTGAGTAGTGACGACTGAAGAAAGAGACTGGAGCAGATGTGAGGGAATGGGGTCAGTGGTGCATGTAGTGGGATGAGTAGAAGAGAGGAGCCTGGAGACTTTGTCTTCTGTGACTGGATCAAATGTGGAGAGTGATCCAGAGGGGATGTGGGGAGGTATGGGAGTCATGGAACTTGGTGGCTGGGAGCTGATTTCCTGACGGATGGTGTCTATTTTCTCTGTGAAGTAGGAGGCCAAGTCCTCAGCACAAATGTCCGTGATGGGGGCCTGGGCTTTAGGACTGAGGAGGAAGTGAAAGGTATCGAAGAGTTTTTTGGGGTTGTTGGATTGTGAGGAGATCAGGGTGGTGAATTAGGTCTGTTTGGCGAGGTGAAGGGCAGAGTTATATGTTTTTAACATAAATTTGTAGTGGATAAAGTTTTCTAGTGTGCGAGTTTTCCTCCATAGCCGTTCGGCACTTCTAGAGCAACGCTGGAGAAATCAGGTTTGCGGTGTGAGCCAGGGCTGCTTTACCCTGTGTTTAGAGGTTCTGAGGGGCGCTACTTGGTCCAGCGTGCTTCTGAGCGTGTCATTGTAGTGGTTTACAGCCAGATTAGGACAGGAAGAAGAGGAGATTGGGGACAGTGATGAGTGAAGGGAGTCTGTAAGTGTGTGAGGGTTAATGGCTTGTAGGTTTCTGAATGTGTGATAGGTAGGAATGTGCTTGGGCGGGCGAGGATTTGTGAGCGTGAAGGAGAGAATGTTATGATCAGAGAGGGGAAGAAGGGAGTTATTTAGATGGGGGATTGAACTAAGCCGGACAAAGACCAGATCAAGGGTGTTTCCATCTTTGTGTGTCTGAGGTTGAAAGCTGTCAGAGGCCAAGAGAAGTGGTTAAAGATAGACATTTAAAAACAATCCACCTCCATCATGTGCTGACTAACTAATCTCCAAAGCTTAGCCGCATGAAATAGATGAGAAAAGAACACCCACAATAGAAAAAAAGCACAATGAAACCTGGAAAGAAACAGTGAATACTTACATAAATAGATAAAGATTCAAGGAAAAAAAAACATCATTAAACATACTCAATAAATAAGCGCTGTGTCATTTCTATAATTCATACCCTTGGGCTAGAGAGTAAATAATCCATAAAGCTTCTCTCATGAAAACCTTTTTTTGCCAGTTACCACCTCGATTCGGCTTTGTAACTTTTTCCAAACCAAAAAAAACTGAAACCATCTAAATTACCTTTGTGTTCTTCCAAAATATGTTGAACTGCTCATGGGTATGTGATATTATTATTATTGCTGATGTTGTATATATGCTCCACAATCCTCTTTTTTAATTTTCAACTTCTGCATCCTATAAACCTTTTTTTTTTACAAATATTACATTCTATACCATAAATAATATGTCTGGTTGTTACGCAATTAATAAACGTAGTGATATTAAAGTAATATAACAGATTCCCTATAATGAGGCAGATGGAGGCACTGTGGACGCCGTCTGGCCTATGATCCTGCAGTGTCCGTCTTTTTAGGCGTGCATAAAAGCGCGGTCCTCCACAGATTTGTGCAATTCTGAAAAGAAGGACACCGCTGAACAGAAGACAGACGGAGTCCACAACATTTCTGCTGCCTCATTATAGTGAATCCCTCAGGGATTTCATCTGAATCGCATCACTCAGAGATTTAGATAGAAGCTCCAATGTAAGTGCTCATCGTAGAGCACAGGATAAATGCGATCCCAAACATTATGTAACATGTTCCCAATGAAAACTTAAACTGAATCCACAAAAAAACAACCCCCCACTCAGGTCCATCATCTGTCAATGGAAATATAGGGGTTTCCACGTTACTGGTAGTACAAAGGCTGTGAAAAAGTAAAATGAATCCTTGCCTGCCAAAAGAAATTCAGCAAATTCTGTGCTCCCAAATCCAAATACCGCCCTCCCGTCTGAGCCCCACAGTGTGCCTAAACCACATTTAGCGTCCACATGTTTGGCATTTCAATAGCGATGAGAGCCCACCTAATTTACAGGGAAATGTCTCCGGAAGCATGAGCTGGGCATAATGTATGGGCACTACAATATACTGGGCACTACACTAGCAGATTTGCAATTTTCACTCAGCAACATTCACTGCTGCTTGTTTCTGGCAAACACCCATGGAGTCAAAATCATCACTACACCTGTAGATAAATTCCAAAATGGGGTCACTTGAGGGGGGATTCTCTCTTCTAACACTTAGGGTCTCTGTATATGGAGTCTGCAAACTAATCTATGATAATTTGTTCTCAGTGAGTCAGATAGCGCTCCATCCCTCCTGAATCTCGTCGTGTGGCTAAGCAGTACTGTACAGCCACATATGGGGTATTGCCATGTTCAGCAGAAATCGTGGGACAAATTTTTGGTCCATTTCTACCAATTTCCTCATGTGACCATGTAAAATCTGGGGCTAAAACAACATTTTTGTGGTAAAAAATGTATTATTTTTTCTTCTTCACTGCCCAATAATGTAAGGTTCTGTGACCCACTGTGGTTTCAATATGATCACTGCACCCCTAGATGAATTAATTGAAGTGTAGTTTGTAAAATTAGGCCACTTATGGGGGTTCTGCTGTTTTGGCATCTCAGGGGCTCTGCCAATGTGACATGTCACCCTAAAATTATTCCAGCAAAATGTGCACTACAGTATGGCGCTTCTTCATTTCTGAACTTTGCACTGTGCCTCAAAAGTAGCTTTCAACCGCATATGAGGTATTGGCATACTCAGGAGAAAATGGACCACAAAATATGTTATGCAATTTCTCCTATTATCCCTTTTGAAAATTGAAAACTTGAGGCCAAAGTAACATTTTAGTGGAAAAAATTATAATTTTCCATTGACTCAGGTTAATGTTATACAATTCTGTGAATTGCTTGACTGATAAGAACGCTCACTACACCACTAGATGAATTCCTCAAGATGTGTAGTTTCCAAAATGGGGTCACTTGTGGGGGTTTCTGCTGTTCTGGCATGTTAGGGGCATTCGCAATCTGTTCCAGCAAAAATTGCACTCCAGAATTCAATTGGCGCTCCTTCCCTTCCGAGCCCTGACATGTGCCAAAAGAGTAATTTTCCACCGCATATGGGGAATCTGTGTACTCAGAACAAATTGTATGGTCTATTTTCTCCTGTTACCCTTGTGAAAATGAAAAATTTTGTGCTAAATCAACATTTTTGTGGGAAAAATGTATTTTTTCATTTTTACTGCTCTACGTTATAAATTTATGTGAAGCACGTGGGAATCTAAGATGATCACCACACATGTAGATACATTCTAGTTTCCAAAATGGGGTCACTTGTGGGGGGTTTCCAATGTTTAGGTACATCAGGGGCTCTCCAAATGCAACATAGTGTCCACTCTTGATTCCAGACATTTTTGTGTTCAAAAAGTCAAATGGTGCTTCTTCACTTCCGAGCCCTGCCGTGTGCCCAAACAGTAGTTTTCACCCACATATGGGGTATTGGCGTACTCAGGAGAAATTGCACAACAAATTTTGGGGTCCATTTTCTCCTGTTACTCTTGTGAAAATAAAAAAATTTGGGCAAAATTAACATTTTTATGAAAAGTTCATTTTTTCCTTCCACATCGCTTTAGTTCCTGTGAAGTACCTGAATGGTAAATAAACTTCTTGAATATGGTTTTAAGGACTTTGATGGGTACAGTTTTTAGAATGGTGTCACTTTGGGGTATTTTCTGTCATATAGGCCCCTCAAAGTCACTTCAAATGGGATGTGGTCCCTAAAAAAATGTTTTTGTAAATTTTGTTGGAAAAATCAGAAATCGCTGGTCAACTTTTAACCCTTCTAACATCCTAACAAAAAAAATTATGTTTCAAAATTTGTGCTGATGTAAAGTAGACATGTGGGAAATGTTACTTTGTGTGACATAACGCTTTGGCTTAAGGGCATAAAATGAAGAGTTTGAAGATTGTGACATTTTCGCCAAATTTCTGATATTTTCACAAATAAACGCAAGTCATATCAAAGAAACTTTACCACCATCATGAAGTACAATATGTCATGAAAAAACATTCTCAGAATCAGTTTGATCCATTGAAGCGTTCCAGAGTTATTACCTCATAAAGTGACAGTGGTCAGAACCTGGGCATCTCCTGTATATAATTATATACAGTCATATGAAAAAGTTTGGGCACCCCTATTAATCTTAAGCTTAATGTTTTATAAAAATTGGTGTTTTTGCAGCAGCTATTTCAGTTTGATATATGTAATAACTGTTGGACACAGTAATGTTTCTGCCTTGAAATGAGGTTTATTGTACTAACAGAAAATGTGCAATCTGCATTCAAACAAAATTTGACAGGTGCATAAGTATGGGCACCTCACCAGAAAAGTGACATTAATATTTAGTAGATCCTCCTTTTGCAAAAATAACAGCCTCTAGTCGCTTCCTGTAGCTTTTAATGAGTTCCTGGATCCTGGATTAAGGTATTTTTGACCATTCCTCTTTACAAAACAATTCCAGTTCAGTAAAGTTTGATGGTCGCCGAGCATGGACAGCCCTCTTCAAATGATCCCACAGATGTTCAATGATATTCAGGTCTGGGGACTGGGATGGCCATTCCAGAACATTGTAATTGTTCCTCTGCATGAATGCCTGAGTAGATTTGGAGCGATGTTTTGGATCATTGTCTTGCTGAAAGATCCATCCCCTGCGTAACTTCAACTTTATCACTGATTCTTGAACATTATCGTCAAGAATCTGCTGATACTGAGTAGAATCCATGCGTCCCTCAACTTTAACAAGATTCCCGGTGCCGGCATTGGCCACACAGCCCCAAAGCATGATGGAACCTCCACCAAATTTTACTGTGGGTAGCAAGTGTTTTTCTTGGAATGCTGTGTTTTTTTGCCGCCATGCATAACACCTTTTTGTATGACCAAACAACTCAATCTTGGTTTCATCAATCCACAGGACCTTCTTCCAAAAAGAAATTGGCTTCTCCAAATGTGCTTTTGCATACCTCAGCCGACTCTGTTTGTGGCGTGCTTGCAGAAACGGCTTCTTTTGCATCACTCTCCCATACAGCTTCTCCTTGTGCAAAGTGCGTTGTATAGTTGACCGATGCACAGTGACACCATCTGCAGCAAGTTGATGCTGCAGCTCTCTGGAGGTGGTCTGAGGATTGTCCTTGACTGATCTCACCATTCTTCTTCTCTGCCTTTCTGATGTTTTTCTTGGCCTGCCACTTCTGGCCTTAACAAGAACTGTCCCTGTGTTCTTCCATTTCCTTACTATGTTCCTCACAGTGGAAACTGACAGGTTAAATCTCTGAGACAGCTTTTTGTATCCTTCCCCTGAACAAATATTTTGAATAACCTTTATTTTCAGATCATTTGACAGTTGTTTTGAGGAGCGCATGATGCCACTCTTCAGAGGAGATTCAAACAGGAGAACAACTTGCAAGTGGCCACTTTAAGTAGCTTTTCTCATGATTGCATACACCTGGCTATGAAGTTTAAAGCTCAATGAGGTTACAAAACCAAAAAAAGTGCTTTAGTAAGTCAGTAAAAAGTAGGTAGGAGTATTTAAAACAAGAAAATGATAAGGGTGCCCATACTTATGCACCTGGCAAATTTTGTTTAAATGCAGATTGCACATTTTCTGTTAGTACAATAAACCTCATTTCAAGGCAGAAACATTACTGTGTCCAACAGTTATTACATATATCAAACTGAAATAGCTGTTGCAAAAACACCAATTTTTATAAAACATTAAGCTTAAGATTAATAGGGGTGCCCAAACTTTTTCATATAACTGTATGTACATCTGGTATAGCCTAGGTATCTGCTGTATATAACTCTATATGTACGGCTGTTATAACCTGGGCATCTCCTGTATATAATTATATATGTACAACTGGTACTAGCCTAGGTATCTGCAGTATATAATTCTATATGTGCAGCTGCTATAACCTGGGCATCTCCTGTATATAATTCTATATACACAGCTGGTATAATCTGGGCATCTCCAGTATATAATTATATATGTACATCTGGTATAGCCTAGTTATCTGCTGTATATAATTCTATATGTACAGCTGTTATAACCTGGGCATCTCCTGTATATAATTCTATATATACAGCTGGTATAACCTGGGTGTAGCATCGGCATCTCTGCCTCCTGCCGGGCAGAGACGCCATTCCCCTCACCACCGCGGTCCTGGTCCGGCGTCCTCCTGCTCCCCTGCTGCTGTGGCGCGCGCTGCGCGCTGCTTCCCGGGCACTGTGCTTAGGGAGCGCGCTCCCTCCCTCTTAAAGGGTCCACGTGCACCATCCTAAAAAGTCCCCGGCCAATGGCTGGAGGACTTCCCCTATATAAGGCACCTCCTCCAAAATGGAGGTGCCTGTGCAAGGTTGTTGTTCCGTGTGCTAACACTTGCTTCAGCCCTCAGGTCCCGCTGCCTGTCTGTCTACAGTACAGCCCACCAGTCTGTCTTATAGTTCTGTCTGCCAGTCTGCCAGTTACCTGCCGTGCCTGCCAGCCTGCCTACCTGGAGCACCTGCCAATTACCTGCCGTGCCTGCTAGCCTGCCAACTCGGAGCACCTGCCAAGTAACCTGTCGTGCCCGTGTAACACGGGTACTTTAGATGCAGTGACACAGAAACATTGAGCAGCCAATACAGGGTTAATAAACAGGGGAGGTTCATGATAACAGGGTCAGTCTCCACGCAGGGAGTAACAGGGGAAAATATGGGGAAAAACAAGGGAAGTAGCAGGTAAAAGTCTATAACTGACAGTTCACAGTTTAACTAGATGTAGCAGAGTCGAACCGGTTGTAATCGACAGATTTTGCACTTAGCTGACTCTTATCCTCCACAAGGCAGTTGCCAGCTGATGCCGGTGTTGCTTTCTTCAGGCTTCCCTGCCCAAAGAATTCTCTGTCTTCTAGCGGCAGTGGGCGGTCTCCGGTTTTACCCAATGAGCCCCTAGTCCTGAGCGGGACTCTCCTGCCACTTTCCCGCACAAAAGTCCTCGTCTCCCCCTCTCTCTAACCACGCCACCAGTTTCCCGGTCACCTGACCTCCCAGCTCTCACTCTGGACACGCCCTCAGCTTCCCAGACACCTGACTCCTGTGCTCGCAGTCTGTCTTCCTCCTGCAACCAGAGGTACGCCCCTGGCAGTTCCGGATCCCTAGTTCTGAAAGTACTTACACCCCGGTCTTCCCCCTTACACCAGCCAGCCTGCCAACCCGGAGCACCTGCCAAGTAACCTGTCGTGCCCGCCAGCTTGCCTACCTGGAGCACCTGCCAAGTAACCTGTCGTGCCCGCCAGCTTGCCTACCCAGAGCACCTGTCTGGCTATCAGCCGTACTTGCTTGCTTATCTACCCGGACCACCCGCCAGCCTGCATGCCGTGCTTGTTATGATCTGCTACAGAGACTAAGGAAAGAGAGGAGATCTGTCCCTACAATAGAACTAAACTAGATCCCTACGATGTAACGGGGAACCTGATCCTGCGATCAGACCCGCTAAAGTCCTCGGCTAGTCTGAACGCAGACCTATAGATGTGAGGGAGGGATCCCTACAAGATCTAGGGACTGGGAAAAGTTGGACACCTCCTAGCAGAAATAGTAGCAGTCAAAGACAAACACACAACAAAAAGGCATAGGGGTCAGAAGACCTAGCAAAACTAACAGAGAACGGCAACAGAGCAACAAGCTAGCTCAACAGTAGTAAATACAAATGAAGTCCAGCAAAGCCAGGAGGGCGGAGCCGGATTAAATAGGCAAAATGGTCATGTGACCAGCAAACTAAAAAAAACCTAACAGGAGAGTTGTAACAGTACCCCCTCTTCTAAGAGGATCCTCCGGATCCCCTAGGCCCAGGCTTACCAGGAAACCTCCTGTGAAACGCTCGGACAAGTCTGGGAGCAGAAACATCATCCGCCCTCACCCATGAGTTATCCTCAGGTCCGAAACCCTTCCAAGCGACGAGATACTGCAAACTCCCTCTATACCGTCTAGAATTTAGGATGCGGGAAATTTCATATTCCCCGTCCTCCACCACCGGAGGAACAGTGGCAGAGGCGTCACCATCCGACACATCAGCTTTTTTCAACAGAGAAACATGAAACACCGGATTAATCCTCCAGGACGTAGGAACCTCCAGCCTAACAGCAGATTGGTTAACTATCTGAAGTACCTTAAAGGGCCCTATGAACTTGGGACCCAATTTTTTAGAAGGAATCCTCAATCGCAGATTCTTAGAGGACAACCAAACCATGTCACCAACAGCAAACAAAACCTCTTGCCGTTTCCTATCAAAGTACCTCTTAGATTTCTTGTTAGCCTCCTGAAGATTACCACGCACATCCGTCCAAACTCTCTCCAAATCACCGGAAAAACTCTCCTCCTCAGGCACAGCCGAAACCAATTTGGAAAATGACCCAAAAGACGGATGTCTCCCAGAACAACAAAAAAAAGGCAAACACCCAGCAGAAGAGGATGTATGGTTGTTAAGAGCAAATTCAGCAAGTGGCAGAAACTCAGACCACCCCTCTTGATTGTCTGCCACAAAACAACGCAAGAACTGCTCAACATCCTGGTTCTTCCTTTCTGTCTGGCCATTAGACTGAGGATGATATCCGGATGAAAACGACAAATGAACTCCCAACCTGTCACAAAAGGCACGCCAAAAACGAGCCACAAACTGAGGTCCCCTATCAGAAACAATGTCAGTAGGAACACCATGTAGTCTGACAATTTCCTTGACAAAGGCCTTGGCGATTGTCTTAGCGCAAGGCAGTTTGATGAAGGGAACCAAGTGACACATCTTGCTAAAACGGTCCACGACCACCCAGATGACCGTGAAACCTTCAGAGGGAGGAAGGTCAGTAATAAAGTCCATAGCCAGATGTGTCCAAGGTGCACTAGGAACCTCCAGAGGGCAAAGCAACCCCGCAGCAGGAGCATGCGAAGACTTGGATCTTGCACACACAGTACATTGGCGCACCCACTTAATGACTTCCTTCTGCCATCCAGGCCACCAAAAACTGCGACCCACAAGTCTCTTGGTCTCAGAAATTCCTGGATGACCTGCCAACCGAGACTCATGACACTCAACAAACAAATCTCTCCTAAAGGTCCTAGGCACAAACAACCTCCCATGGGGAGTGTTAGATGGGGCATTGTCCTGTGCTTTAAGAATCTCATCCTCCAAAACGGAGTCCAAAGCAGCAATCACAACACCTTCTTGTAAAATGGTCTCCTCTTCCTCCTCAACACCGACCATGGGAGAAAAGCTGCGAGACAAAGCATCCGCTTTAACATTCTTGGTACCCGGGATGTAAGTAACGGAAAAATTAAACCGCGAGAAAAAAAGTGCCCACCTAGCCTGACGGGCATTCAAGCGCTTGGCAGCATCAAGATAGATCAGATTTTTATGATCAGTGAAAACCTGAATGGGAAATTCAGCACCTTCCAAGAGATGACGCCAGTGTTCAAATGCGAGTTTAACCCCTTAATAACATCTGACGTACTAATACGCGTCTGTGCCCTGGGACTTAAGAGCCAGACCCGTATTAGTACGTCATCGCGATCGCGCGCGCACACAGGCTGTGCGGGCGCGATCGCCGCCGGGTGTCAGCTGATTGTCACAGCTGACACCCGGTACTATGTGCAGGGAGCGGTCACGCACCGCTCCCAGCACATTAACCCCCGTGATGCTGCAATCGAAGTCGATCGAAGTCGATCGCGGCATTGCGGGGGCAAGGGGAGGTGATCGGCGATACTCACCTCCTCTTCCGGCTTCCAGCGCAGTCTGCAAAGGCTTCCCGGGTGTTGCCATGACGACCCGATGTCGTCATGACAACATCCGGGTCACCAGAGAGCAGGAAGATTGCTTGGACATGCGCAGTGCATCTCCAAGCAATCTTCACACTGTGCACTTCTGACAGCCTTCATGGCATAGGGATGGTGCTCCATTCCTGTGCCATGCAGGCGATCAGAAAAAAAAAAGTGAAAGTCCCAGAGTGGGACAAAGTAATAAAGTGTATAAACTGTGTGAAAGTGGGAAAAAAAAAAAAAAAATGTGCAAAAATATTATAAAAAAATAAAAAAAATAATACACCAAAAATAAAAATATAATGTACCCATCAATAAATATTATTATAAAAAAAATAAAAAAAAAACAATAAAAGTACACATATTTGGTATCGCCGCGTCCGGAACAACCTGACCTATAAAACTGTCCCACTAGTTAACCCCTTCAGTGAACACGGTAAAAAAAAAAAAAAAAAAAACAAGCAAAAAACAATGCTTTATCACCATACCGCCAAACAAAAAGTGGAATAACACGCGATCAAAAAGACGCATATAAATAAAAATGATACCGATGAAAACGTCATCTCGTCCCGCAAAAAACAAGCCGCCATATAGCTCCATCAGCCGAAAAATAAAAAAGTTATAGCTCTCAGAATAAAGCGATACTAAAAAATATTTTTTTCTATAAAATAGCTTTTATTGTGTATAAGCGCCAAAACATAGAAAAATGATACAAATGTGGTACCGCTGTAAACGTACTGACCCGAAGAGTAAAGCTGCCTCATCAATTTTACCACACGCGGAACAGAATAAAAAAAAAAAAAAAAAAACAATTCCTGAATTGTTGGTTTTTGTTTATTCTGCCTCCCAAAAATCGGAATAGAAAGCGATCAAAAAATGTCACGTGCCTGAAAATGGCACCAATAACAACGTCAATTCATCCCGCAAAAAACGAGCCGTCACATGACTGTCTGCCAAAATCTGGAAAAATTATAGCTCTCAAAATATGGCGATGCAAAAACTAGATTTTACAAAAAATGCGTCTTTTAGTGTGTGACAGCTGTCAGTCATAAAAACCCCATATGATTCTGGCATTGCTGTAATCACACCGACCCGAAGAATAAAGTCGTCTAATCACTTATACCGCACAAGGAACGGCGTCAAAAATAAACTCTTGAGTTAGGATTGGGCTAGGGTTAGGGCTGGGTTTGGGGCTAGGGTTGTGCTGGGGCTAGGGTTGTGCTGGGGCTAGGGTTGTGCTGGGGCTAGGGTTGTGCTGGGGCTAGGGTTGTGCTGGGGCTAGGGTTGTGCTAGGGTTAGGGCTGGGGTTGGGATTTTTTTCAAAAGTAAGAAAAAAAGATGACGATATGGCGACTAGTGTTGAGAGCAAGTGCTCGCTACTTGAGTTTGCATCGGGTGCTCTGGTATGCATTTAGTATCGTGGGTATTTGAGTGACATGCTCGAGTCTCTGCCCCATATGCTTCGCGGCCAAAAAACTTTACGGGGATTGCCTGCCATGCACGAGCGATCCCCGCATGTTTTTTTTTGGGTGTCTAATAACCGTGAAACATGCAGAGCAGGGACTCGAGCATGTCACTCGAGCACACGCTGTACATGGTGCATACCTGAGTACCCGATGCAAACTCAAGTAGCGAGCACTTGCGCTCAAGAATAATGAAAACTTATTCAATATGATGACCTAATGTAAACAAATAATGTGCCGTACCTCTGGGTTCAAAATGTTCACTATACACCTTAATAAAATCTTTGAGGGGTATAGTTTCCAAAATGGGGACACTTGTGGGGGAGCTCCACTGTTTAGGCACATCACGGGCTCTCCAAACGCGACATGGTGTCCGCTAACAAATTGAATGGAAAATCGGCTCAAATTGTTAGCGGACGCCATGTTGCGTTTGGAGAGCCCCTGTGTGCCCAAACATTGGAGCTCCCCCACAAGTGACCCCATTTTGGAAACTAGACCCCCCAAGGCACCTATCTAGATGCATAGTGAGCACTTAGAACCCCCAGGTGCTTCACAAATTGATTCGTAAAAATGAAAAAGTGAAAATAAAACACTTTTTCATTTTTATGAATCAATTTGTGAAGCACCTGGGGTTCCAAGTGCTCACTATGAATCTAGATAGGTGCCTTGGGGGGTCTAGTTTCCAAAATGGGGTCACTTGTGGGGGAGCTCCAATGTTTGGGCACACAGGGACTCTCTAAATGCAACATGGTATCCGCTAACAAATTGAATGGAAAATCGGCTCAAATTGTTAGCGGACACCACATTGCGTTTGGAGAGCCCCTCTGTGCCCAAACTTTGGAGCTCCCCCACAAGTGACCCCATTTTGGAAACTAGACCCCCCAAGGCACCTTTCTAGATGCATAGTGAGCACTTGGAACCCCCAGGTGCTTCACAAATTGATTCGTAAAAATGAAAAAGTGAAAAAAAAAACACTTTTTCATTTTTATGAATCAATTTGTGAAGCACCTGGGGTTCCAAGTGCTCACTATGAATCTAGATAGGTGCCTTGGGGGGTCTAGTTTCCAAAATGGGGTCACTTGTGGGGGAGCTCCAATGTTTGGGCACACAGGGACTCTCCAAATGCAACATGATATCCGCTAACAAATTGTCGGCTCAAATTGTTAGCGGATATCATGTTGCATTTGGAGAGTCCCTGTGTGCCCAAACATTGGAGCTCCTCCACAAGTGACCCCATTTTGGAAACTAGACCCCCCAAGGCACCTATCTAGATGCATAGTGAGCACTTGGAACCCCTAGGTGCTTCACAAATTAATTCGTAAAAATGAAAAAGTGTTTTTTTTTTCACTTTTTCATTATTACGAATCAATTTGTGAAGCACCTGGGGGTTCCAAGTGCTCACTATGCATCTAGAAAGGTGCCTTGGGGGGTCTAGTTTCCAAAATGGGGTCACTTGTGGGGGAGCTCCAAAGTTTGGGCACAGAGGGGCTCTCCAAACGCAATGTGGCGTCCGCTAACAATTTGAGCCGATTTTCCATTCAATTTGTTAGCGGATACCATGTTGCATTTAGAGAGTCCCTGTGTGCCCAAACATTGGAGCTCCCCCACAAGTGACCCCATTTTGGAAACTAGACCCCCCAAGGCACCTATCTAGATGCATAGTGAGCACTTGGAGCCCCTAGGTGCTTCACAAATTAATTCGTAAAAATGAAAAAGTGTTTTTTTTTCACCTTTTCATTATTACGAATCAATTTGTGAAGCACCTGGGGGTTCCAAGTGCTCACTATGCATCTAGAAAGGTGCCTTGGGGGGTCTAGTTTCCAAAATGGGGTCACTTGTGGGGGAGCTCCAAAGTTTGGGCACAGAGAAGCTCTCCAAACGCAATGTGGTGTCCGCTAACAATTTGAGCCGATTTTCCATTCAATTTGTTAGCGGATACCATGTTGCATTTAGAGAGTCCCTGTGTGCCCAAACATTGGAGCTCTCCCACAAATGACCCCATTTTGGAAACTAGACCCCCCAAGGCACCTATCTAGATGCATAGTGAGCAGTTGGAACCCCCAGGTGCTTCACAAATTGATTCATAAAAATGAAAAAGTGTTTTTTTTTCACTTTTTCATTGTTACGAATCAATTTGTGAAGCACCTGGGGGTTCCAAGTGCTCACTATGCATCTAGATAGGTGCCTTGGGGGGTCTAGTTTCCAAAATGGGGTCACTTGTGGGGGAGCTCCAATGTTTGGGCACACAGCAGCTCTCCAAACGCAACATGGTGTCGCTAACAATTTGAGCCAATTTTGCGTTAAATTTGTTAGCGGACACCATGTTGCATTTAGAGAGCCGCTGTGTGCCCAAATATTGGAGCTCCCCCACAAATGACCCCATTTTGGAAACTAGACCCCCCAAGGCACCTATCTAGATGCATAGTGAGCAGTTGGAACCCCCAGGTGCTTCACAAATTGATTCATAAAAATGAAAAAGTGTTTTTTTTTTCACTTTTTCATTGTTACGAATCAATTTGTGAAGCACCTGGGGGTTCCAAGTGCTCACTATGCATCTAGATAGGTGCCTTGGGGGGTCTAGTTTCCAAAATGGGGTCATTTGTGGGGGAGCTCCAATATTTGGGCACACAGCGGCTCTCTAAATGCAACATGGTGTCCTCTAACAAATTTAACGGAAAATCGGCTCAAATTGTTAGCGACACCATGTTGCGTTTGGAGAGCCGCTGTGTGCCCAAACATTGGAGCTCCCCCACAAGTGACCCCATTTTGGAAACTAGACCCCCCAAGGCACCTATCTAGATGCATTGTGAGCACTTGGAACCCTCAGGTGCTTCACAAATTGATTCATAAAAATGAAAAAGTGTTTTTTTTTTTCACTTTTTCATTGTTACGAATCAATTTGTGAAGCACCTGGGGGTTCCAAGTGCTCACTATGCATCTAGAAAGGTGCCTTGGGGGGTCTAGTTTCCAAAATGGGGTCACTTGTGGGGGAGCTCCAAAGTTTGGGCACACATGGGCTCTCCAAACACAACATGGCGTCCGCTAATTATTCAAGCAAATTTTACAATCAAAAAGTCAAATAGCGCTCCTTCCCTTCCGAGCCCTGCCGTGCGCCCAAACAGTATTTTTTCCCCAAATATTGGGTATCTGCGTGCCCAGGGGAAATTGCACAACAAATTTTGGGGTCCATTTTTTCTTGTTACCCCTGTAAAAATAAAAAAAATTGGGTCTAAATTAACATTTTTGTGAAAAAAGTTAAATGTTCATTTTTTTCTTCCACATTCAAAAAATTCCTGTGAAGCACCTGAAGGGTTAATAAAGTTCTTGAATGTGGTTTTGAGCACCTTGAGGGGTGCAGTTTTTAGAATGGTGTCACTTTTGGGTATTTTCTGTCATAAAGACCTCTCAAAGTGACTTCAAATGTGATGTGGTCCCTAAAAAAATGGTTTTGTAAATTTTGTTGGAAAAATGAGAAATCGCTGGTCAACTTTTAACCCTTATAGCTCCCTAACAAAAAAAAATTTTGGTTCCAAAATTGTGCTGATGTAAAGTAGACATGTGGGAAATGTTATTTATTTACTCTTTTGTGTGACATATCGCTCTGATTTCAGGGCTTAAAAATTCAAATTTTGAAAATTGCAAAATTTTCAAAATTTTCGCCAAATTTCCGTTTTTTTCACAAATAAACGCAAGTGATATCGAAGAAATTTTTCCACAATCATGAAGTACAATATGTCACGAAAAAACAATCTCAGAATCAGGGGGATCCGTTGAAGCGTTCGAGAGTAATTACCTCATAAAGTGACAGTGGTCAGAATTGTAAAAATTGGCCCGGTCATTAACGTGCAAACCACCCGCGGGGCTTAAGGGGTTAATCGCCAGCAATTCCCGATTACCAATATCGTAATTAAGTTCAGTCTCGGAAAATTTTTTTGAAAAAAAGGCACAGGGATGTACTCCATCCTTGTTTTCCTGAGACAACACCGCACCAACCCCCACCGAAGAAGCATCAACCTCAACCAAAAACGGCTTAGTCACATCAGGCTGCATAAGGATGGGAGCAGAGGTGAACCTCTCCTTTAGAAACACAAAAGCTTCAATGGCCTCAGAAGTCCACTGAACCGCATTAGCACCTTTCCTGGTGAGATCGGTCAGCGGTTTGACAATAATAGAAAATTTTTTTATGAATTTTCTGTAATAATTGGCGAAACCCAAAAACCTCTGTATCGATTTCAAACCAATAGGCCTAGGCCATTCCTGCACAGCCTGAACCTTAACCGGATCCATCTCAAAACCTTTGCTGGAGATAATGTAGCCCAAAAAACTAATTCTCTGTACAGCGAACTCACATTTCTCCAGCTTAGCAAAAAGCGAATTGTCCATTAATAACTGTAATACCTCACGTACGCTCCGCCAATGAGACTCCAGATCAGGCGAATAAATCAGAATGTCATCCAAATACACAACCACATTTTTGCCGATTAAAGGTCTAAGGATGTCATTAATAAGATTCTGAAAAAATGCTGGAGCATTAGTAAGACCAAAAGGCATAACCATATTCTCAAAATGACCCACAAGAGTGTTAAAAGCAGTCTTCCATTCATCACCCTCCTTCATGCGCAACAAATTGTATGCCCCCCGGAGATCAATTTTAGAGAACCACTTCGCCCCCACTAACTGGTTAAATAAATCAGGAATCAATGGCAGTGGGTAAGGATTGCGTACAGTAATTTTATTAATCTCACGAAAGTCCAGACAAGGACGTAAACTGCCATCTTTTTTTTTTTACAAAAAAAATCCAACAGCCACAGGAGACTTGGAAGGCCTAATGTGACCAGCGGCCAAGCTTGTCTGTATGTATTCCTCCAAAGCCTTTCTCTCAGGAATAGTAAGATTAAATAAACGACTCTTAGGAAGAGTCGCTCCAGGGACAAATTCAATGGTACAATCATAGTCTCTATGGGGAGGCAAAACCTGCGACTCCTCCTCAGAAAAAACTCTCCAAAAATCCTGAATAGGTACAGGTAATTCTCCCCTATCCAAAGCTGCAATGCGCCCGTTACAACACTTGTCATAACACTTAGGGCTCCAGGACTTAATTTCATTGGTAGACCAATCCAGTACAGGATTGTGCAATTTTAACCAGGGTAACCCCAATATTACTGGAGAAGGCAAATTATCCAATACCACCAAATCCAAATTCTCTTGATGAATACCATTAATAGTGAGGGGAAATTCACAGACCTTGTGAGTAACACTCTTCAAGGGAGAGCCATCGACAGAAACCACAGCAATAGGGGATGACAAAGTTTTAGGTTCTAATCTAAGTTTTTCCAAGAATCCCCCATCAATCACATTCAGAGTAGATCCACAATCCACAAATACCCGAAATTCAATTAATTCATCCTGAGCAGCAGTAGTGGCAGATATGAATACTCCCTTAGAATTTAAACAGGCAATACGTGCATGACTGACCATTTTTTTTTCTTTCTTCTTACGAAGCACACAGCTTTTAATAAAATGACCAGAATTTCCGCAATAGAAACACAAGCCTTCAGAAAGTCGGCGGTCTTTTTCCTGAGAGCGGGGTGTCATCGCCCCAATTTCCATCGGCTCACCATTGTCAGCACTGAACCTCTCAGGACTCGGAGCTGACATAGCAGAGGATTTGCTCTCATTAACCCTTGCACGCAGTCTCCTGTCCACCCGTATAGCTAATTGCAGTGCCTCCTGCAAGTTTCCAGGTGTGGGATAAGCAATCAGTAAATCCTTAACCCTTTCACCTAGCCCTGCAAGAAACAAGCTTTTCAAAGTAGAATCGTTCCACCCCACCTGGGCAGACCACCGGTGGAAGTGAGAACAATATTTTTCCACATTACCTGATCCCTGCCTCAAACGTCTTAATTCAGACTCAGCAGATGAGACATCAGGATCATCGTACAACAAACCCAAAGCAGAAAAAAAACTATCCACTGATCTAAAGCACGGATCACTAGGTTGGAGAGAGAAGGCCCATCCCTGAGGATCTTTGCGCAAAAGTGACATTATGATCCCTATGCGCTGTGATTCATCACCAGAGGATCCGGGTCTCAAACGAAAATATAATAGACAAGCATTTTTAAAAGAAAAAAAATCTTGTTGTTCGCCAAAAAATAGATCAGGCAATCGTACCTTTGGTTCCACAAAATGTGCTCCAGAACAGCTACTCACGTGTTGTTGGAGCTTGGTCACCTCCAGAGAGAGTCCCTGCAAGCGTTGAGCCAAATCTTGCACCGAGACCATGATGGAAAACTGGAGGTCTTTCCTTAGAGAATTTTTTTTTTTTTTATGGCTGGACTTACTGTTATGATCTGCTACAGAGACTAAGGAAAGAGAGGAGATCTGTCCCTACAATAGAACTAAACTAGATCCCTACGATGTAACGGGGAACCTGATCCTGCGATCAGACTCGCTAAAGTCCTCGGCTAGTCTGAACGCAGACCTATAGATGTGAGGGAGGGATCCCTACAAGATCTAGGGACTGGGAAAAGTTGGACACCTCCTAGCAGAAATAGTAGCAGTCAAAGACAAACACACAACAAAAAGGCATAGGGGTCAGAAGACCTAGCAAAACTAACAGAGAACGGCAACAGAGCAACAAGCTAGCTCAACAGTAGTAAATGCAAATGAAGTCCAGCAAAGCCAGGAGGGCGGAGCCGGATTAAATAGGCAAAATGGTCATGTGACCAGCAAACTAAAAAAAACCTAACAGGAGAGTTGTAACAGTGCTCATCCGCTGTACCGGTCAGCTCCTGTCATCTGACCCGTGGGAGTCACCTGCTCTCACACAAGGCACCTGGTTCACCTGCCCGGTCCCTCCCTGGTTCACGGAGTCAACTAAGCCGCCGTGTGACCTGGGTCAGACCGAGTAGGCACTTAGTCACGCCCCTCTGGTCCCTCCTTGCACCGAAGCACAGAGGTTCCACCACCCGGACCCGTAACACTGGGCATCTCCTGTATATAATTATATATGTACAGCTGGTATAACCTGGGCACCTCCTGTATATAATTCTATATGTACAGCTGGTATAACCTGGGCATCTCCTGTATATAATTATATATGTACAGCTGGTATAATCTGGGCATCTCCTGTATATAATTATATATGTACAGCTGGCATAACCTGGGCATCTTGTGTATGTAATTATATATGCACAGCTGGTGTAACCTGAGTATCTCCTGTATATAATTATATACATACAGCTGGAATAGCCTAGGTATCTCCTGTATATAATTATATATGTACAGCTGGTATAACCTGGGCATCTCCTGTATATAATTATATATGTACAGCTGGTATAACCTGGGCATATCCTGTATATAATTATATATGTACAGCTGGTATAACCTGGGCATCTCCTGTATATAATTATATATGTACAGCTGGTATAACCTGGGCATCTCCTGTATATAATTATATATGTACAGCTGGTATAACCTGGGCATCTCCTGTATATAATTATATATGTACAGCTGGTATAACCTGGACATCTCCTGTATATAATTCTATATGTACAGCTGGTATAACCTGGGCATCTCCTGTATATAATTCTGTATGTACAGCTGATATAACCTGGGCATCTCCTGTATATAATTATATATGTACAGCTGGTATAACATGGGCATCTCATGTATATAATTATATGTACAGCTGGTATAACCTGGGCATCTCCTGTATATAATTATATATGTACAGCTGGTATAACCTGGGCATCTCCTATATATAGTTATATATGTACAGCTGGTATAACCTGGGCATCGCCTGTATATAATTATATATGTACAGCTGGTATAACCTGGGCATCTCCTGTATATAATTATATATATACAGCTGGTATAACCTGGATATCTGCTGTATATAATTATATAAGTACAGCCGGTATAACCTGGGCATCGCCTGTATATTATTATATATGTACAGCTGGTATAACCTGGGCACCTCCTGTATATAATTATATATGTACAGCTGGTATAACCTGGGCATCTCCTGTATATAATTATATATGTACAGCTGGTATAACCTGGATATCTCCTGTATATAATTATATATGTACAGCTGGTATAACCTGGGCATCCTGTATAGTATTATATATATACAGCTGGTATAACCTGGGCATCTCCTGTATATAATTATATATATACAGCTGGTATAACCTGGATATCTCCTGTATATAATTATATATGTACAGCTGGTATAACCTGGGCATCTCCTGTATATAATTATATATATACAGCTGGTATAACCTGGGCATCTCCTGTATATAATTATATATGTACAGCTGGTATAACCTGGGCATCTCTTGTATATAATTATATATGTACAGCTGGTATAACCTGGGCACCTCCTGTATATAATTATATATGTACAGCTGGTATAACCTGGGCATCGCCTGTATATAATTCTATATGTACAGCTGGTATAACCTGGATATCTACTGTATATAATTATATGTGTACAGCTGTATAACCTGGGCATCTCCTGTATATTATTATATATGTACAGCTGGTATAACCTGGATATCTCCTGTATATAATTATATGTGTACAGCTGTATAACCTGGGCATCTCCTGTATATAATTATATATGTACAGCTGGTATAACCTGGATATCTCCTGTATATAATTATATATGTACAGCTGGTATAACCTGGGCATCCTGTATAGTATTATATATATACAGCTGGTATAACCTGGGCATCTCCTGTATATAATTATATATATACAGCTGGTATAACCTGGATATCTCCTGTATATAATTATATATGTACAGCTGGTATAACCTGGGCATCCTGTATAGTATTATATATATACAGCTGGTATAACCTGGGCATCTCCTGTATATAATTATATATATACAGCTGGTATAACCTGGATATCTCCTGTATATAATTATATATGTACAGCTGGTATAACCTGGGCATCTCCTGTATATAATTATATATACAGCTGGTATAACCTGGGCATCTCCTGTATATAATTCTATATGTACAGCTGGTATAACCTGGATATCTCCTGTATATAATTATATGTGTACAGCTGTATAACCTGGGCATCTCCTGTATATTATTATATATGTACAGCTGGTATAACCTGGACATCTCCTGTATATAATTATATATGTACAGCTGGTATAACCTGGGCATCTCCTGTATATAATTATATATGTACAGCTGGTATAACCTGGGTATCTCCTGTATATAATTATATATGTACAGCTGGTATAACCTGGGCATCTCTTGTATATAATTATATATGTACAGCTGGTATAACCTGGGCATCTCCTGTACATAATTATATATGTACAGCTGGTATAACCTGGGCATCTCCTGTACATAATTCTATATGTACAGCTGGTATAACCTGGACATCTCCTGTATATAATTATATATGTACAGCTGGTATAACCTGGGCATCTCCTGTATATAATTAGATATGTACAGCTGGTATAACCTGGGCACCTCCTGTATATAATTATATATGTACAGCTGGTATAACCTGGGCATCGCCTGTATATAATTCTATATGTACAGCTGGTATAACCTGGATATCTCCTGTATATAATTATATGTGTACAGCTGTATAACCTGGGCATCTCCTGTATATTATTATATATGTACAGCTGGTATAACCTGGATATCTCCTGTATATAATTATATGTGTACAGCTGTATAACCTGGGCATCTCTTGTATATAATTATATATGTACAGCTGGTATAACCTGGGCATCTCCTGTATATAATTCTATATGTACAGCTGGTATAACCTGGGCATCGCCTGTATATAATTCTATATGTACAGCTGGTATAACCTGGATATCTCCTGTATATAATTATATGTGTACAGCTGTATAACCTGGGCATCTCCTGTATATTATTATATATGTACAGCTGGTATAACCTGGATATCTCCTGTATATAATTATATGTGTACAGCTGTATAACCTGGGCATCTCTTGTATATAATTATATATGTACAGCTGGTATAACCTGGGCATCTCCTGTACATAATTATATATGTACAGCTGGTATAACCTGGGCATCTCCTGTACATAATTCTATATGTGCAGCTGGTATAACCTGGACATCTCCTGTATATAATTATATATGTACAGCTAGTATAAGCTGGGCATCTCCTGTATATAATTATATATGTACAGCTGGTATAACCTGGGCATCTCTTGTATATAATTATATATGTACAGCTGGTATAACCTGGGCATCTCCTGTATATAATTATATATGTACAGCTGGTATAACCTGGACGTCTCCTGTATATAATTATATATGTACAGCTGGTATAACCTGGGCATCTCCTGTATATAATTATATATGTACAGCTGGTATAACCTGGGCATCTCTTGTATATAATTATATATGTACAACTGGTATAACCTGGGCATCTCCTGTATATAATTATATATGTACAGCTGGTATAACCTGGGCATCTCCTGTATATAATTATATATGTACAGCTGGTATAACCTGGGTATCTCCTGTATATAATTATATATGTACAGCTGGTATAACCTGGGTATCTCCTGTATATAATTATATATGTACAGCTGGTATAACCTGGGCATCCTGTATAGTATTATATATATACAGCTGGTATAACCTGGGCTTTTTCTCTATATATCATGTAAGGTGTGTTCTTACCTGCTATATCCCATGACCATGCTGTGTTGTATTGCAGTAAAATATATATTTTTGTGCTTCAGGATCCGAGAAGTGGAGTGTGGTTGGGAGCAATGTGGTGGTAGATTTAGTACAGCGTGGCATCATTAACCACACTGACAACGCTGGCACTAACACAAAGAACTTATTACAATTACAAATTTAAAGGAGTTTTCCCAACTGTTTCGCTAAGAAACTGGATTAATTACTCACTGGTGTAAATATATACAGTATATATTGTATACACTTTTTGTTATACACAGGTTTATTTCCTTTGTCAGTATTAGAACAACGCAAAAAAAACTGAGAAAAAAAGGTAAATTGGACATAATTTCACACAAAACCCCAAAAATGGGCCGGACAAAATTGTTGGCACCCTCAACTTAATATTTGGTTGCGCCCTTTGGAATAAATAACTGCAATCAATCGCTTCCTATAACCCTCAGCTTCTCACTCCTCTCAGCTGGAGTTTTGGACTCTTCTTCTTTTGCAAACTGCTGCAGGTCTCTCATTTTTGGGTGAAATTCTGTCCTATTTGCCATGTTTTTCTCTTTTTTTTGTGTTGTTCCAATCCATACAAAAGAAATAAACCTGTGTATAACAAAACATGTGCAATTGCAATAATTTTCTGGGAGAAATACTTCATTTTCTGGAACAATTTCAAGGGTGACAACCAGTGATGATCGAGAACTAAAATGCTCGAGTGCTCAGTACTGGAATCGAACAGGTCGGACGCTCGGACGGGCTCGAATCGAGTAACGAGTGTAATGGAAGTCAATGGGAAACTCAAGCCTTTTTCCGGCAGACCCTAACAGGATGGCGGGGTGGGGGCAGGAAAAAAAATCGCTAAAATGGATGGAAACAGTGCTGAAATGGAATGGGAACAGCATGGGGAAGACCCCTGGACGCAGCTCTGACCCCCAGGCCACTGCTGAGAACAGTGTTGTCAGAGTATTACTCCACTTTTACAGACAATAAAACATCCAAAAAGGAAGATAAAGTTGATTATATTGGAAAAAAATGTTAGGAAACATTCTTCCCAGTATAATGACTTGTATATAAGGCAAAATTAAAGAGAGAAAAAAAATGCCTCCTCCACTCCTTAGACTATGTTCACACGTCGAGTTTTTGCTGCGTTTTTACACTTTCTCATTGCTTTCAATGGTGAAAACACGCTGCAAAAATGCTGAAAGAATTGACATGCAGCTTCTTTCAAAAATGCATCAGGTTTCCATTTCAGTCAGGAAAAAAAAAAGCAATCGTGTGCATGAGGTTTCAGAAATCTCATAGCTTTTGCTGGTACTGTAAAAAGCAGCTTTTAATTTGCATGAAATGCACAAAAAAACGCTGCAAAACAACACAGCAAAAATGCAATGTGTGAACATAGCCTTAATTGCCAGGCCATCTGTCACCATATTTCCCCGTCTAACTACACCCACAGGTAGTCACCGGTAAATGTAATTTTAACATTTTACTACCTTATCTGGGTATGTAGTGTGTGTGACATGGTCAGACACATCCTGTTTAATTTATGAAGGAGGGACTCTGAAACTCTCAAAGCCTATGCGGAGCATGCAAGAACTGCCAAAAATTAGATGGAATAGGGACTCCGATATACCCTGTATTAGACACAAAGGAGGGCCTCATACACATTCTGTTAAAATTGTTAAGTACTGGGACTCTTAGACTGGTAAAGCCTATGCACTAAGTGTAAGGGCTGCAAAAAATTAGAAGTAGGGTTTGCAATATACCCTGGTAGACACGTAAAAGAGGGCCTCAGAAAACATATTTTTCCCAGTGGGACTCTTAGACTGGTAAAGCCTTAAGTGCAAGAACTGGCAAAAATTAGAAGGAAGAGGAACTCTGATACTTCTTGTATCTGATACACCTTGTATTAGACATAAAGGAGGACCTCATACACATTCTGGTAGAATTGTTAGCCAATGGGACTCCTAGACTCATAAAACTTATGCACTAAGTGCAAGGGCTTCCGAAAATTAGAAGGAAGACAACCCTGTTGATATGGTGCTGGAGGAGGAGGAGGACAAGAAAAAGAAGAAACCATGAACTGTATACCCAGGGCCGGCGTCAGCACCCGGCGCACCCGGGCAAGTGCCGGGGCCCTGAGCAGGCGGAGGGGCCCACTCACCGTCTGGCACCCCGCCGCGCTATGAGACCCATGAGCGGAGGAGAGCGGTGTCAGTGCCCGCTCCCCCCCACTTGCTCAGGGCCCCGGCAGCTGGCACAATACTTAACTCTCCCCGTGCCTCCGCAGCAGCTCCAGTCTGTTCCGCGTCCTCTGACTGTGACGTCTCAGGTCAAAGGGTGCGGTAACGTCTTTCCACCGCACTCTCTCCTGAGCCGTCACAGTGCAGAGCGGGAAGACGCCGGCGATGCAGAGGAGTCCGGAGCAGCGGCAGCAGGTGAGAAGTGAGGTGAGCATTTGATTTTTTTTTAATGTATGAAGGCATGGGGCATAATAAGGGAGGGGGGGTGACATCCTGCATGGGGCATTATATGGGGGGAAAGAAACAAGTGACATCTTGCATGGGGCATTATAAGGGAGGGGGGAATGACATACTGCATAGGGCATTATATGGGGGGGTGACATCCTGCATGGGGCATTATAAGGGGGAGAAGTGACATCCTGCATGGGGCATTATAAGGGAGGGGGGTATGTGACATCCAGCATGGGGCATTAAAAGGGAGGGGATTGACATCCTGCATGGGGCATTAAAAGGGCGGGAAGTGACATCCAGCATGGGGCATTATATGGGGGGGTGACATCCTGCATGGGGCATTATAAGGGAGGGGGGTGTGTGACATCCTGCATGGGGCATTAAAAGGGGGGGAGTGACATCCTGCATGGGGCATTATAAGGGAGAGGGGGTGTGACATCCTGAATGGGGCATTAAAAGAGGAGGAAGTGACATTCTGCATGGGGCATTAAAAGGGGGGGAGTGACATACTGCATGAGGCATTATATGGGGGGGGTGACATCCTGCATGGGACATTATAAGGGAGGGGGGTGTCAGACATCCTGCATGGGGAATTAAAAGGGGGGAAGTGACATCCTGCATGGGGCATTAAAAGGGGGGGGTGACATCCTGCATGGGGCATTATAAGGGAGAGGGGGTGTGACATCCTGAATGGGGCATTAAAAGAGGGGGAAGTGACATTCTGAATGGGGCATTATAAGGGAAGGGGGTGTAACATCCTGCATGGGGCATTATAAGAGGGGGGAGTGACATCCTGCATGGGGCATTATAAGGGAAGGGGGGTGTAACATCCTGCATGGGACATTATAAGGGAGGGGGGTGACATCCTGCATGGGGCATTAAAAGGGGGGGAAGTGACATCCTGCATGGGGCATTATAATGGAAGGGGGGTGTAGCATCCTGCATGGGGCATTAAAAGGGGGGGAAGTGACATCCTGCATGGGGCATTAAAAGGGGGGGAGTGACATCCTGCATGGGGCATTATAAGGGAAGGGGGGTGTAACATCCTGCATGTGGCATTATATAGGAGGGGGGTGACATCCTGCATGGGGCATTAAAAGGGGGGGGGAGTGACATCCTGCATGGGGCATTAAAGGGGGGAAGTGACATCCTGCATGGGGCATTAAAAGGGGAGGAAGTGGCATCCTACATGGGGCATTATAAGGGGGGAAGTGATATCCTGCATGGGGCATTAAAAGGGGAGGAAGTGACATCCTGCATGGGGCATTAAAAGGGAGAGGGGGTGTGACATTCTGAATGGGGCATTAAAAGAGGGGGAAGTGACATTCTGCATGGGGCATTAAAAGGGGGATAGTGACATCATGCATGGGGCATTATATGGGGGGGAGTGACATCCTGCATGGGTCATTATAAGGAGGGGGAGTGACATCCTGCATGGGGCATTATAAGGAGGGGGGTGTGACATCCTGCATGGGGCATTATAAGGGGGGGGGTGACATCCTGCATGGGCATTAACAGGGGGGGAGTGACATCCTGCATAGGGCATTATAAGGGGGGGTGACATAATGCATGGGGCATTATAAGGGGGGTGACATCCTGCATGGGACATTATATGGGGGGAATAGCCTGCATGGGGCATTATGTGGGGGGAACAACCTGTGTAAGGCATTATGTGGGTGGAACAGCCTGCATGAGGCATTATGTGGGGGGGCACAGCCTGCATGGAGCGTTATATGGGGGCCAGTACCCAGTATGGAGCGTTATACGGGGGCCAGTATCCTGTATGGAGCGTTATATGGGGGTCAGTATCCTGTATGCAGCATTTTATGGGGGCCAGTATCCTGTATAGAGCATTTTATGGGGACCAGTATTCTGTATGGAGTGATTCGCCAGTTTCTGAGCTATTGTGGAATTTACAATAGATATCGGTCATGTAATGTAAGAAGTGACATCTTCGGCATTGTACTATATATATATTTCTCTGCGGTATCTGTGCATCATGAATCGTGGTATGTGTTAAAGGGGCCCACTGAGACTCTTTCGTCCAGGGCCCACAAAAACCTGGAGCCGGCCCTGCGTATACCCTTTCTTAGGTGTGAAGGGGTGCATGGGAATGAACCAGAAAAAAAGGATCATTTGAATTAGCACTATGTTCCTGTCATGCAAGGTGTAGGAAAGTAAAACACAAAGGGAAGGGGGAAAAGGGGGTCCAGACTCTAGGAAAAGGGGGAAGTGGAGACCTCCTAGGCTGATCTAGTATCACCCTGTCTCCACTAACGTCCCTATAGTGGCTCTTCACCAATCGCTGCACGCGAACCTCGCCCTGTCTTTCCCTGGCGTTTGGCCCTGGCTAGGGAAGGGAGGGGGATGAACGCTAGTCGATCCCTACTGACCACTAAGGACAACAAGGGGGAACAAACAAGGAAAGATAGCTTAGCTTTTAGTCGACTTCAGAGAAATGAAAACCCGTCCTTATAGCTCCAGAGAGGATGAAGTAACGCACTTGCTCTGAGCCTTCACAAAGGGTAATGTGAGTATCGCCGGAACCTCCCTCTAGCAGACAGCAGTTATTTATACACCCAGGCTAGGGTGTTAATTCGCCAGAGGAAGGTAGCCGCTGGGTCCTAGAGAGACAGTCTTTAAGAAGGTGTCTGTAATGCCAAAGGTAGAAATCTCCTGAAACCAACTGCAGGGCGACTGTCTGTCCCTTCTGACACACCCGTGACAGTTCTGCTGCTGTCATCCGTTGGTGTTGAGAAGTCTGGGCCAATTTAGGTCTTGTTCATTTTGATAAGAGTCAGCTTGTAAGCATTTTCAGTTGACAGGCAGATGCGCCTATCAGTTATTTTGCCCCCGGCGGCACTAAAAACCCATTCTGACAAAACGCTAGGGGCAGGGCAGGCCAGCACCCCCAAGTCGTTGAGGAACAGTTCATGCCACGTGTCCAGCTTGGATACCCAATAATTTTAAGGCACAGAGGAATCATAGAGGATGTTGCTCCTTCATCATCTTCCAAAATGTTTCCCTCCTTGTCAGAGTACCCCGTGCATCAGGGCCTAGGCGCTGGGGGGGGGTGGAATGAACTGTCCCAGACATTTAATAGTGACCCCTGCCCCTGTTGGATCTGGTGTGTGTCTCCCTCGTCTCTCTTCCTTGGCTGCCCAAGGATCTATGACCTCTGTCGCCAGTGTTGTCTGATGGAAATTTTTGTACTAATTGTTCGACTAGGGCCTTCTATTATTGCACCTTTTAAACAGCCCTCTCTCTGCAGGAAGGAGAAATGGAAAGTTCTCCTTGCAGCATGGGTCAAGAAGGATGAACAGCCAGTAATCTTCGTTCACCAAAATGCATATAATGTGAGGGTCACAGCAAAGGCAGCAAGACATAAAGTCAGCCATGTGTGCCAGACTGCCAACAGGCAAGACTTCTCTGTCCCCACCAGGAGGACAACTCTTCATCTCCTGCCTCTTCTCCTCCTCTTCAGCCCATCCACTCTGAACAGACAGGATGAACCTGGTGCGGGTGGTACCATTTGTAGCGCAGGCAACAAGCTCCTGTTCCACCTCCACCTCAACCTCCTCCTCCTCATTATCACCCAATCCATGCTGAAAAGATAAGATGAGGCTGGGCTGGGTAGTATCACCCTGAGTACTTTCTTCCTTCATCTCCACCTGTTCCACATGCAAAGCTTCCTCTTTAATTGCGAACATTTGAGTTGACAGAGAAGCAAGATGGTTACGCTGATTGTGGAATCATAGCCGATCACCATCTTGGTTAATTCCTCAAAGTTCTGTAGAACATCACAGATGTCAGACATCCATACCCACTCTTCAGTTGTTATATGCGGAGGCTGACCGGAATATCGACGGGCGTGTTGTAGCTGGTATTCAACTACTGCCATCTGCTGATCACAAAGCCTTGCCAACATGTACAATGTGGAGTTCCAGCGTATAGACACCAGTCAATGAGCTGGCACTTGCAAACGCTGCGGCAGCACTGCCAGACCGGCGGCAGCTGTAGCTGACTTGCGAAAATGGATGCACACACGGCGTATCTTCACAAGTAGCTCTGGCAAATCTGAGGTATTCAGAAACTGCTGAACAACTAAGTTGAGCACATGGGCGAGCTTGCAAAGCTTCGGAACCATCACTAAGTTACGGACATTATCACATGACCATGCCTGGTTGTAGGTTCAACGGCAAGAGCTACATATCTGTCTGTTCTGTTATACCTTTCCACAACTCTGCAGCTGTATGCTGTTTATCACCTAAACAAATTAGTTTCAGCAGAGCATGTTGTCACAGATGCAGTGCTGCAGTTCTTCCAGCTTCCAACTGTTGACGACGATATTGAAGATATGCTCCAAGATGACAATTCGGAGATGGAGGAGGAGGGGGTGCCGAAACTAGTGTAGGAGGTGAAGGAAAACCTGATGGAACTAGGGCCCACAATCCTCAGCATCAGTAGCATATGTGCCAGTCCAGGGTCCGACTCAGTCCCGGTCTCCACAAGGTTTACCTAGTGTGCCATTAGGGAAATATAGCGTCCCTGGCCACAAGCACTTGTCCATGTGTCGGTTGCTAAGTGGACCTTCCCAGTAACTGCGTTGGTCAGGGCACGGGTGATGTTATGGGACACGTGCTGGTGAAAGGCAGGGGCAGCCAACCAGGAAAAATAGTGGCGGCTGGGGACCGAGTACTGAGGGACATGTGCACCATGAGGTTGCGGAAAGCCTTAGTGTCCACAAGCCTAAAAGGCAATATTTCCAAGGCAAGCAGTGTAGAAAATGGGGCCGTTTAGTGTTTGGGCCTGTGGGTGGATGGCTGGGTATTTGCTTTTCTGTTCCAAAGGCCTGGGGTAGAGACAGCTGATCACTGTGTTGTGACAAGGAATTGGACGTCGTTGCTGATGGTGCTTGTGAGTGTGCACAACAAGTGCAGGGCGGGAGGCATCCGCGACTGCATCCTAAACAGAGGATTAGCAAGCATGTAGCACAAGGGAAGAGGCAGTGGTGTTACCCGCAGACAATGATTGTGGACCAAGAAGTTCAGTCCACCTAGTCGGGTGCTTTGATAACATGTGCCTGAGCATGCTGGTGGTGGTAAGGCCCCCGCTAATTTTGGTATGGCACAGGTTGCAAATGACCGTTCTTATATCGTCCGAACTTTCTTTAAATAATTGCCAGACTGTGGAACACCTAACCCTTGGCTTGGGAACTTGCCGCCTGTGGGCGCTCTGGGGAACAGTTGCCTCCCTTCTCCCTCTGGCTACCCAAGTGCCTCTTTCTGCCAATTGCGATGATGCAGATCCCTCCCCCTCTGCGCTGCTGTCCTCGCTCTGCATGGCACCTACCCAGGTTCTGTCAGCGACTTCATCGTCCACTACCTCGTCTTCCACTCCCGCACCCTGGTCTTCCTGACTTAACAACATCACTTGTTGGCAACTGTGTCTCATCATCATCTACCTCTTGAGTCACTAATTGTTGTTCCCCACTGTTGTCTTCTTCTGACTATGGCTGCTCAAATATTTGGGCATCACTAAACACACTCTCCTCATTTCCCTCTTGAAACATGCAGGACGAGAGGCCAGAATCAATAAATGGAAATGTAAAGAGCTCCTCAGAGTGTCCGAGTGTGGAATCTCCTGTGACTCGCCATGGTGAGAGGAAGGAGGATGAGGGTAAGGATTATGTGGTCCAAAGTTTTGGCTAGTGAGACTGGATCATGTGGAAGACAGGGTGGTGCTGGGAAACATACTGGAAGCATCATCTGCCATCCAACATTTTCGCACTGTTCTGCCTTCAAAAGTGGTGTCGTGTGCCCCCCTACAAAGTGGGGTAGAAAGCGAGGTATCGTGGATTAGCATGTTTGTTGTGCTCCAGCAGCAGGCACAGATTCACCTAGCAAACGACCTTGGCCTCTGTGTGCACCATCAGCAGCATGATCACTTCCCTGTCCCTTACTACACACCTTGCACATTTTAATTAGGTAGGTGGGTTTAGGTCTGACAACGACTGTTGTTTTAATGGTGCAGCAGCAGCGGTAGACAAGTACTGCAATAGCAATATTAAACTCTGCCTAGATGCCTCTAATCCTAAACCTTCCCTCCATTGAATGCAGGTAACAGTGGTTTTACTGAAGAAAGGAAAATATTTATCCCTAACAAGGACTCTTGTGTTAACGGTGCAGCATTGGTATACAAGTACTGGAAAAGCAATATTAAGCCCTGCCTAGATTGCCTGCTCTAACCTATGCTCTCCCTCCTATAACAACTCTCTCTGAACTGCTTCCTGATGACAGTGTGCCGAGCATAGCATTACCGAGTCTTACATAAGACCCCATGATGCGATGTCGCAGGTCAATCACAGTGATACCAGTACCCAACATGGCTACGGCATTATAGTGATTGGCAGGCAATCCCCGCATGTTTAGTGGCTGGAAGAAAAATGCGAAACATGCGGGACAGGGACTCGAGCACCCGCGATACTTGATCGAGTACTGAGCGTGGCCGAGCACCCCGATGCTCAATCGAATATCGAGCAGTGGCGAGCATGCTCGCCCATCACTACTGCCAACACTTTTGGCCATAATTGTACATACATATAATACTTCGTGCACAGACAGTACGTTTCATTACTCTAATACTGGAGCACATTTGATCAGGTTTTCATTATCATAATTTATGACATGTTAAAAGTCCTTTTGGTGTGTGGATGATGGCAGGAAGGATAAGACCTTTCTTCTCAGTGCTGCCATGCACACACAGCACCCCTGGATGGTGGGAACACATTTTGGATTTCTTTGATGGTGTCATCTCGTGTTATTTACAGTTCATGTTACTGTTGGCGTATGATGGATGTCCAAACATGAGTGTGTCTGAATTTTAGGTATCCGCCACATGTGAGCAAATACTGGTATACTGGATATGAATGGATGAGTAGAGGTGTAGTGGATGGAGATATATAAAGGTTAGTATAGTAGATGTAAGTAAGATGATGAGAGGTATGATGAAGGAGGTATGAAGAATGGAGGTGATGATGGAGGTATGATGAATGGAGGTATGGGAAAGGGAGGTATAATAAACATAGGTATGATAGATGGAGGTAAGATAAAGGAAGGTATGATGAAGGAGGTATGAAGCATGGAGGTTCTGATGGGATAATAAAGAATGGAGGTATGAAGAATGACGGTGATGATGGAGGCATGCTAAGGAAGGAATGGAGAAGGAAAGTATAATAGATGGAGGTATGTGTTACAAGCACACCGCTAGGTTCAGATAGGGGTTACATGAATTATTTGGAATCCTGGGGGAACTGTTACTCAGGTGACCATAGACCATGTTCTGCAGCTTCTCTCAGGCACACAGGGGTATTGACCCTCAGGCACAGACACGTAGGTTGTTTCACTTGCTGACCAGATACACTTGATAAGAGTCCTCATAAACGGTAGAACAGTAGCATTTAATAAGAAGCCGCACAGCCAGTGCAAGTTAAGTCTTATGAGCAACAGGCTCCAGTGACAAACAGTGCTGTTTCCTTAGCAGCACAGCAGTTCACAGTCTTCCCAGTAGTACAGGACAGCACAGTTCTAATGCAAAGGCACAGTAATGAACACAGCACAGTGAGATGGAGGAGGGGGGAGGGTTTGATGAGGGAGATGATCCCTGTGACACCATTTCTTCCAGTCCTTATCTTTCTGCCTGACAATACTCTGCACTGCTAGTTCAGGAACTCTACCTGACCTGTGCTTAGCTTCACTCCTGACTTGAATCCTTTTCACTTGCAGGGGCGCCTGTAAGATACAGAACACACACACCACCTTTCTCTGTTCGGCTCCAGCCAGACAGTAAACAACTTCCCCACAATCCCCCTGGGGCTCTGCTAAAACACTCCCTTTCCCTGTGACTGTGTTAACCCCTCTAGTTGCTGGATGCTTCTGGAGCACAACACTTTCTGTCTCCTGTGCTTGTGTTACTTCTAATAGTTGCTGAATGCTTTTAAAGTAACAGCATTACTTCTGCATGTCACATATGATAGATGGAGGCAAGATGAAAGCGATATGATGATGGAGGTATGAAGAATGGAAGTGATGATGGAGGAATGATGGAGGTAAGTATGATGAAAGGAGGTATGTTGGACAGAGGTTTAAAGAATGGAAGTGTGATGAAGGGAAGTATGTTAGTGGTAGGATGAAGGAAGGTAAGATAAGGGAAGTATGATAGATGAAGGTATGATGAGGGGAGGCATGATAGATGGAGGCAGGACGAAGGGAACTACTATGTAATGAAAGGAGGTATTATGGATAGAGGTGTAATGAATCTACTATATAATTGTCTTATCCCGTCTGTCTGTCTGTCTGTCTGTCTTTCTGTCTGTCTGTCTGTCTTTCTGTCTGTCTGTCTGTCTGTCCTGGAAATCCAGCGTCGCTCATCGGTCCAGCAGCGGCCAATCAGCGCCGCGGGATTTCTGAAAAAAGATGGCGGCTGTTAGCGGCTCATCTGGCGGACGAAGGTCAGCGGCGATGCAGCGGGGAGATGAGCGGCGCTAGCAGCACAACTACCCCGACCGGCGCCGCTGACCTCCATGTGGCTAACGTCGGAAGATCAGCGGCTTGGCCCGCTGATCTCCCGACAGCAAGTGCGAACGGAGGACCGGGGAGCGGCGCCGCCGGTCGGGATGCTTCTGCTGCGAGCAGCCGCTCATCTCCCAGGTTCTCGCAGCAGAAGGAGCCGCACAGGCAGCGCCGCTCCCCAGTCCTCGCTAATACGGAGCCACACAAGCAGCGCCGCTCCCGGGCCCACACTAATACGACGCTGATTGGTCGCGGCCGGCCACTGCGACCAATCAGCGAGATGGGCGGCAAATTTAAACGCCGCTCTGCTGATTGGTCGCGGTGGCCGGCCGACCGCGACCAATTAGCGAGATGGGCGGCAAATTTAAACGCCGCTCTGCTGATTGGTCGCAGTGGCCGGCTGTGACCAATCAGCGAGATGGCCGGGAAATTTAAACGCCGCTCTGCTGATTAATCGCGGCCGGCCACCGCGACCAATCAGCGAGATGGGCGGCAAATTGAAACGCCGCTCTGCTGATTGGTCGCAGTGGCCGGCTGTGACCAATCAGCGAGATGGCCGGGAAATTTAAACGCCGCTCTGCTGATTGGTCACGGTCGGCCACCGCGACCAATCAGCGAGATGGCCGGGAAATTTAAATGCCGCTCTGCTCATTGGTCGCGGTGGCCGGCCTCGACCAATCAGCGATTTTGCCGCCAAATTTAAATACCGCTCTGCTGATTGCGCCCGGTTGGCCGCATACATATTCTAGAATACCCGATGCGTTAGAATCGGGCCACCATCTAGTTAAAGTATAATAAAGGAAGGAATGAAGAAGGAAGGTATTATAGATGGAGGTTTGATGAAGGGAGTTATGTTGAAGGAGGTATGATAGGTGGCTATACAGTATAGTGAATAGAGGTATGATGAATGGAAGTCTGAAGATGGAGACATGATGAATTTAGGTATGATGAAGGAGGTATTATGAAGGGAGGTATGATGGATAAATGTATTGTGAATGGAGGTATGATGAATATAGTTATGAAAAATGGTGGCATGATGAAGGGAGGTATAATAAAGGTATGATGAATTGAAATATGAAGAATGGAGATATCAAAATGGTGGTATGATAAATGGAGCCATCATGAAGAGAAGTATGATGAATGGTGGTTAGATGGATGGAAGGATAATGAAAGGAATGTATGATGAAGGAAGGTATGAGGAATAGAAATATGAATAGAGATGTAAAGAATGGCGGTATGGTGAATGGAGCCATGATAAAGGAAGATATGATGAATGGAGGAATGAATTATATGGATTCTACATACATTTATCTATAATTACAATGAAAATGAAATGTCATTTTTGCTGTAAATGGCTCTGAAATTTGACCAAAGTTGAACAAATTTGATTACTGAAAATGAGCTGAGGTGGTTTGAGCTGAATTCTTACCTGGCGGTGGTGACGGTGGATGTGACTCGCCCCCAGGGCCGTGGGGTACTCGGCAGCCGGGTCTCTGGTTGCCGGGGGATATCACGGTGGCTGGCCCAGTCCGTGGCCCAAGGCGGTCACTTAAAAGGGGGGAATGTTTATAGGGGAAATTGTCGTGATGCCACCTGTGGATTCTGGTAAGAGGTTACCAGCGCTGCGGCAGTCCACTGAGGCTGATGGTAGGGGCAGCTATGATGGGACGGCTCCCCACAGGTGGAGCAGGCCTCAGGGCAGTGTAGAGGTGTAGAAAGATGGTGGAAGCAGGAGGGAGACAGCAGGACGGTCCCAGAGGAAGTACAGGCACACACACAAGGGTAAACTTCAATACCTTTACTGGTGGTGATGCAGGTACGGTCCAGGGCACTCAGGGCGAAGGGTACATTTCTGGACTCTCCCCAGTGAGCGGGTGTAAGGCCTCCTGATCTGTGTCTTTTACTCTCTAAGCTTCGAGCCTGCCTGGAGCTAGGCCTGGCTTGCTTACCGCTTCCTTTTTGTACCTACTGACCTGGCGGTAGAGTTTTCTCCTGGTTCCCACTATTCCTGGTCGCTGGAGCCTTAGTGGTACCTAACCCTGTTGCTGTGGTCAGCGATTGGTTAACCTGGGGGACTTGTAGTTCTCCAGGGATTCCGGTTGTTCCTACTGGTCATAAAGATCCCTGTAGGCGCGGACCCGGTGTCCGGTATATGGTTCGGGGTGAGCCTGTTATGCTCCTCTGCCCCCTATGCGTTTCTCCTTCTTCTCCTCAGTCTGCAGACTCTCTCATGCAGACTCCCTGAGCAGACTCTCTGAGTTCTGTCCCTGTCTGTGCCTGACAGGAACTCTCACTTGCCTTCTAGCCTGCTCCAGGCTCTCACTGGCCAGACTAGCCCGCAGCTTGGACCTAGCCTGGCCTTCAGCCACACAGACTTCAGCTTGCCTGGAGCTGCAGCATGGTGTCACACTGTCTGCTTCCCACTGACTGACTTCCTGAACTCCACCCCCCAGTATTTATATACCTGACAGGGCTCCATCTAGTAGACTTGGGTGGAGGTGTCTGTATGTATTGAGGCCACTGGGGAGAATTCCATCCATGCACCCCTCTGGGATCTGTGACACCAATGCGCAGCAGGGCGCCACAGATGCATTTTACAGTTCTTAGAGATCATATTTAATCACAGTAATTGGTGGGAGTATAACTACTGGGACCCATATGATTTCCACCTGTGGTGGTCTGTGTAGCAATGCTACTCCTCCTTTATACTTCCCTGCACGGCGCCTCTCTCGTACCGGTGCAGGTACTGCAATCTACTTATACACTGGAATAGAGCTGAGATGCCATTTTTCTGCACAGTGCCAGGATGGGCCGGTGCTGAGTGAAAAATATGCTATAGGGGGCTTGGATTTTCCTATCCCATAGGTCTTCACTTTCTTATTATTGCAGGTCTTTTTCCAAGCACACACATAGACTCTCACAACTACAGCAAGTACAAGGTGAAGATGATAGGGCAAGTGTTATAAGACAGCAATGGTCCTGAACGTCAAGTTCCCTTTATCAAGACTTTTCATATCAGATTTCTACTTTACTTCTCCACATACCAGCTCTACAAAGCTCCATAATGCACAATGGCATGAATTACAGGACTTGCTTTGGTTCTGCCCTTTGTCATTATTATCCCTCACGTAACATTATGAAACAACTTCACTGAAAATATATTTGAAAAATTCAAGAACGTTTCAAACTTTTAGCTACAGTTAAAGATGTCCCCTCTTCTCCCTCCCCCATCACCCACTTCGCCCGCTCTTACCTGGGGTCCCGTTTTGGATTTTTCGTCTCTTTCGTTATCCTCTGTGCTTTCCTTCCTTGATTTAGATCAGTTGTCGTCTACAAGGAGCAGAAGAATTTAGTAACATTTTCTGTCCTTTTGCAGTGATCTGAATCACAAGAAGCTGTCATGTCAAAACTTGGGTAGGGTTAAGTGGGCGAGGCAGAACCTTAGGTTTATCAAACAAGAGGGACAATAGACAATAAGACGTCATCATTGATGGAATGTACCTAGAAAAAAATGGATCCTGAAAACACAAGATGACACCTCGAAAATTTCAAAAAAAATTAAATAATGGTTGGGGCTGCCCTCCTTGCACCACTAAACTCTAAGGAGGACCTGATGTTTGATCAAACTCCTAGCTCGCAGTGTGTTTGGAGAAGGGGAACCCTGTACAGGTTCATGTGGCGCCCCTGCAGGTTCAATCGCCACAGAGGTACTGCATCTCACCCAGAGGTGTAGTATCTCACTGTCAGGTAAGGAGGGAGTGCTGCCCGGGACCCTAACACCTGCATCCAACACTACACCATTCCAGACTAGCAGGAGGGACAAGATGCGTCGCTTCTCTGCTGAGCCCTGTCCCTGGCTGGAGTGGGGGGAACCAAGTGAGGGGGAACCATGTAGTGGGTGTGGGTGGAGGAAGTAGCTTAGGTGAGCACTTGTGAAGGAAGGTATAAAAAGGGGAAGCCATTTTGGGAGTGAGGAGACAGTCTGAGGAGAGAGTGAAAGGAGCAGAAGCTCTGCAGGAGCTCTGCTCAGGAGGAGGGCCTAGCCAGAGAGGCCCAGGAGAAGGAGAGGAAGAAGGAGAGGGAGCAGGAAGAAAGGCTCCAGGAGTGAAGAAGGGATCCCAGGGGCACGGGCAGTGCTGGAGGCCTCCCGTACGCCCGAGTCTACCAGGCGGTGGAGGGATCGAGCCACAGAGGGGACCGGCCCCTGACTAGTGAGAATTACAAAGTTCAACTAGAAACCGGAGGCTTCTGTACTTTCAGGGTGCAGTTGCTGTCGCGCCCAGGGGATGGGGAGGACTCAGCGCCCGGGCCTTGTTGTTAGTTTTGGGGGATGTCAGCTCCCGGGCCCGTACCCTGGGCCTCTCTTTTAAAAGGGTGGATAATTATGTGAAAGTTTGTGACACCACCTGTGGTGTCTGGTGAGGATCACCAGCGCTGCGGAAGCCCACTGAGGCCGGTGTTAAGGCAGCTTGGGTGGTATAGCTCCCCACAGGTGGAGCTAGGCCTCAGGGCAGTGTAGGAGAAGGGATGCAGGACAGAGGAGACCCAGTCGAGTCTGAAGAAGGACAGGCAAACACACAGTTCACTTCAGTACCTTTTACTGATGGAAGTCCAGGCACATTCCGGAGCACTGTAGGGTGAAGGGTGCATATCAGGATCCTCCCCAGTGAGTGGGTATAGGGCCTCCTGTTTCTTGCCTTTGTGTAGTAAGTTTCTGACCTGCCTGGAGCTAGGCCTAACTTTGTCACTGTCCTGCACCGGCTGACTTTGTGGTAGGGCCTTCTCTTGGAGTACACGCTCCCAGCTTGCGGGGCCTCTGTGACTCCTGGCTCTGGTACGTATCAGCTCTTAGGTGATCCTGGGACCTGAAGTCTTCCAGGGGTCTCCGGTTGTCTCTACAGGGGGATATACGGCCCTGTAGACGCTGACCCATTGTCCGGTGTATGTCTTCTGGGGTGAGCTTGTACAGCTCCTCTGCCCCCCAATGCTACTCACTCCTCTAGCCTTCGGCCTCTCTCGGGGCCCTCACTAGGCTATACACACTAGCGTCAGCTTGCCGCGCTTCACCACTCTTATGGCATCGGCACGCCTTAAGCTCACTATTCTGAGCTACAACTGAGTCTGGACTGTGCGCCACTGCAGGCTGACCTCTCTCAGGCACATTTGCTGCAGGACTCTCTCAACAGACTGAGCTGCCTGAGTCTAGCTTGCAGGAGCCTCGTGCTCCACTGCTGAACTATTAGCTGTGTTCTCTAGACTAGACTGAACTGCGTAGCTCCACCTTCCCTTTTTCTATCCCTAACGGGCTCCCTCTGGTGGTCTGAGGTGGAAGGTGGAGGTGTGTGTGTGCTATGAGGGCCTCTTGTGGAGGAATCCATCCATGCACCCTTCTAGGATCTGTGGCACTAATGCACAGCAGGGGCGCCACATTGCCACATCCACACTCATTCTCCAAAAAGGTAGCCATATAGGATCCAGGGAACTCCAGGTTACCCAGAAAGATCCGAGGATACCGGATTGGGACACTGTTTGCGAGGCGCAGGGCAGGAGGGTGAGAGCCTGCGCAGGAAGACGGCGGAGAAGGGTCATATAAAACGGGGTCCTGTCTCTTGAAACACCTGAGGGATTGCTGAACCCCTGCCCGATGAATGCAGCATGACGTGGGAAGTTATGATCTGTAGATGTAACCAGGAACAAAGCGAGAACTGTGAGTAAAACCAGAAGACTGCACCCCACTGTCTCTGTGATTATTATCTGCGCCATCACCCCTGCACTACAACGCCCAGCACAACCTATAACATCTACACTGCCCTGGAGCTAAGCTCTACCTGTGGAGAGCCACACCACCTCGGCTGCATTAACACCAGCTCCAGAGGATCTGCTCCGCAGCGGCGGCTCCACATAGCCGCATACCACAGGTGGCATCACGAACATTAAACACTAAAACTAAAAATTCTCCTTTTATTGACCGCCCTGGGTCACGGATCGGATCACCGCCACTGTGACATTTCCCTTAGCAACGACTGGCCCGGCTACCGAGTGCCCCACGGCCCAGGGGCGCGTCATTCACACCAGCCATGAAAAAAAAAGGAAGTTCTCCAGACCCAACTGATGAAAACTTCAGGATCTGCCTCCATGTATTGTCTCCAAATAGTTAATAAGTCTGTATAACTTATAGTGAGATTTACTCGCCGGGAAATGTGTTTCTGTGATCCCCCGTCAGAGTTTCTCTGTCTATTAGATGTACTTAGATGTTCCTAAGTATTAAATCCTCAATAGTCCAGGAGACGTGTAGGTACAGGCCAGGAATGTGTCACACTCACACAGTCATGTTCTTCAGGTAACCGGCTATGCTCACCAGCAAGGCGACAAAAATTGAAGTCAGATTGGTGTTACCTAAGTCCAAGGGACATTCAGATATTTACAAAGATTTGTAAATGCAGTTTTTATTGGTACCACTTTGGGGTATATTTAGTGTTTTAATCGCTTTTTATTGCAATATATATAGTGGAAAATGTTTTTTTTATAGCAATATCATTTTTTGAGGGTTTTCTTTTCAACTTTTATATTTTTTTTTTGTAATCCCACTTGTATGATCACTCACCTTATATGCTGCAATATTTCAGAATTTCAGTGTATTGCACCTGTCAGTGGCTGTCACGGGTGTATCAGGTGTAATAGACAGTCGCTCTGGATCTGACTGTAGCAGGTCACTGCGCTTGGCATTGCAGACACCTTCTCAATCCTTCTACCTTTAAGACCCAGCGGCGACCTCCCTTCTACTACTGATTGACACACCCTTGCATGGGAGTTAAAAACCCTCAGTTTTCTTCAGGTTATCACCGGTGATACTTCTGTGTTCTTTTGTTCATGCTTGGAGCACTAGCTATTGGCTGGCTTCTTCTCTGGTGCCCTTGGAGGACAGTTGGCGTTACTCCTCTGGTGTCTGATCAAGCTAAGTTAATCCCCATTGTTTGTCTACCTTGTTGTCTTTAGTTTGTAGTGGGGCCAGGCCAGTGCTCACCCCTCCCGCTCCCAATCTAAGGCCAAGCTCTATGGATATACAGTGTTTAAGGTCCTGCTCGGCGATAGGTGTGGAACCTATATAGGGACGGTAGGGTAGGCAGGGTGATATTAGATCTGACTAGGGGTCACCACTCCCCCTTTCCCTAGTGTTTTGGCTTCCTCCCTCTCTTCCCTTCGTGTTGCACTTAGTTTTTCCCACACCTTGAGTGACAGTGGCAGTGATAGAATCTAATTATGTACTACAGCGTGGGTGCCCGTGATGCCTCGATTGAGGGAACCTACTCTTATTTAACTACTTAAATGCCGCTGTCATTAATGACATTGGCATTTAGGAGGTTACACTACCAGAATAAAACCCTGCTCTGATCCCAGCAGTTGCAGCAGGACAATGAGATCTAGCCTCGATACTGTCGCTGATCTCGTAGGTGTACTGACAACAGCCTGCGAGATCAACCTGATGGAACCTACACCAAACCTTGATGTATATTTTTCTCACAGGCTGAGAAAGGGTTAAATAGAGTTTTCTGGACTCTGATTGGCCAGACAAGTGTAGCACCCCGAGGGCTCGGCTGCTACAGGGGTATTGCACCTCAGACCAGAGGTGTGGTATTCCACTCCCGGGTAAGGATGGAGGGTGGACCAGGACTCGTTTAGCTGCATGCACCACACACACCCAATTTCCGAGGGACAGCTCAACGGTGCTCCCACAGAAGTGCAGGCACGACAGCTGCTGTCCTTGGCTGGAGTGGGGCGGGGAAAGGAAAACCCAGTGGTGTAGGAGCAGATAGGGGTGGGTCTTTGGGCATAGGTAGGAGCCCATTGGTTGCTAGTCACCTGGGCTCACACATAGAGGGAGGTATATAAGGTGGGCACCATCTTAGATCAGGGTTCAGTTCAGTGGAGACAGTCTGAGGAGAAGACAGGAAGCAGAGCCCCTGCATGGGCTCTGCTCTGCAGGCAGGACTTGTCAGGAGGCTGGAGCCTGAGAGAGAGAGAGAGAAGAAGGAACAGAAAGGAAAGTAGGAAAGGAACTGGAACAGAGGAGAAAGGAAGCAAGGAACACAGAGAAAGGCCCAGAGACACGAGGACAGAAGGAACCCCATATGCCCAGAGGAGATACAGGGTGAAGGGTTGGCAGAACAGGGTACCAGAACCCAAATTGGTGGAGGCAACAGATTCCTCAGCCAAAGACCGGAGGTTGTGACCACATCTTGGTGCGACCCCCCACTACATCCACCAGAAAGGCATACCGTATAGGGTCAGGGAAACCGGAGAGAGGTTTCGCCAACAGAAGGCCCGAGGAAGCTGTACAAAGGTGGGTCACTGGTGGGGACGGCCAGAGAAAGGAAAGAGAAGGGAGCTCTGAACCACACTCCGGAATTGCCTGGGAGTTGACCGAGTCCCTCACCTGGTGGACGCAGCATGACTCGGGCGGTCCTAACTGCGCACAAGTGACCTGATAAAGAACTGTGAGTAAAGCATTGAAAACTGCAACTGCACGTCTCTGTGGTTCCTCGCCGCACCAGCACCATCAGTACTGGGACACTCACACCATCACCACCATCATCCACATTAGCTGCCCTGAGGCAATACTTCTCCCGTGGGGAGTCATCCCATACTCAGCTGCGCAAACAACATCAGCCTCAGCGGTCTGCAGCGCAGCGGCGGTCCCCACTGACCGCAATCCACGGGTGGCGTAGTCGGACACTTTTTACAATACAAATAGACTGCCACTGGTTTGACCACCCTGGGCACGGGCCGGGTCACCGCCACACGGAGACTACAACCCCCAGCATCCTACAACAGGCCCGGTTCCGGGTTCCCCTGCACAGCACAGGCCCAGGGGGCGCGTCACAAGCATAGTTCGTTATCAGTTGCTCTGATTGGCTGAATAAAGACAGACCTAAAGGACCCCATACTCTTAAGATGAAAGTAGCCCAAAGATGCAAAGCTGCCTATTTTTTGGGGACTGGCCAACCATCTGAAGTGCATCACCAGCTCCCAACTCTTTCCCAACAGATGATGTCAGGGAAGAGAAGGATCAGACTTTGAAATTCCAGCTAACCTTTTGTTTTTAGATTAAGAAGTTTGGCAGTGACTTTCTCCTTTTTCTTTCTCCCTTGAAAACACATGACCCCTTGGCCAAGCCGAGCACTTGGGACAGCTGTCTGGTGAATGAACGCTCGGACACCAATAGAGATGGGCAAATCGATTCACAAGACTCTGACTAAGACCTGCTGGATTCCCTGGCCCTTGTCTGATTTGTAGGTTTGGCAGAATGTCATTGTTGTGGCATGACACACACATGAAATATCGCCAAGCCTACTAATCAGAAAAGGCACCGGGGATTCCAGCCGGTAGGAGGCGATTTGTAGGGCTCCCATCCGGTGGTCATGGACTACTGACGTGACCAATGGACCAGGGTCTTGTGAATGGACTTAGTCATGTTCTATCCAACAATTATCTCATGTGCATAACCAGTTAGTTTTTTCTTTAAAGAAGTTGTACACTACTTTATAATACCCCCACCCCCAATGTATGCCCCCGAGGTCCCTAAGACTTTTTGTAAATACCTTATGTTGCAGATACTGCCTGTGAGCGGCGCTATCCTTGGCTGCTCACAGGCATCACGTGACCACGCGCTGACGTCACGACAAGTGAGGTGTGGCTCAGCGCTGGGGTCCCAGCGGTGGCTGCTGGGTTGTCGGCGGGGTTACCCCCCACGTCACACCCAGCATTCTGGAACCTAGAACAGGTATGAATTGAGCACAGCCAGGATATGCTGAGTTTCTGAGTTATCAAACAGTGAGAAATGAGAAAATAAACTAACCAGTGAGAAAGAATGACAGCTCCATGACTGGAATATCGTGCAGCAATGTGACCGCAATGGATTTCATCACTACGATCCATCAGGGCTCTGATCTGCTCCTCACCTCCAGAAACTCCCAAAACATAGAATAAATGCATGACCTACAAATAACTACAGTGGATAGGAAAAGTCTACACATCCCCGTTAATATGTCAGGAGGTTCTTGTTATGGAAAAAAAAAATCGTACAAAGAAAAATTATCTGGGAACTTTTTTCCCCTTTAATGTCGCCCAGAAACTGTACAATTCAATTAAAAAATAAACTGAAATCTCTTCAGCAGGAAAAAAATAAAAACCAAAATAATATGGTTGCATAAATATTCATATCCTTACACTAATACTTTGTTGAAGTTTGGTTTAAATTTCTGACAGCATTCAGTCTTTTTGGGTCGGAGGGTATCAACGCGGCATGTGTAGAATTACCAATCTCTTCATTGTAGTAGCTCCACATCTGTTAGATTGTGAGGGCATCTCCTGTGTACAGCGCCCTCTTCAGGTCACCCACAGATTGGCACTTGGATTCTTAGCTCTGGCTGGGTCTTTCCAAAACCTTCTCATTCTTCTGGCACAGCCATTCTTTTGCTGATTCGGAGGTCACTTAGGGTTATTGTCGTGCTGAAATGTGAAATTATTTTTCAGCTTTTTAACAGAGGCCTGAAGGTTTTGTTGCAGAACTGACTAATATTTGCAACGCTTCAGAATTCCCTCTATCTTGACTAAAGTCCCAGTTCCAGCTGCTGCAAAAAAAAAGCCCCAAAGCTGCCTCCACCAGGCCTCACTGTAAGTATGGTGTTCTTCTGGTGATGTGCAGTGTTGATTTTGTGCCAAACATACCTTTTGGAATTATGGACAAACAAATCTCCCTTGGTCTCATCAGACATAACACGGTTTTCCACATGCTTTTGGCAGCCTTGATGTAGGTTTTGGCAAAACATAGCCATGATTGAATATTTTTCCTTGTAAAAAATAGCTTCCGTCTTGCCACCCTACCCCTTAGGCCAGACGTGTGAAGAATGCCTGGACACAACTAGTACTTGCCAGAAATTCCTGCAGCTCCTTTAAAGTTGCTATAGGCCTTTTGGCAGTTGCTATTGGCCTTTCGAACCAATTTTCTTTGGACCAGACCAGATCTAGGTAATGTCACTGTTGTGGCAAAGTTAAGTTACTTCTTGATTACGTCTTCACAGTGCTTCATGCTATATCTATTGCCTTGGGAAAAAAAATGTTCCCTTCTCCTGACCGATAATTTTTATCAATGTAATCCCTTTGTTGTGTTGTCAGCTGTTTATGGACCAAGGCTTTTATTGTAAAATTAATCTAAGAAAATATATGGAAATTTATGGCTGCTGTGCACTGACTACTATGTAACATGAGAGTAATGTGAACACAATTTATGAACACAACCACATTCTCAATTATAAGAAGGTGTTCACACTTGTGCAAGCACAGTATTTTAGTTTTGTTAATTTACCACTCAAAATGATTTCAGTTTGTTTTTCAATGGATTTGTACAGATTATGGATGACATTGATGGGGTAAAAAGTTCTGAAATGATTCTTCTTGGTAGGATTTTTTTTGCATGTCAAAACCTGGCACTTTAACAGGGGTGTGTAGACTTTATATAGCCTCTGTACTTTAGTCCTCTGCCAAGTTACAGATAATTTAAGCATGCCTGTAGTTTGATTTGACTTTTCAGAGCTGTTGAGAGAGTATAAATGAGGAATCACACTATTTCTTCCATATATGAGGAGTAAGAGGGAAGAGAAGTGAATAAAAAAACTTATTTCTCTGATAAAGATATATTACAAAATTTCTTATATTCAATTGGAATATTGATGTATGCAAAGTTTGTTGAAACGACCCTTGAATTTTACAACATAAAGAGTTACTACGCTTTCAGTTCACCTTTGTCATGGGTATTTTGCATGGACATTGATATAAATATTGATTAGCATCTATGCAAAGTCCTTATGACAAGTCTGAACGAACTTTCATAATAACACAACATAGTAAGAATTTTCAGTGTGGAACAGAAGCTGGAAACTTCACTGATTACCATAGTATCTAATTATGAGAAAACATTTTAAACTAAAAATACATTTGACATAAGTGATAATGAATGTCAGAAAAAGCTTTATTGGTTGTGCTGCAGCCACGTCTTTGGCACGAAAATAGTTCAGGCCATAATCACTGTTTTGTGAGCATAAATTTTTATTATGGGTAGAACGATATTGTACAGCTTAACTACCAAGGGGTGGACTTTAACCCCATTACTGTCCCTTTCATATTCCAACTTGCAAGTAGAGAAATTGTACCATGCAGATTGCTGTCCATATGCAATGCAAATATACAGTGCTGGCCAAAAGTATTGGCACCCCTGCAATTCTGTCAGATAATACTCAGTTTTTTTCCTGAAAATGATTGCAATTGGTATTATTATCTTCATTTAATTTGCTTGCAAGAAAAAAACACAAAAGAGAATGAAGCAAAAATCAAATCATTGATCATTTCACACAAAACTCCAAAAAAGGGCCGGACAAAAGTATTGGCACCCTCAGCCTAATACTTGGTTGCACAACCTTTAGCCAAAATAACTGCGAACAACCGCTTCCGGTAACCATCAATGAGTTTCTTACAATGCTCTGCTGGAATTGTAGACCATTCTTCTTTGGCAAACTGCTCCAGGTCCCTGATAGTTGAAGGGTGTCTTCTCCAAACTATCATTTTGAGATCTCTCCACAGGTGTTCTATGGGATTTAGGTCTGGATTCATTGCTGGCCACCTTAGAAGTCTCCAGTGCTTTCTCTAAAACCATTTTATAGTGCTTTTGGAAGTGTGTTTTGGGTCATTGTCCTGCTGGAAGACCCATGACCTCTGAGGGAGACCCAGCTTTCTCACACTGGGCCCTACATTATGCTGCAAAATTTGTTGGTAGTCTTCAGACTTCATAATGCCATGCACACAGTCAAGCAGTCCAGTGCCAGAGGCAGCAAAGCAACCCCAAAACATCAGGGAACCTCCGCCATGTTTGACTGTAGGGACCGTGTTCTTTTCTTTGAATGCCTCTTTTTTTTCCTTTACACTCTATGTTGATGCTTTTTTGCCAAAAAGCTCTACTTTTGTCTCATCTGACCAGAGAACATTCTTCCAAAATGTTTTAGGCTTTCTCAGGTAAGTTTTGGCAAACTCCAGCCTGGCTTTTTTATGTCTCGGAGTAAGAAGTGGAGTCTTCCTGGGTATCCTACCATACAGTCCCTTTTCATTCAGACGTCGACGGATAGTACGGGTTGACACTGTTGTACCCTCGGACTGCAGGGCAGCTTGAACTTGTTTGGATGTTAGTCGAGGTTCTTTATCCACCATCCGCACAATCTTGCATTGAAATCTCTCGTCAATTTTTCTTTTCCGTCCACATCTAGGGAGGTTAGCCACAGTGCCATGGGCTTTACACTTCTTGATGACACTGCGCACGGAAGACACAGGAACATTCAAGTCTTTGGAGATGGACTTGTAGCCTTGAGATTGCTCATGCTTCCTCACAATTTGGTTTCTCAAGTCCTCAGACAGTTCTTTGGTCTTCTTTCTTTTCTCCATGCTCAATGTGGTACACACAAGGACACAGGACAGATGTTGAGTCAACTTTAATCCATGTTAACTGGCTGCAAGTGTGATTTAGTTATTGCTAACACCTGTTAGGTGCCACAGGTAAGTTACAGGTGCTGTTAATTACACGAATTAGAGAAGCATCACATGATTTTTCAAACAGTGCCAATACTTTTGTCCACCCTCTTTTTTAGGTTTGGTGTGGAATTATATCCAATTTGGCATTAGGACAATTCTTTTTGTGTTTTTTTCATTGAAGACAAATTAAATGAAGCTAATAATACCAAAGAATTTGTGATTGCAATCATTTTCAGGAAGAAACTGAGTATTATCTGACAGAATTGCCGGGGTGCCAATACTTTTGGCCACCACTGTATATTGATACCGTGATGCCTTGTATACAAAGCATCTATCATTTTATTCATTAATTCTTTACTTATATTATAGCACCAGTATACTTTGTGTTAATGTACATAGGGTTGAGGCATTCACATTAGTTCATGCCCCAGTAAAGCTTACAATCTCACACACCAGCAACAATTAAAGGTTAGTGTTTTCTGCAGGGTAAAAATGTTTTACCAGTGCTCGGAGTGGGTGAAAAAATAAATTAAAATGGATTGCACACCTCCTCAATTCGCTGCTACTCCTGTTCCGATGTTGCACAGATTTTCCACATTGTCAACTTCCAGGTTTCATTTCAACATTGTATATCCTTGGAAATGGCAACTCACTGGAGACTCATATAATCCTGCAATTTACATTTTCTAGCAATGCATGTGTGTCAATAAGGGACTAAGAAGAAGATATAATCAGAACAGGAGCAGTAGGGAGATGGGAGAGGTGAGTACTACATTGTTTTAATTTTTTTTTTTATCAATTCTAAGCCATTAGGGAGATTACTCAACGGGCAGCCCTTTTAAAGTCAACTACTCTATTAGAAGATTAAAGGCGTGCTGAAGAAACATATAAATACTCTTATATTTCACTTAAAGGGGTTGTCCACTACGAGATTACCCTTTCTAAAAAAAAAAATACTGGAGGGCCTCACTTAAAGGGAACCTGTCACCAGGTTTTCGCCATATAAAGTACAGTTACCACCATTAGGGATTTTTTTACAGCATACTGGAATGCTGTAAAAAAAAAAAGGTCCCCAACTCCCTCTGCAGATCCCAAAAAATAACTTTCATTATACTCACAAATGAGGCAGTCTGGTCCAATGGGTGTCTCTGGTTTTGATCCGGCGCCTCCTGTTTTCTTGTGATCGCCGTCCTCCTTCCCTGCTTCGTGTGGATGACGTGTCCTATGTCAACCACACAATGTCCCCAATGAACTCCTGCACAGGCGCACTTCTCTCTGCCCTGCCGAGGTCAGAGGAAAATACTGTAGTGCGCATGCGCTGGCTTTACTTCCAGGTCATCGGCGCTCTTGAGCCTTTCCCTGCGCATGCGCACTATAGCACTTTGTCCTGCCCTCGGCAAGAGCACGATGGGGACAGTGTGGATGACGTAGGATGCATCACCCACACTAAGCAAGGAAGGAGGAAGGTAATCCTAAGAAAAGACCAGGGACGCCCATTAGACTGGACTGTGCCGTCTGGATCTAGAGAGGGGATTGGGGACTTTTCAACAACCTTCCAATATGCTGTAAAAAAGGTCCTAATGATGGTGGCCGTACTTTATATGGGAAAAAATAGTGACAGGTTCCCTTTAAAATAAAAACAATTGATATTCACCTTCTGCAGGAGTGTCATTCCAGCAACATAGTTGATGCCACTGGTGGGTCACATGCTATTGTTGTATGACATAACCGCTGCAGCCATCCAGCGGTCGCTGTTCGGCTGAAGCTCAGCAATATTCTGTCTAAGCAGACATTCGCTCTGGCAAAATTATAAAGGCTTCAGCCGATCTGGGGACTAGCTGTAGTAGTACCATCTCTAAACAATGCCACGTAACCTGCCAGGTATTGCGGCGCAAACATTGCGGGAACAGCTCCTCCTGATTAAGCAAAGTTTGTCCAGTAGCGGACAACCCCTTTAAAGAGAACCTGTCAGTTACACTACCATCACCCAAAAAGAGAAAGTGCTTGATAGGGTAGTGTACATTACATTATGAAAAATGCCATCTGTTGTGTCATTGTGTCAAAATTCGGCTTTTAATGATATGCAAATTAGGACTGCAAGTGCACTGGTTGGTTTAACAGTGAACTTGCAGTCTATGGCTCCTCTTTTTTCTCCCCACTGGCACCACCACCCTCTTTTGATTGAAAACAGAGATATAGTCTCTGCTGCACAATGCTATCTCTCTTTTCATTGTCAATCAAAAAGTAGGGGCAGCTATGATGGGGAGAATTGAGGTAGAGCCGTAGACTGCAAGTGCACTGATAGGACTAACCAATGCATTTTTGGACCAAATTTTCATACCAATAAAAGATTAATTTTTTTGGTGCGACATAGCAGTGGATGGATCCGTAATAGGTATCATCCTAATGTCCACTACCCTATGTAGAAAGAATTTAAGGGGTGATTTATGAAGCTTTGGAGCAGAATATAAAGGGTCACTGGTAATACGTTGACTGACTACTGGAATCTAACTGATAATCTGTAGAAAGTCTGGAGAATAGTATCATATTCCACTCAACTTTATTGGATAAAAATTATATAACATCACTGGTTTATTAATACAAAATTCATAATAATATATAAATAAATTATTGTTTTCTAAGTTTCCTAAGTGCACAAATTATAATATTCTACAAATTAACCCTCCCTAGTGTTCTATGCTGTAATCTAGGAGGTCTTCAAGACTGGTTCAAGAGACATATCTCAAAGACACCTTTCTTTCCATGGTTCAAGAGATCATCATCTCAGGCTCACAACAGCCTACCATCTTGTTAAAGAGAATTATCATAATATTATTCTAGGAGTCATTCCCTAGTCAAAAACGTCTTACCGAGTCTAGAAGACATCCTATGGCCCAGAGACATTGCCCAGTCTTCTTCTAGTCTAAGTGGATTTCACTGATCCGTGAATCTGTAGACGCTGCTCCAACAGACGTAACCTCATAGAAGAGAAAAGCCCTGGTCCATAGGACCTTCCCCCAATCTAAAATACCCTTTTAGTTCATATAACTTGGCAAAAAAATAATAGTAATCCAAAAAAGACAATCTGGTCCAAGAAGCCTTCTGTAGAATGGAACATTGACACTGTTCCAAGACTTTGACTGACAGACGAGAATTACTCTTCCCATGATCTAAAACACACTTCTGGTCCACATAACTTGCTGAAAAACATAGTCCTTTCCTATTTTGTTTTATTAACAAGCAAAGGTAAATGACAGGCTCAATATATTTGCAAATGTATACCCAGGAGGATGCACAGATGAGGTAGCCGATGCCACCGTCATGTCCCACGCATCCACAAAACCAACATTGAGCCCCTGAAAAACCTCCTTGAGAACCAGATACTGAGTGTAGCCATGGAAGTCACCTTGCCTTTCCACCGGCGCAAAGGTCTCTCTTGTATTTTCAGTTTTTATGATTACTTTAGTGTCGGGACTCCTGAGGAACAGTCGCTCTAGAGCTCTGCGGATGTTGAGAGCTCGCCGAATGAAAATTTTAAGAGGGAACTGTCTAAAATGTTGTCCTATCGTGATCATAAAAATGGTGTCTTTCCCGCCGCCCCGAAGGTCGATTTGGCGACTGGTGTAGAGGTCCTCCTTCATGTAGTAGAAGGCAGAGTGTTCCAGTGGGAAGCCGTGCCTCTTGTAGGAAACATATATATCTTTTTCCATATTCATGGCTTCCAGTGTCAAAGACCAACCAGTCCATCCTTTATAGTGATATCGGAAATATTTCACAACTAAAGGAAAAAAACATATCAGTAAGGGAAGATGATCATACAAAAGTGTAATATTTATGAAGGATATGAAGACGACCACTCTCTACAAATCCTATTAGGACATATGGCCATCATAGAAGGAGGGCTCCACCACAGAACCCCCTCAATGAGCAAGTTAGGACCTCTAAGTGGTGGTCCCAGTCCATCCATGTACTACGTGCTTGGTCAGTCATTTTAAAGCTACCATGTAATTCTACATTTCCTCTGCATTTTGGACCATTGGATGGGAAATGTGCGGCTGAATGGAACATCCTTGAGGGATTCTAAGACCTGGACCCATTGCTCTTAAAGATGTGCTATCATCATGAGAAAACTAATTTGAAGGAGATTTTTGATTTACTTTATGTTTGAGCCTAGGTCTATGTGAAAAATTAGGCAAATGTTTGTGCATTTTGGCTCATATCTGTCTCGATTCTGCCCCTCAGTGTGTGTGGGATGCAGTTACTGACTGCTCAGCTGTCCAATCTGGTACAGTAATTTGATTGACAGCTCAGTGTTCGATCTGCTGCAGGGGTGCGCTGAGCTGTCAATGTTTTGATTGACAGCTCGGCCATCCAATCTGAGACTGGGAAGTGCTGAGCTGTCTTCAGGTGTTCATTGTCCCAGATGATTGCCCGGCTACTTAGCTGGGCTGTTACTCCCAGACCTCTGCCAGACGTAGCTTCAGCTAAGTGTGGTTGGTTTTCTTGGACCTCGTTCTGACCCTCCATCTGTTTAACCCTTTTGTTCTGATCCACTATCCTCCTGGTATTTTGACCTTGGACCGATACCTGATGACTATGCCTTTGTTTCTTCCTTCTGTTTATGACGTACCCCCCTGGCGTTCGACCTCAGACTCCTTGAATATCCCGACTCACGGCTTGTCCATGAGAAGTGACTCAGCATCACAATAGTTTTAGACTTATTTATTATGTCTTTTAGACACTTTTTTGCTGTTTATTCCTAGAGGAGAAGTCACTTACAGGAAACGGGAGCGATTTGTGGAAATAGTTGTGTCCCACACTGTGACAATGACAATATTAGAGGCACTTTGCTTCATTTGTAAAGTGCTGGGGAAAATAGGCAACTTTGCAATTTACCTACTATTAAAATTACTCTCCATTCTCAAGAACAGAGGATATTTTTAATTCTATTATTTACTGTTCCATAGCAAAGTTAGCAGTCACCTCTGGAGTCTATAAGTGATGGCCAGTCTTCTAGGCAAGAAGCGCAGGCAGCACTTACAGGCTCTTGTTGGAGCTTGCAGGCACTTTTCTAAAGGTCCCCATATCGCTGGATCCTTAGTGCTCCTGTGCTCCTCCCATGCTGCAAAGGCAAAGCTGCTTCTGTTAACAGCATTGACGTTCACACCAGGAGCACAGTTATGCCGCAGGTGCAAACTGTCAATCATCAAGAGCAACCCCGCCCACGGCCAGCACGAACCCAGGAGGCAGGGGAGCAGTGGACTCCTGATGCATATATATATTGAGACAACCCCTCCAAAAATGCAAAGTAGGTCAACTGTTGATGTAAAGTTAGATAAACAAAAATTGGAGAGGAGTAATAAATCTGCCCTTTGCGATCTAATTTCATTTCTTGATGTCGATGGATAAAAAAAACAAAAACTAATATTTCTCACAGCTGAGGTTTTGCTCCATTTGTACCCAGCCTGGACCCTTAGCAGTTTTTCAACCCTTGGAGGTAAATAAGAATAGGGACATTCTCTGACAGCAAGTAGAGATCTTGATAAAAGGTGAATAAATGAACAATAAAGTATATTTTCTGCTACAACGATTCAGTCAGAGAGGTGTAATTCTTACTCTGGATTCCCTCGGTGAAGTGCATGATGAACTGACGTAACGTGGAGTCTCCGATGAGAAAGAGCTTCTTCCTCCGCAGACAATTAGTAAAGTCATCCGCCGTCGTGTAAACCGTCATGTTACAGTAAAGCGGATTCCAGATCTGATGGTAGTAATAACCACTCGGGACCGGGGAGCCCATTCCTGGTTGACATTTTGGCTTTGGGGCCTTTGTTGTGGCTGGAAAAAATCAAAGAAAATATATATTTTATTTTATTTAAATCAATTATTTCGCCCCTCCACTGTCACATTATGTCTTCTACTCCAGTCACACCCAAAGCTGCACTCAAAATTCATAACGTACAGTACAGACCAAAAGTTTGGACACACCTTCTCATTTAAAGATTTTTCTGCATTTTCATGACTATGAAAATTGTACATTCACACTGAAGGCATCAAAACTATGAATTAACACATGTGGAATTATATACTTAACAAAAAAGTGTGAAACAACTGAAAATATGTCTTATATTCTAGGGTCTTCACAGTAGCCACCTTCTGCTTTGATGACTGCTTTGCACACTCTTGGCATTCTCTTGATGAGCTTCAAGAGGTAGTCACCGGAAATGGTCTTCACTTCACAGGTGTGCCCTGTCAGGTTTAATAAGTGGCATTTCTTGCCTTATAAATGGGGTTGGGACCGTCAGTTGTGTTGTTCAGAAGTCAGGTGGATACACAGCTGATAGTCCTACTGAATAGACTGTTAGAATTTGTATTATGGCAACAAAAAAGCAGCTAAGTAAAGAAAAACGAGTGGCCATCATTACTTTAAGAAATGAAGGTCAGTCAGTCCGAAAAATTGGGCAAACCTTGAAAGTGTCCCCAAGTGCAGTTGCAAAAACCATCAAGCGCTACAAAGAAACTGGCTCACATGAGGACCGCCCCAGGAAAGGAAGACCAAGAGTCACCTCTGCTTCTGAGGATAAGCTTATCCGAGTCACCAGCCTCAGAAATTGCAGGTTAACAGCAGCTCAGATTAGAGACCAGGTCAATGCCACACAGAGTTCTAGCAGCAGACACATCTCTACAACAACTGTTAAGAGGAGACTTTGTGCAGCCGGCCTTCATGGTAAAATAGCTGCTAGGAACCACTGCTAAGGACAGGCAACAAGCAGAAGAGACTTGTTTGGGCTAAAGAACACAAGGAATGGACATTAGACCAGTGGAAATCTGTGCTTTGGTCTGATGAGTCCAAATTTGAGATCTTTGGTTCCAACCACCGTGTCTTTGTGCGACGCAGAAAAGGTGAACGGATGGACTCTACATGCCTGGTTCCCAAAGTGAAGCATGGAGGAGGAGGTGTGATGGTGTGGGGGGGCTTTGCTGGTGACACTGTTGGGGATTTATTCAAAATTGAAGGCATACTGAACCAGCATGGCTACCACAGCATCTTGCAGCGGCATGCTATTCCATCCGGTTTGCGTTTAGTTGGACCATCATTTATTTTTCAACAGGACAATGACCCCAAACACACCTCCAGGCTGTGTAAGGGCTATTTGACCAAGAAGGAGAGTGATGGGGGGCTACGCCAGATGACCTGGCCTCCACAGTCACCAGACCTGAACCCAATCGAGATGGTTTGGGGTGAGCTGGACCGCAGAGTGAAGGCAAAAGGGCCAACAAGTGCTAAGCATCTCTGGGAACTCCTTCAAGATTGTTGGAAGACCATTTCCGGTGACTACCTCTTGAAGCTCATCAAGAGAATGCCAAGAGTGTGCAAAGCAGTCATCAAAGCAAAAGGTGGCTACTGTGAAGAACCTAGAATATAAGACATATTTTCAGTTGTTTCACACTTTTTTGTTAAGTATATAATTCCACATGTGGTAATTCATAGTTTTGATGCCTTCAGTGTGAATGTACAATTTCCATAGTCATGAAAATACAGAAAAATCTTTAAATGAGAAGGTGTGTCCAAATTTTTGGTCTGTACTGTAAGTTCAGTATGAGATAGGTAACACCAAAAAAATACAGTTGCTTATATCGGTGTAAAGGATTTTAAAAAAAAGGGGTTTACTTAAAAAAATAATAATAATAATAATAGCGCCCCTCTTGCCCATGGACTGTGTCTGGTATTGCAGCCCAGCAGCTTTCTGAGAACATTGACTAAATTGGATGTTATTGAAAAAATAAAGAATAATAACATTCGTTTAAAACTTACTGTTACATTGAGTCACCATGATAGCTGAAATTTGTGGGAGTTGTACTCCGATATTTGACCTTTAAAACAGGAATGATAAAAATAATAATAATGATGATTTTTATAATAAGTCTATAAAAATATGGAATATTGAAACAACAGGTTTTTTTTGTATGCAATGATCACAGTGATCCATAGAACAACTGGCACCAAGTGTTTAGTTTCCCTGCAGTGCCCCTACAGGTGAAATGAGGTATTACACTCTGTACATTAAAATCAATGACCTGTCTGTGTAATGCAGGACTGGATGGGTCCTCCAGAGCAAGTTAATTGTCCTCTACTTTGGATGTGCTGGGTCCTCCATAGTGAGAGACGCCCGTTGTAGCCGCTCTGTACTCTACTCCACTCTACTCTCACGCAGCACTCTATCTAAAAGCTAGAGTGCTGCAGGGGGACCCTCTTATTCTACATTAACTTTGAATAATGCCCTGATTATTCAGAGTATTTGAAAGTAAGTTTTCTAACCCAGCTGATTCCACTTCATTACGTTTTGTGTATACAGCTCCCATGCAGACCTATGTGACTCCAACGTAAAGGGCTACAAATAAATGCTACATAGGTTCATCCTGCAGTCATACTCCTATATCTGCTCCCTACTTTTTTCTAACGTAGACTTAGTAGGATAATAAGAAGCAGGGTACGGATGGAAGAAAGCGCGACTACAGGATCTGACAACACAGATTTGTTTGTAGTCTGTTACCATGGAGACATATAAGTTTGCATAAGAAATCTAGAAACAAAACAATAGGAATTTTTCAAGTTAAAAATCTGATTAATTTTTCAACTTTGTCCCCTAAAAAAGTGATTAAAGGGTATTTCCAAACTACAGTACCTTGTCCAAGCTACAGAATTGTTTGCAGCAAAAAGTGGGATCCAACCACTAAGGGGATAATACCCAAAACAATTAAGAAGTAGCAGCCGAGGGTATAAAAATGGCAAAATTTAACTTTTCATAGGTAATTTTAAATAATATGTAACATTCAATACTAACAGTTCAACGCAGATAAAAGAAAACTTTAAAAATTTCCCATGAAGAAGAGGGCTTAACTCCCATTGTGGAAAAGAACAAGCTTCTCTCTAGAGACCAGCTATGTAGAATAAATATGATGAAATAATTATTTCTGGGATTACCAAACTGAGGAGTGTAAGTCCTCTATTATAGGGTTTAAAAACCCGGTTAGTGCTAGTCACCCCTTGCACTTCCCAGTGAGTCGGTCTAATAAACTGGACACGTAATGGGAATCTTGAATCAACCCCAATGACTATTGTGTACAGTCATGGCCAAAAGTATTGAGAATGAGACAAATAGTAATTTTTCCAAAGTTTACTGCTTCATTTTTTGTGATGGCAATTTGCATATACTCCTGAATGTCAAAGAGTGATCAGCTTAACAGCAATTACTGTACTTGCAAAGTCAATATTTGCCCAGAAAATGAACTTTAACCCCCAAAACACATTTCAACATCATTGCAGTCCTGCCTTAAAAGGAGCAGCTAACATCGTTTTAGTGATTGATCCATTAACACAGGTGTGGGTGTTGATGAGGACAGGGCTGGCGATCAATCAGTCATGATTAAGTAAGAATGACATCACTGGACACTTTAAAAGGAGGCTGGTTCTTGGTATCATTGTTTCTCTTCAGTTAACCATGGTTATCTCTAAAGAAACACGTGCAGCCATCATTGCACTGCACAAAAATGGCCTAACAGGGAAGAGTATCGCAGCTACAAAGATTGCACCTCAGTCAACAATCTATCGCATCATCAAGAACTTCAAGGAGAGAGCTTCCATTGTTGTCAAAAAGGCTCCAGGGCGCCCAAGAAAGACCAGCAAGCGCCAGGACCGTATCTTAAAACTGTTTCAGCTGCGGGATCGGACTACCAGCAGTGCCGAGCTTGCTCAGGAATGGCAGCAGGCTGGTGTGAGTGCTTCTGCACGCACTGTGAGGCGGAGACTCTTTGAGCAAGGGCTGGTTTCAAGGAGGGCAGCAAAGAAGCCACTTCTCTCCAGAAAAAACATCAGGGACCGACTGATATTCTGCAAAAGGTACAGGGAGTGGACTGCTGAGGACTGGGGCAAAGTCATTTTCTCTGATGAATCCCCTTTTCGATTGTTTGGGACATCTGGAAAACAGCTTATTCGGAGAAGAAGAGGTGAGCGCTACCACCAGTCTTGTCTCATGCCAACTGTAAAGCATCCTGAAACCATTCATGTGTGGGGTTGGTTCTCAGCCAAGAGAATCGGCTCACTCACAGTCTTGCCTAAAAACACAGCCATGAATAAAGAATGGTACCAGAATGTCCTCCAAGAGCAACTTCTCCCAACCGTCCAAGAGCAGTTTGGCCCCCAACAATGCCTTTTCCAGCATGATGGAGCACCTTGCCATAAAGCAAAGGTGATAACTAAATGGCTCATGGAACAAAACATAGAGATTTTGGGTCCATGGCCTGGAAACTCCCCAGATCTTAATCCCATTGAGAACTTGTGGTCAATCATCAATAGACGGTGGACAAACAAAAACCAACAAATTCTGGCAAAATGCAAGCATTGATTATGTAAGAATGGACTGCTATCAGTCAGGATTTGGTCCAAAAGTTGATTGAGAGCATGCCAGGGAGAATTACAGAGGTCTTGAAGAAGAAGGGGCAACACTGCAAATATTGACTTGCTGCATTAACTCATTCTAACTGTCAATATAACCTATTGGTCCTCATAATATGATTGCAATTATATTTCTGTATGTGATATAAACATCAGACAAACACTAATAAAAACCAGAGGCCAGCAGATCATGGGAAAATATAATTTTGGTGTCATTCTCAAAACTTTTGGCCATGACTGTACAAGGCTATCACCAGGAATTTCTGGGCCCCATACTGGCAAAATTTTCAGGCCCCCTTGAGATTCCACCCAGGCTCCATCCCAGGTCCGCTTCCACCCCTCGAACCTTCCACAGTCCCACCACCACTCTTGGAAAAACTCCACTTCTGCGCAACGTCCTCACCAATCACCGCGACACGGTAGAGTCTTTTGCCGGGTCCTACTCTACTGTAATCTATTAAAAAAATTCTTAAAATATCCAATTCTCTTTTTAGGTATACTTTTATTTATTTTTCTTTAAGTGAACGTTTCACATACATTTTTTAAAATGTCCAACATTACCACATACAAGGGACAAATGACACCACACCATGACCAGACCACATAGTACCACTACATAGTGACTGAATAATAGTGTACAGGTAATACAGGGATCACCAGTGACATTATACACAGGAGCTCTGTATATAGTATACAGTTATATGAAAAAGTTTGGGCACCCCTATTAATCTTAAGCTTAATGTTTTCTTAAAATTGGTGTTTTTGCAGCAGCTATTTCAGTTTGATATATGTAATAGCTGTTGGACACAGTAATGTTTCTGCCTTGAAATGAGGTTTATTGTACTAACAGAAAATGTGCAATCTGCATTCAAACAAAATTTGACAGGTGCATAAGTATGGGCACCTCACCAGAAAAGTGACATTAATATTTAGTAGATCCTCCTTTTGCAAAAATAACAGCCTCTAGTCGCTTCCTGTAGCTTTTAATGATTTCCTGGATCCTGGATGAAGGTATTTTTGACCATTCCTCTTTACAAAACATTTCCAGTTCAGTTAAGTTTGATGGTCGCTGAGCATGGACAGCCCTCTTCAAATGATCCCACAGATGTTCAATGATATTCAGGTCTGGGGACTGGGATGGCCATTCTAGAACATTGTAATTGTTCCTCTGCATGAATGCCTGAGTAGATTTGGAGCGGTGTTTTGGATCATTGTCTTGCTGAAAGATCCATCCCCTGCGTAACTTCAACTTTATCACTGATTCTTGAACATTATTGTCAAGAATCTGTTGATACTGAGTGGAATCCATGCGTCCCTCAACTTTAACAAGATTCCCGGTGCCGGCATTGGCCACACAGCCCCAAAGCATGATGGAACCTCCACCAAATTTTACTGTGGTTAGCAAGTGTTTTTCTTGGAATGCTGTGTTTTTTTGCCGCCATGCATAACGCCTTTTAGTATGACCAAACAACTCAATCTTGGTTTCATCAGTCCACAGGACCTTCTTCCAAAAAGAAATTGGCTTCTCCAAATGTGCTTTTGCATACCTCAGCCGACTCTGTTTGTGGCGTGCTTGCAGAAACGACTTCTTTCGCATCACTCTCCCATACAGCTTCTCCTTGTGCAAAGTGCGTTGTATAGTTGACCGATGCACAGTGACACCATCTGCAGCAAGTTGACGCTGCATCTCTATGTAGGTGGTCTGAGGATTGTCCTTGACTGATCTCACCATTCTTCTTCTCTGCCTTTCTGATGTTTTTCTTGGCCTGCCACTTCTGGCCTTAACAAGAACTGTCCCTGTGTTCTTCCATTTCCTTACTATGTTCCTCACAGTGGAAACTGACAGGTTAAATCTCTGAGACAGCTTTTTGCATCCTTCCCCTGAACAACTATGTTGAATAATCTTTGTTTTCAGATCATTTGACAGTTGTTTTGAGGAGCCCATGATGCCACTCTTCAGAGGAGATTCAAACAGAAGAACAACTTGCAAGTGGCCACTTTAAGTAGCTTTTCTCATGATTGCATACACCTGGCTATGAAGTTCAAAGCTCAATGAGGTTACAAAACCAAAAAAAGTGCTTTAGTAAGTCAGTAAAAAGTAGGTAGGAGTATTTAAAACAAGAAAATGATAAGGGCCCATACTTATGCACCTGTCAAATTTTGTTTGAATGCAGATTGCACATTTTCTGTTAGTACAATAAACCTCATTTCAAGGCAGAAACATTACTGTGTCCAACAGTTATTACATATATCAAACTGAAATAGATGTTGCAAAAACACCAATTTTAAGAAAACATTAAGCTGAAGATTAATAGGGGTGCCCAAACTTTTTCATATAACTGTATATTGTACAGGTAATACAAGGATCACCGGTGACATTATGCACAGGAGCTCTGTGTATAGTGTACAGGTAATCCAGTGATCATCGGTGACAGTATACACAGGAGCTCTGTATTGTACAGGTAATACAGGGATCCCCAGTGACATTATACACAGGAGCTCTGTATATAGTATATAGTGTACAGGTAATACTGTGATCACCAGTGACATTATACACAGGAGCTCTGTATATAGTGTACAGATAATACAGGGATCCCCAGTGACATTATACACAGGAGCTCTGTATATAGTGTATAGTGTACAGGTAATACTATGAACACTGGTGACAGTACACACGGGAGCTCCGTATATAGTGTGTAGTGTACAGGTAATATAGGGTTCACCAGTGACATTATACACAGGAGCTCTGTATATAGTGTACAGGTAATACAGGATCACCAGTGACATTATACACAGGAGCTCTGTATATAGTGTATAGTGTACAGGTAATACCGTGATCATTGGTGACATTAAACACAGGAGCTCTGCATATAGTTTTGTCAAGGTAAAATATATATTATAGAAAATCAATTAGTGTCTTTTAATAGATTACCTAATCAGTGTGAATGAAGATAGCGATGATGGAATAATCTATATGTATGTATGTATGCAAATGTGTATATGCACATGGATTATGTTAATAGTTAATGAATATATAACTAACAGCTTCTATTCTAATTTGTAGACACAAACAACTAAATGATTTCCTGGGAATGACGTATGCATGTGCACGGCTGATAACAGAGAGATTCATGTTGAGTTGGCAAAGATGGCGCTGAGGGGCGAACTCACCCCCTCCATCGGAATTCCTAAGGCGTTACTCAAACCAAGAGATACATAGATGGACAAATTACAGCGTACCGAGTTATCAGAAAAGAGCAATAAATTTTACTAATCCCACCTAGACGGAGAATGCTAATTAACCCCATGTCTATGTAATAAAGTATGCCATTTTGCGTGGTTCAGTTTCTGAGTGAAGTTTTTCAACCAGATTAGCAGATTTGGTTAATTAGCTTCTCTGCATGCACTCAGACATCTTTAATTTGGAGGAGAGCAGTTACCTAGTGTATCTTAAATTGGTGTAACCTTCACAGTTTCAGTGTAGAGGTAATACAGTGATCACTGGTGACATTATACACAGAAACTCGATATATAGTGTATAGTGTACTGGTAATACAGTGATCACCAGTGACATTATGCACAGGAACTCTGTATATAGTGTATAGTGTACAGGTAATACAGTGATTACTGGTGACATTATACACAAGAGCTCTGTATATACTGTCAGTGTACAGGCAATACAGTGATCACCAGTGCCATTATACACAGGAGCTCTGTATATAGTATATAGTGTACAGGGAATACACTGATCAATGGTGACATTATACACAGGAGCTCTTTATATAGTGTATAGTGTACAGGTAATACAGTGATCACCAGTGATATTATACAAAGGAGCTCTGTATATAGTATATAGTGTACAGGGAATACACTGATCAATGGTGACATTATACACAGGAGCTCTTTATATAGTGTATAGTGTACTGGTAATACAGGGATCACCAGTGACATTATACACAGGAGCTCTGTATATAGTGTCAGTGTACAGGTAACACAGTGATCACCAGTGACATTATACACAGGAGCTCTGTATATAGTGTACAGGTAATACAGTGATCACCAGTGACATTATACACAGGAGCTCTGTATATAGTGTACAGGTAATACAGTGATCACCGGAGACATTATACACAGGAGCTCTGTATATATTGTATAGTGTACAGGTAATACAGTGATCACCAGTGACATTATACACAGGAGCTCTGTATATAGTGTCAGTGTACAGGTAATACAGGGATCAACAGTGATATTATACACAGGAGCTCTGTATATAGTGTATAGTGTACAGGTAATACAAGGATCACCAGTGATATTATACACAGGAGCTCTGTATATAGTGTCAGTGTACAGGTAATACAGGGATCACCAGTGACATTATACAGGAGCTCTGTATATAGTGTCAGTGTACAGGTAATACAGGGATCACCAGTGACATTATACACAGGAGCTCTGTATATAGTGTCAGTGTATAGGTAATACAGGGATCACCAGTGACATTATACACAGGAGCTCTGTATATAGTGTCAGTGTACAGGTAATACAGGGATCACCAGTGATATTATACACAGGAGCTCTGTATATAGTGTCAGTGTACAGGTAATACAGGGATCACCAGTGACATTATACACAGGAGCTCTGTATATAGTGTCAGTGTACAGGTAATACAGGGATCACCAGTGACATTATACACAGGAGCTCTGTATATAGTGTCAGTGTACAGGTAATACAGGGATCACCAGTGACATTATACACAGGAGCTCTGTATATAGTGTCAGTGTACAGGTAATACAGTGATCACCAGTTACATTATACACAGGAGCTCTGTATATAGTGTCAGTGTACAGGTAATACAGGGATCATTGGTGACATTATACACAGGAGCTCTGTATATAGTATGTAGTGTATTGTGTCAGTGTACAGGTAACACACTGACTCACCGGTGATGTCTCTAGTTGAAGTCTTTCACCTTCACTTTTCTTCTTCATCAAGCGAAGACCACCATCACTTCTTCCAACCAGGACTCGTCAATGCCTAAAATAACACACAGTTATCTAGAGCACTGCTTCCAGAGCACATTGTCCACTTTTTCCCCAACTTCTACACTACACAGCTGAATACAGACGTGCACCCACCATTAATATATAACTAGCTATTGAACCCATTCTACGCCCGGGTGGCAAGCATTTTTATTGGTATATGGTCCCCCATCCTGTTATGTGCTGTCCCCATCCTGTTATGTGCTGTCCCCATCCTGCGCCCCCATCCTGTTATGTGCTGTCACCATCCTGGTATTTGTGCTGCCGCCATCCTGGTATTTGTGCTGCCCTCATCCTGGTATTTGTGCTACCCAATCCTGTTCCCTCATCCTGTTGTGTGCTGCCCCCATCCTATCCTGGTGTGCATGGCACCCCTCATCCCTATCCTGGTATGCATGGTACCCCTCATCTCTATCCTGGTATGCATGGTACCCCTCATCCCCAATCCTGGCATGCATGGCACCTCTTATCCCAATCCTGGTATGCATGGCACCCCATCCCTCATCTTGGTATGCATGGCCCCCTCATCCCCAATCCTGGTATGCATGGCACCCCTCATCTCAATCCTGGTATGCATGGCACCCCATCCCTCATCCTGGTATGCATGGCCCTCTCATCCCCAATCCTGGTATGTATGGCCCCCTCAGCCTTATCCTGGTATGCATGGCACTCCTCATCCCCCAATCCTGGTATGCATGGCACCCCATCCCTCATCCAGGTATGCATGGTACCCCTCATCCCTATCCTGGTATGCATGGTACCCCATTCCTATCTTGGTATGTATGGTACCCCTCATCCTGGTATGTATGGTACCCTCACTTCTATCTTGGTATGTATGCTACCCCCTCATCCCTATCCTGGTATGCATGGCCCCTCATCCATATCCTGGTATGCATGGCCCCTTATCCCTATCATGGTATCCCTGCATCCCTATCCTGGTATGCATGGTACCCCCTCATCCCTATCCTGGAATGCATGGTACCACTTCATCCCTATCCTGGTATGCATGGTACCCCCTCATCCCCAATCCAGATATGCATGACCCCTCATCTCCAATCCTGGTATGCATGGCACCCCTCATCCCCAATCCTGATATGCTTGGCACCCCTCTTCCCCAATCCTGGTATGCATGGCACCCCTCATCCCAATACTGGTATGCATGGCACCCCATCCCTCATCCTGGTATGCATGGCCCCCTCATCCCCAATCCTGGTATGCATGAGGGCAATCTGGGCTACCGCCCGGGGCCCCAGGGGGCCTGGGGCTCCATGGCCAGATTGCCCTCATTATAATATGTGCGGTGCCGCGGCACATACCGGCAGTCAGAGGCAGGGGGGCCCCCGGACCGCTCCCCCAGCAGCAACGCACGGCCGCTACTTCATCTTTGGCCTGTTAACTTCCCTGTATGCTGGCCTGGCCGTGTCACTGCTAGGAGACACGGCCCTGTGCGCGGCCGTGTCTGCTAGTGTGACGTCACGCAGTGCGCGCTGCACCGCTGCACCGGAGAGGAGCTGGAGGACTGGAGCCGAACCGGGGGATGATGAGTGTGTGTGTGTGTGAGTGTGTGTGTGTGTGTGAGAGTGTGTGTGAGTGTGTGTGAGAGTGTGCGTGTGTGTGAGTGATTGAGTGAGTGTGTGTGTGTGCAGGCAGATATCATGTTTATATGTATTTTTGTGTTTCAAATGTGTTTATGCGTGTATGTATATGTCTGTATATGTTTGTGTGTGTGCGTGACTGCGTGCGGCCTTCCGCTGTGTATAGATGGCACCGTGCGGCCTCCTGCTGTGTATAGATAGCGCCGTGTGGCCTCCTTTTGTGTATAGATGGCTACGTGCGGCCTCCTGCTGTGTATAGATGGCTACGTGCGGCCTCCTGCTGTGTATAGATGGCTACGTGCGGCCTCCTGCTGTGTATAGATGGCTACGTGCAGCCTCCTGCTGTGCATAGATGGCTACGTGCACCTCCTGCTGTGTATAGATAGCTACGTACGGCCTCCTGCTGTGTATAGCTGGCTACGTGCGGCCTCCCGCTGTGTATAGATGGCTACGTGTGGCCTCCCTCTGTGTATAGAAGACTATGTGTGGCCTCCCGCTGTGTATAGATGGTTACGTGCGGCCTCCCGCTGTGTATAGATGGCTACATGCGGTCTCCTGCTGTGTATAGATGGCTACGTGCGGCCTCCCGCTGTGTATAGATGGCTACGTGCGGCCTCCCCCTGTGTATAGAAGACTATGTGTGGCCTCCCGCTGTGTATAGATGGCTACATGCGGCCTCCCGCTGTGTATAGATGGCTATGTGCAGCCTCCCGCTGTGTATAGATGGCTACGTGCGGCCTCCCGCTGTGCATAGATGGCTACGTGCGGCCTCCTGCTGTGTATAGATGGCTACGTGCGGCCTCCCGTTGTGTATAGATGGCTACGTGTGCTCAATATTAAGCCATACAATTAATGTAAGGCTATGTGCCCACGATGCAGAAATGCTCCGGATTTTTTTTGAGTGTTTCTGCATCTCCCTGGCAGAAAAAATGCATGCGGATTTTACATGCGTTTTTCCTTCCAGGGATAAGCGGATGTGAAGCGTTCTTCACATGCATTTCCGCCTGCGGGTTGTCAAGCGCTTTCCAAGCGATTTTAGCATCACTTGGAAAGTGCTTGACAACTTGGTCACACTATATAAATCTATGCAGCCGGCATGGATTTATATAGTGTGACCGTAAAAGAATGGTAAAAGATAAATATATACTTACCTTCTGATGGCCTGCCGACGTCAGCGGTGGCGTGACCCGTCACATGACTAAATGACGTCACCACAGGTCCTTTAGTCTACCGCGAGCTGCCGGCAAGCCTGGACGCATCGGATAAAGACACCGGGGGCCATCAGAAGGTAAGTATAGATTTATTTTTTATTTTATTCTTTTTACAGGTTCTATGGTACTCGGGTCCGGAGGAGAGTCACCTCTTCTCCAAACCCGGGTACCATCCGCACATTGAAACGCATGGATTCTGCATGTACAGATGCAGTGATGCGGATATCATGCGGTCCGATGCAAGTCAATGCGGCGAAAACGCCGCGCTTCCGCAAAATAATTGGTAGTGCTGCGGATTTTTCCGCAATGATAATCCACGGCGGAAATTTCCGCAGCATGTGCACAGCACATGTGGATTATCATTGGGGAACATGGCAGGCCTTCTACCATGCGTTTTTTAAGCATTTCTGCAGCGGAATTGCCGCTGCGGAAACACTTAAAAGACGCATAGTGGGCACACAGCCTAAAAAAAATTATTAGAATTAATATATTAATATTGTGCCAAATTAATTTCACATGATCTATCACAGGGGATCATGTGACATGTTATACATCAGGTGTGTGTGTGTGGGGGTGGGGGGGCCCGCGCCCTCTAAACTGCCCGGGGCCTTTGCTACTCTTAATCCACCCCTGCATGGCACCCCTCATCCCCCAATCCTGGTATGCATGGCCCCTCATCCGTATCCTGGTATGCATGGCCCCTCATCCGTATCCTTGTATGCATGGCACCCCCTCATCCCTATCCTGGTATGCATGGCACCCCTTATCCCTATCCTGGTATGCATGGTACCCCATCCCTCACCGTAGTATGCATGACACCCCTTATCCCTATCCTGGTATGTATGGTACCCCATCCCTCATCCTCATATGCATGGTGTCACGGGTGTGTTGCCACGAAGATCATCACGAGTACACAGCCTGACTTCTCGCAGCTGACTTGTTGGTGCTTTGTGTTTCTCGGCAGTGAGGGAGTTAATTCTCTCTCTCTCTCTGGGCTAGATGAGGTCCAGCCTCGCCCAGCTGCAATCAATACTTCTGTAGTGAGACTCCTTCATATACCTGCTGGTCTGTCTGGGAGGTGTCGGTGAAAGCATTTCATTCAGACTGACAGAGCGGATCGTGGTGTTTGGAGTTGCTGAGATAAGTGTACTTGGAAGTGTTTTTTCCCTTTCCTCGCTTTATCATTTATCTCCTTTCCCGTTGGTTTTCCCTCTGTTGTAGTTGAGTAGTTGTTTGTATGCAAGGTGGTTTTGGTTTTTCCCTTGTACTGTCTCGTTCGTCTAAATACTGTGTTTGGGCATATTATTTCTTGTTCCCTTTGGTTGTGATCGGGGTCCTTCTCAGGACTAGATTACTGAGGTGCAGGGATCTTCAGGAGGTAGGGGTTACGCTGGCGGCCTGGACCTCTGTACCTTTAACAGTACCTCCAGGTTGAGGGATTAGTCAGGGCCCCAGCTTAGGGTCAGCTTAGGCCCCCTACCTCCAGTATACAGAGACAGCGTGACATTTTCACCGACCCACTTAGTTTTTCTCCAGCTACTATGGATCCAGTAGCCGGTCTAGCTCGGCAATTGCAGAGTTTGTCCATGGAGCTGGCGGACGTTAGGCCCAAGGTTTGGCATCCTCAGGAGCAAGCCGGACCAGAACTTAAAGTAGCTCTCCCTGATAGGTTCACTGGGGGGCGGGACAAGTTTTTTGTTTTCCGGGAGGCATGTAAATTGTACTTTCGGCTGCGGCCTCGGTCATCGGGGAGTGAAGAACAAAGGGTGGGAATTGTCATCTCGCTCCTACAAGGGGACCCACAATCTTGGGCGTTCTCTCTTCCCCCGGGTTCCCCGGCTCTCCAGACAGTGGATAGGTTTTTCGCTGCCCTGGGACTCGTATATGATGACCCAGATCGGATCTCCCTTGCTGAGTCTAAGTTACGTAGGATCCAGCAGGGAGATCGTCCGGCGGAGGAATTCTGTTCGGAGTTCCGTAGGTGGGCCACGGACACCCAGTGGAATGGCCCGGCTCTTAGGAGCCAGTTTTGTCATGGTTTATCCGACAAATTACAGGATGTGTTGGCACAGTATGACTCTCCCGTGTCTCTGGAAGCCGCTATGGCCCTCGCTATTCGCGTGGACAGACGGCTTCGGGAGAGGTGCGGGATAACTCTACCCCCTGTGATGACTCCACCTCCTACAAGGTCCCCTCATATGGTGGTTCCCCTGGTCAGTCCAGAGGAGCCTATGCAATTAGGAGGGACATCATTTCGGGGGAGGGGACCGGTGGTGCGCCATAAGGCAGGAAGGTGTTTCTTCTGCGGGAGAAAGGGACATTTTATTGGGGGGTGTCCATCCCGTCCCTTGCAGAGTGAAGAGTCGTCGGAAAACTGTTGATCCCAGGTTGTGTGGTGGACGGCAATCTGAGAGTAGGTATTTCGTCCCTAGGTTCGTCTCAGTTTCTCGTACCGGAGGAGGTGGTGGTGGGTACGAGAACTGAGAGGATATCTGTTCTTCTGGATAGTGGGGCCGGGGCTAATCTGGTTGATGCTCGGTTTGCCCGGGTTCAAGGTATGCGGTTGAGTGAGTTGGCTAAACCCATCCCCATATTCTCGATCGATGCCAGGCCTCTCGGGCAGGGAAGTTTTTTGCAAGTTGTGCATGACGTAAAACTTCAAGTGGGGGCAATACATAAAGAACTGTTGTCTTGCTACGTGTTGGAGGGTCTTCCCACTCCTATTGTGTTGGGCCTTCCTTGGTTAGCTAAGCATAACCCGGTTATTAATTGGCAAACCAGGGAGATAAGCCAATGGAGTAAATTCTGTAATAAAAACTGCATGAACACGGTCATTGGTGCGGTTACTCCTTGGGTCTTACCTCCATTTCTGGCAGACTTTGAGGATGTATTCTCGGAGAAAGGGTGTCAGGAACTACCTCCTCATCGCGTGTATGACTGTTCTGTAAAACTGCTCCCAGAGGCCAAGTTACCTAAAGCTAGGTTGTATAACCTTTCTGGTCCTGAGAGGCAGGCCATGAAGGATTATATCTCAGAAAGTCTGGCTAAGGGGCATATTAGACCTTCATCTTCACCGGTGGCTGCGGGGTTCTTCTTTGTTAAGAAGAAAGATGGAGGCCTACGCCCTTGCCTGGATTTCCGTGAACTTAATCGGATTACGGTCCGAGATCCGTATCCGCTCCCACTTATTCCCGATCTCTTTAATCAGATCGTGGGCGCCAAATGGTTTTCTAAGTTGGATCTCAGGGGGGCGTACAATCTGATTAGGATGAAGGAGGGGGATGAGTGGAAGACGGCGTTTAACACTCCGGAGGGGCATTATGAGAACCTTGTCATGCCATTCGGTCTGACTAATGCCCCGGCGGTGTTCCAACACTTTGTTAATGACATTTTTCGCCGCTTGGTGGGACAGTTTGTTGTCATATATCTGGATGATATCCTAATTTACTCGCCGGATCTGGTATCTCATCAGGAGCACGTTAGGCAGGTGTTACAGATCTTGCGGGATAATAAACTGTATGCCAAGTGGGAAAAGTGTGTGTTCGCCGTACAGGAACTCCAGTTTTTAGGCTTCCTGGTTTCAGCGTCCGGTTTTCGTATGGACCCTGGGAAAGTGCGGGCAGTTCTTGAGTGGGATCGGCCAGAGAATCTTAAGGCACTACAACGTTTCCTGGGGTTTGCTAATTATTACCGAAAGTTCATTCGTAATTTCTCGTCCATGGTTAAGCCTCTCACGGACATGACTAAAAAGGGGACGGATTTTTCTAGGTGGTCTGACAAGGCTTGTCAAGCATTCTCCTCTTTGAAAAAATGCTTTGCCTCGGCGCCCATACTCATTCAACCTGATGCGTCTCAGCCATTCATTGTAGAGGTAGACGCTTCCGAGGTAGGGGTGGGAGCAGTATTGTCACAAGGTTCGTCCCCTGGTAAGTGGCATCCGTGCGCCTTTTTCTCTAAAAAATTGTCGTCCGCTGAGAGGAATTACGATGTCGGCAATAGGGAACTCTTGGCCATTAAGTTAGCTTTTGAGGAGTGGCGCCATTTTCTGGAGGGGGCAGTTCATCCGGTCACCGTCATCACCGATCACAAGAACCTGCTATATCTGGAGTCCGCGAAACGTCTGAATCCCAGACAAGCTAGGTGGTCATTGTTTTTTACCAGGTTTAATTTTGTCGTTACATATCGTCCTGGGTCAAAAAATGTAAAGGCGGATGCCTTATCTCGTAGTTTCCCGGGGGCCGGGAATACGGACGACCCGATTCCTATCCTTCAGGAGGGGGTGGTGGTTTCGGCAGTATGCTCTGAGCTGGAGGAGGAGGTATTGGAGGCTCAGGGGGACGCCCCTGTTGGACCTCCAGGGAGATTGTTTGTTCCAGATCAGTTGCGACAAAAGGTGATCGAGGCTCACCATAACTCAGTTTTTGCAGGACACCCGGGGAGTAAAGCAACTGTGGATCTCCTCTCGCGTCGGTTTTGGTGGCCTAATTTACATAAGGAGGTGGTAACTTTTGTCGCGTCCTGTGGGGTTTGTGCGCGCTCTAAGACCTCACATACCCGTCCGTCTGGGGCCCTTTTACCTTTGAAGATCCCGGAGCGTCCTTGGACTCATCTGTCTATGGACTTTATTACGGACCTCCCTCCGTCTTCGGGTAAAACGGTCATACTCGTTGTAGTGGACAGGTTCAGCAAGATGGCACATTTTATCGCTCTTTCGGCTCTCCCTAATGCTAAAACTCTTGCGCAGGTGTTCATTGGGGAGATTGTGAGGCTTCACGGGGTACCCTCCGAGGTGGTGTCTGATCGGGGGTCTCAGTTTGTGTCTAAGTTCTGGAAGGCGTTTTGTGCACGGCGGGGGATGCAGTTGTCATTCTCATCGGCTTTTCATCCTCAGACCAATGGTCAGACGGAACGTATGAACCAGAGCTTGGAGACATATCTCCGGTGTTTTGTGTCAGAGAACCAGGAGGACTGGGCTTCTTTCTTACCTCTGGCAGAGTTTGCTCTTAATAATAGGCGGAGCGAGTCCACTGGTAAGTCCCCGTTTTTTGGGGCATATGGTTTTCACCCCCAGTTTTGTACTTTCAGTGGGGGGGGCTCTTCGGGGGTTCCTGAGGAGGAACGATTTTCCTCATCACTCGCTTCAGTATGGAGAGGGGTGCTGAAGAATCTGAATACTATGGGGAACCGATACAAACGTATGGCTGATAGGAGGAGAGTGTCTGGTCCGGACCTAAGTGTGAACGATCGGGTATGGTTGTCTACCAGGAATATAAAACTTAAGGTTCCCTCCTGGAAACTGGGTCCCAGGTTCATCGGGCCGTACAGAATCAGTTCTATTATTAATCCGGTGGCATTCCGTCTTGACCTCCCTCCTACGTTTAAAATTCACAACGTGTTTCACAGATCATTGCTTAAGAGGTATGTGGCGCCGGTGGTACCGTCACTTTTACCTCCCCCTCCAGTGGTTGTCAATGGTAACTTGGAGTTCCAGGTATCGAGGGTCATTGATTCACGCTTTAATCGCCGGTCCCTTCAGTACTTGGTTCATTGGAAGGGGTATGGTCCTGAGGAGAGGATGTGGGTTCCTGCGTTGGATATTAACGCAGACCGATTAGTTCGGGCCTTCCACACGACTCACCCGGATAAACCTGGCCCTGAGGGTCCGGAGGCCCCTCGTAGAAGGGGGGGTACTGTCACGGGTGTGTTGCCACGAAGATCATCACGAGTACACAGCCTGACTTCTCGCAGCTGACTTGTTGGTGCTTTGTGTTTCTCGGCAGTGAGGGAGTTAATTCTCTCTCTCTCTCTGGGCTAGATGAGGTCCAGCCTCGCCCAGCTGCAATCAATACTTCTGTAGTGAGACTCCTTCATATACCTGCTGGTCTGTCTGGGAGGTGTCGGTGAAAGCATTTCATTCAGACTGACAGAGCGGATCGTGGTGTTTGGAGTTGCTGAGATAAGTGTACTTGGAAGTGTTTTTTCCCTTTCCTCGCTTTATCATTTATCTCCTTTCCCGTTGGTTTTCCCTCTGTTGTAGTTGAGTAGTTGTTTGTATGCAAGGTGGTTTTGGTTTTTCCCTTGTACTGTCTCGTTCGTCTAAATACTGTGTTTGGGCATATTATTTCTTGTTCCCTTTGGTTGTGATCGGGGTCCTTCTCAGGACTAGATTACTGAGGTGCAGGGATCTTCAGGAGGTAGGGGTTACGCTGGCGGCCTGGACCTCTGTACCTTTAACAGTACCTCCAGGTTGAGGGATTAGTCAGGGCCCCAGCTTAGGGTCAGCTTAGGCCCCCTACCTCCAGTATACAGAGACAGCGTGACACATGGCCCCTCATTCTGGTATGCATGGCACCCCTTATCCCTATCCTGGTATGCATGGTACCCCATCCCTCATCCTAGTATGCATGGCACCCCCCTCCCTCATCTTAGTATGCATGGCACCCCCCTCATCCCTATCCTGGTATGCATGGTACCCCATCCCTCATCCTGGTATGCATGGCACCCCTCATCCCTATCCTGGTATGCATGGTACCCTATCCCTCATCCTGGTATGCATGGCATCACTTATCCCAATCCTGGTATGCATGGTACCCCATCCATCATCCTGGTATGTATGGCCCCCCTCATCCCTATCCTGGTATGCATAGTACCCCATCCCTCATCCTGGTATGCATGTCCCCCCTCATCCCTATCCTGGTATGCATGGTACCCAAACCCTCATCATGGTATGCATGGTACCCCTCATCCCTATCACACTGCACACACACAAAAAAAAATAAACACTTATACTCACCTTTCTTCCCTGTGCTCCAGCGCTTCATCCCATTCAGCCGAAGACCCGGGGAGGAGTATGGTGCCGGAAAACTCGCGTGCCCATGCTGTGCTGTCCGGCGCCATTTTGCTGAAGACACACTGCAAATGCAAAATGACGCCGGATAGCGCGCTATGCGCATGCACCGATTCCAACGCCGCACTCCTGCCCGGCCTCCGGCCAGAACAGAGGCGCCACAGCAATGTTCCTCCCGGTCAGGTAAGTATGTAAGAATGGCGCCGGAGATCGCTTTTTGCGTTCAGCGCCTACGCATACCGCGATCTCCAGTGCCATACACTCCTCTTACCTGTAACAGCTGGATGCGTTCTTTTGTCTGGAGCCAGATTACGCAGGTGCATCGCGCTTGCAAAGTCTATAAAGGTTTCTGACAGAGGTACGCATCTACAATTATATTATAGATTTGTTATTATGCAACTTACCTTTCTAAATATAAATTGTAATCCACCACTGTGCCCCCACTGCTCTCCCCCATCCCCATCATTGTTCTCCCCCCACCTACTCCATCATTGCTCTCTCCCATCCCCATCATTGCTGTCCCCCACCTTCTCCATTATTGCTCTCCCTCAACTTCTCCAACATTTTCATATCTCCCCCACCTTCTCCAACATTGTCATATCTCCCCCACCTCCTCCATCATTGCCATATCTCCACCACTTCCTACATCATCATTGCCATATCTCCCGACCTCCTCCATCATCATTGCCATATCTCCCCCCACCCTCTCCATCATTGCCATATCTCCCCCCACCACCTCCTCCATCATTGCCATATCTTCCACACCACCTCCTCCATCATCATTGCCATATCTCCCCCACCACCTCCTCCATGATCATTGCCATATCTCCCCCTACCTCCTCTGTCATCATTGCTATATCTCCCCCACCTGCTTCATCATCATTGCCATATCTCCCCCACCTGCTCCATTATCATTGCCATATCTCCGCCCACCTCCTCCATCATTGTCATATTTCCCCCACCTCCTCCATCATTGTCATATCTTCGCCATCATTGCCATATCTCCCTCACCTCCTACATCATCATTGCCATATCTCCCCCCATCACCTCCATCATTGCCATATCTCTCCCCCACCACCTCCTCCATCATTGGCATATCTCCCCCACCACCTCCTCCATCATCATTGCCATATCTCCCCCCACCACCTCCTCCATGATCATTGCCATATCTCCCCCTACCTCCTCCGTCATCATTGCCATATCTCCCCCACCTGCTCCATCATCATTGCCATATCTCCCCCACCTGCTCCATCATCATTGCCATATCTCCCCCATCTCCTCCATCACCAGTGCCATGTCATATTTCCCCCCACCTCCTCCATCACCATGCCATGGATATCTCCCCCTACATACTCCATCACCATGCCATGCATATCTCCCCCACCTCCTCCATCACCATACCATGCATATCTCCCTCCACTTCCTCCATCACCATGCCATGCATATCTCCCCCTACCTCCTCCATCACCATGCCATGCATATCTTCCCCCACCTCCTCCATCACCATGCCATGCATATCTCCCCCACCTCCTCCATCACCATGCCATGCATATCTCCCCCTACCTCTTCCATCACCATGCCATGCATATCTCCACCCACCTCCTCCATCACCATGCCATATCTTCCCCCACCTCCTCCATCATCATTGCCATGCCATATCTCCCCCCACCTCCTCCATCACCATGCCATATCCCCCCACCTCCTCCATCACCATTGCCATTTGCCATGCCATATCTCCCCCACCTCCCCCATTGCCATGCCATATCTCCCCCACCTCCTCCATCACCATTGCTCTCCCTCATCTCCCCCCACCTCCTCCATCACCATTGCTTTCCCTCATCTCCCTCCACCATCACCATTGCTCTCCCCACCTTCTCCCGCACCATTTCTCTCCCTCATCTCCCCCCACCTCCTCCTTCACCATTGCTTTCCCTCTTCTCCCCCCACCTCCTCCATTACCATTGGTCTCCCTCTTCTCCCCCCACCTCCTCCATCACCATTGCTCTCCCTCTTCTCCCCCCCTCCTCCAGCACCATTGCTCTCCCTCTTCTTCTCCCACTTCTCCACCATCATTGATCTCCCTCATCTCCCCCCACCTCCTCCATCACCATGGCTCTCCCTCATCTGCCCCCACCTCCTCCATCACCATTACTTTCCCTCATCACCCTCCACCATCACCATTGCTCTCCCTCATCTCCCACCACCTCCTCCTTCACCATTGCTCTCCCTCTTCTCCCCCCCACCTCCTCCATCACCATTGCTCTCCCTCATCTCCCCTCACCTCCTCTGTCTTCATTGCTCTCCATCATCTACCCCCATCTCCTCCATCACCATTGCTCTCCCTGTTCTCCCCACCTCCTCCATCACCATTGCAAACCCTCATCTTCCCCCACCTCCTCCATCACCATTGCTCTCCCTCATCTCCCCTCACCTCCTCCATCACCATTGCTGTCCCTCATCTCCCCCCACCTCCTCCATCACTATTGCTGTTCCTCATCTCCCCACACCTCCTCCATCACTATTGCTCTCCCTCATCTCCCCCCACCTCCTCCATCACCATTGCTCTCCCTCTTCTCCCCCCGCCTCCTCCATCACCATTGCTCTCCCTCATCTCCCCCACCATCACCATTGCTCTTCCTTATCTCCCCCCACCATCACCATTGCTCTCCCTCATCTCACCCCACCTCCTCCATCGCCATTGCTCTCCCTCATCTCCCCCCACCTCCTCCATCACCATTGCTCTCCCTCTTCTACACTCCGCCTCCTCCATCACCATTGCTCTCCCTCATCTCCCCCCACAATCAACATTGCTCTCCCTCTTCTACCCCTGCCTCCTCCATCACCATTGCTCTGCCTCAACTCCCTCCACCATCACCATTTCTCTATCTCATCTCCTCCCACCATCACCATTGCTCTCCCTCATCTTCCCCCACCATCACCATTTTTCTCCCTCATCTCCCCCCACCTTCTCCATCACCATTGTTGTCCCCATTTTCCCCCATCTCCAGTCCAGTGTATTAGTTAAAAAGATTAGTTAAAAAAAAAACACTTTTTTACTTACCTCTCAGCACGTTCCCCCGCAGCATCGTCCTCTGCTTCATGCCCGGCATCTTTCTCCCTGACACAGACTCATGCTGCATGATGATGTCATCAAGCAGCGTGAGCCTGTGTTAGGAAGGAATTGCCTGGCAGGAAGCAGAGGTGAGGACGGATCCCTCTAGCTCCGCTGCCATTTTCCTCCTGTCAGCAGCAGAGCCGGAGGGATCGCTCCCTGCCCGCGCGCACAGGATGAGGGCAATCTGGCCATAGGCCCCCCAGATCCTGGGGGTCAGAGAAGCAGGCCAGATTGCCCTCATAAGCTGCACTGCAAGGGCCCTCCTGACCCTCTGGGCCCTTGAAGTGAAGAGCACCGGTGGCAATGTTAAACTGGGGCCCCGTGCGTCCTGCTCAGGGGCCCACTGAGGACCTGGGCCCACCGGAGAATTCTCCGGAGTCCCGGTGCCCCAGTCCGACCCTGTTTACATGCCCCCCTCCTCCCCAATTAATTATGTCATATCCTCGCTCTCTCCCACCCCTTCCCTCTATTTATTATCAACTGCTCTCCCCCACCCTCAATTCATCATCATTTGGTCTCCCCTACCCTTTATGCATCATCATTTGCTCTCCTCTACACTCGATACATCATTTACTCTCCCCCACCCTCAATTTATCATTATTTGCTGCCCCTACCCCCAATTCATCATCATTTGCTGTACTTCACCCTCAATTTATCATCATTTGCTCTCCCCCACCTTCAATAGTTAACCATTTACTCTTCCCCACCCTCAATTCATCATCATTTACTGTCCCTCATCCCCCAGTGTCAATACATTATCATTTACTCCCCACACCCTCAATTCATCATTATTTGCTCACCCCAACCCCCACCCACAATTCATTATCATTTGCTGTCGCCCACACTCAATTCATCATTTGCTCTCCCTACCCCACACCTTCAATTCATCATTTGCTCTCCCTACCCCACACCTTCAATTCATCATTTGCTATCCCCCGTCCCCCACCCTCAATTCATTATTTGCGTTCCCTCACCTCACAGCATCATTTGCTGCCCCCCTCCGTCTCCCACCCTCAATTCTTCATCCTTTGTTCCCCCCGACAGCCATTTAATTAATTTTATTTAAAAAAAAAAGTTTTCATACTTACATAGAAAAGCACATTCTTACCTCTCATACGATCCCCTGCAGCTCCACTTCTGGTATCCTGGCGCAAGCACATGCCGATGGCGACATGCCAGCACACAATACATTATTATATCCTGGGGCCCTGTGAGCAGAAGCAAAAGAGGAGGGGCCCAGACTGGATCCATGTGTAATGGTCCCCCTGAAGAAACACATCGGGACACATGGCATCTGGGGAGAGTGCAGGGCCCATGTAATAGGGCTAGCATTGGACTGACCTTATTAGCGTGGGAGCTAAAGGGGCGTCAGGATATTGCAGCCAATATAGGGCTTAAAAGGGGCAGCATCTGATCCCTTACCCTGTACATCTACACAGGATGACTTGCTGTATCCCCGAAGCCAGTCCACTGATGATCGAGTCCTGAATTGGTGAGAGCGTTTCTTTTCACATTTACTAACCCACCACTGTGGATATGTGCATTTTTATTTAAAGACGTTTCGAGTACATCTGGGGAACTTTGTGACCACTGTTATTTGTTTTACTCATAAAATTCACTTGTACATTAGCCACAATAAACAGTCCCCGCCCCTATCTTTTGTATTGAAGCATCTAATGAGCATGTGCAAATGCATTGTGATGGGAGGGTAAATCAGGTTCAGCTGCGACTTCACCTATTGTGTTTGGTGGATCCTGTGTTATCAGCTGTGTTATCTGTCATTATAAACCTGCCTCTGACGATAAGGGGCCTGCTGAAATGGCAGGAAGTATGAGTCTAAAATAGCTACAGAGGCCAGTGAGAAAATGGTAAAATTATTAATTTTGTTTTTTTTAATAAATATTGGGATTTGAAAAAAAAAACATTGCCATTTTTTAGTATATCTAACACAAGACTTGATTTAAATAATAGGATATTTCCTGATGATTGTTCACCTTTAAAGAGTAACTTTAAGTCATTTTAATTTTTATTTAATAAATCAATAGGGAGCATGAAAATAAGCAACTTTGTAACTTGTGAATCTGCTTCTTTCTCCTCCTGGATTGATCATTCACTTTCAAGGGTGAAATCTGTATAGGGTGAACACAGGCTTTCATATTACTGAGAAAGGAGATTATGGTTTGTGCTTATAAGATTCTTTGGAGAGGGAAAGATGGAGAAAGAGGCAAAGACAGACATTCTACTGCAAGTTCTCTTGAAATGACAGTTACATTTTAACTTTATATTTATATTTTTTACTATAGATTTAAAATATAACTGTCATTTCAGGAGAACTTGCAGCAGAATGTCTGTCTCTGCCTCTAGCTCCTCCCTCTCTCCATTGACTCTTATAAGCACCGACTGTTATCTCGAACCTCAGTAATATGAAAGTCTGTCTTCACATTTTACATATTTTACCCTTGATTCGAGAGTGACAGATCAATCCAGGAGGAGAAAGAGGCAGATTTCTCTGATAAGATACATTAGAAAGTAGCTCATTTTCATACATACTATTGATTTATGGAGTAAGAATTAAAATGACGGTTACTCTTTTAGGAAATAACAATAGGCGCACTTCCACTTCAGAATGTTAAAACCATGATAAAAATTGTACCTCTGAAATATTTGCTGTTCCACCGGGGTAAGATATGAGACCTGAAGATCATAGCCCCTCATTTCATTCAGACTTTCACAAGTAAAATTGGAAACTTTGTAGCAGTGGAAGACCTCCTCATACACGGGGTCCTTGTATTCGCAGATCTCCTTCCCATCTTCCTCAGAGAGCCTAAATGCACATTTAGTCATGGCTACTTTACCAAACTTTTCATATTTCCCCTCAAAGCCAACAATTCCTTGACTGGAATGTCTTGACCTCCAGAGAGCAGCCACTCCTTCACTTGGGTAGAACAACAGAATGTTGACCTTGGCTTTGCCAGCCCAGTACAATGGAAAGTGAACGTGGTAGGACCCATTTTTGAAGTCCTTCACGATTCCTGAGACAGAAGCTCCAAATTCTGAAGAAAAGAGTCTTGGTCTTAAGAAGTCTCCTCCATACGTCTTCCTGTTGCCCAAGTGATCGAACATATCGACCTGGACCACTAAGTTGTCTCCCACACAGTACTTCTTCTGGGGGTTGACAATAGAAATCTTACTCTTCTTACCATTTGTGGTCTGGTTAAAGAAGGTAAATGACACATTGGGGATAAGTTTCTCTATTTTGTCAAATATGGCATCTACTTCTACTTGGAGCTCAGTTTTCGGTGGAAGAGTCAACTCTTTTGGCAAAGGTCGTCTTTGGTTGGTGTTGGGTGCAAGGCAGTTGTGAAGCAAACGTCTCAAAGAATTCTGAAATTCAGAAAATTTGCATCACACTAAGGAATAAAATTGGATTTTGTAGCTTGTGAAGAAGTCACTATTCAAAGACAAAGGAGTCAAAAGGTTGTAGGTGTGTAGACATGTCTCACCTGGAAATTGCTCTGGTACCAACCAAAGATTAGAAGGAATATGGCAAGGAGAAGTACTGGGATCAATGGTTTACGCATGGTGGTAAGTTCACTTTGAGCTCATACTGCTGCTGGTCCTGATCCTGATCGAGTCCTGTTGGAGATCCAAATATACATGGTAAAACTTAAAAAATGTTGTAGGATCTTAATGAAATGAGACTTTCTGAAATTAAAAACAAATTTGAGCATCTCCAATCTACAATAGTTTCCATGAATGAATGAATAAGTGTCTTGTTTGCCCAAGGAACATTTTGAACCTGATCACTTGACAATGTTCAATTTTTCAATTTTTGCCTTGGCCTTTTTTTTCGTACATAAAATCTTTTGTTGAAAATAAATTCTTGTTAGAGTTGGAAACTGAATGAATGAATGAATTGTTTAATAATTAATGGATTAATGTGAGTACATAATCAAGAACTTATCTTTCTCCACCCTTGCGTTAACTGTGGATCCCAGTCACCACCTTTGAGTTTCCATACCAGACTGTCCAGTGTGAATGAATATAAATTTATGAATTAAACACTAATTTAATGAATGAATGAATTAAATAATTAATTACATTTTTCTATAGTATTGTACACTGTAAGGACATCTGGAATCTGATCTGATTTGTTGTAAGAAATGAGTGAATGAATGAATGAGTTGAGAAAATAATAACACAGAAATTAATTAAAATGAGCAAATTAAATAAAAAAGAAATGAATTAATAAATGTAGATGAGTGGAAATGAATACATATACAAATTCTTGAATAAATTAATGAAAAAAATATTGATTGATCGAACAAATAAGAATGAATTAAAAAAATATATCAATGAGTATATAAAGATAAAAATGAGTGAATAAACAAACGAATGAATAATTAAAGAAATAGATATATGGATAGAAAAATGAAAATGAATGAATGGACTGAATGGTGACTTAAAGATAAAACAAAAAATACAAATAGCAAGCTGAAAATGAATGAGTGAATGGGTGAAACCATAAATGAATGAGCAAGAGAATGTGTGAATTAAAGAGAATCAATGAAAAACTGAATGATTTAAAAATAAAAAATAAATTAATAAACATGGAAAAATGAAAGAAAAAAAAAACAATGTATCAGTGATTGAATAAATGAGAAAGAACAAAAGAAGAAATGCTTAAAAGTTGAATAATTCATGATGGAAGAAATTTCTTGATGACTGAATAAATGAATGAATGAATGTATGAATCAATTGGGATAAAAGGAACATAAATGCATTAAATAATATAGAAATACATAAATAACATAACCAGAAACATATGGATTGATGAGAGTGAATGCATGTGCAAATTTATGAATAAATAGATGAAGCAATGAATGAATGAATGAATGAACATATAAAGCAATATACGAATGCATAAATAAATAAATGAATGAATAAATTAATTAAAAAACTAAAATGAATGATTGAATGTAAAAAAAAAACATGATTTTATTATTTTAGATGTGAGATTCCAGGACATGGAGGCAATGTGAACGATAATGACCAATTTTTGGAGCATAAAATAAACAACAAGTCCAGAAAAAACAATCATCACAGAATAATCGACAGGACTCTATCTGACGATCACGATTGATTTCTATCACTGGACATTTGTTCCATCGATTATAACAGATGAAGGACTCGCTTTTCATGTATTTTTTAGTTCTGCTGGGAGAGGCACCCGGGAACCCCAATTTTTAGGAGAGTCGGGGACCCCAAAAATTAGACTTTTGCTTATTACAAATGTGTCTTGTAAGAAAAACTTGTTGGCGGCTGTCAGAGTTCAAGAGTCTACCAGAAATTGTAAATTACAGGCATGTGATGTCAGGGTTACAATGGATCCAATCTGAATATTCCGCAGGAACTGCAGCTACAAAACCATAAATACCCAACAATCAGTAACGAACAACATCTGAGTATTCTGTATAGAGAAGCTCCAAATTATAAGACCTTACAATATTAACGTGCTCAGTCCTAAAAGTCACATTTTGTAAGAGTGAATTTCCCCTTTAAGTAAAGCTCCATATTGGATAGATTTCAGTACGCTCCTGCGGAAATTAATCTGTTAACCCTTTCTTGGTCAGGATAAGATGACATTATCTGTTCAATCATAGTCCATTATCTGTCCCTCCTTCCCCACCTTATAGTCACCTTCTTTAACCCTTTTCTTACCTGGACTGTCACTATAGCCGTGATTAACAAGACGTCTGATTCACAGGGTGGAGCGGTGAATAAATTCATGTGTGAAGTTTTAACTTTGAACCCAAGATATTTTCTGTCCTTGGACTGAAATGCGTCATTCTTTAGTGTGAAGTCTCCAAAGTCCATCTACTTCATCTTCTATGTGGGTTTGGATGACAGCTACTTTTAAGGAGTATTTTAAGGAGTGAAGGGATCCACCTGGTGCTATTTTTGTGTAAAGGGACGCTGAACAATGAGAAAAATAATAATAATTATATATCTATATTTTTATATATATATATATATATATATATATATATATATATATACAGTACAGACCAAAAGTTTGGACACACCTTCTCATTTAAAGATTTTTCGGTATTTTCATGACTTTGAAAATTGTAGATTCACACTGAAGGCATCAAAACTATGAATTAACACATGGGGAATTATATACTTAACAAAAAAGTGTGAAACAACTGAAAATATGTCTTATATTCTAGGTTCTTCAAAGTAGCCACCTTTTGCTTTGATGACTGCTTTGCACACTCTTGGCATTCTCTTGATGAGCTTCAAGAGGTAGTCACCGGAAATGGTCTTCCAACAATCTTGAAGGAGTTCCCAGAGATGCTTAGCACTTGTTGGCCCTTTAGCCTTCACTCTGCGGTCCAGCTCACCCCAAACCAGTCTGGTGACTGTGGAGGCCAGGTCATCTGGCGTAGCACCCCATCACTCTCCTTCTTGGTCAAATAGCCCTTACACAGCCTGGAGGTGTGTTTGGGGTCATTGTCCTGTTGAAAAATAAATGATGGTCCAACTAAACGCAAACCGGATGGAATAGCATGCCGCTGCAAGATGCTGTGGTAGCCATGCTGGTTCAGTATACCTTCAATTTTTAATAAATCCCCAACAGTGTCACCAGCAAAGCACCCCCACACCATCACACCTCCTCCTCCATGCTTCACGGTGTGAACCAGGTATGTAGAGTCCATCCGTTCACCTTTTCTGCGTCACACAAAGACACGGTGGTTGGAACCAAAGATCTCAAATTTGGACTCATCAGACCAAAGCACAGATTTCCACTTGTCTAATGTCCATTCCTTGTGTTCTTTAGCCCAAACAAGTCTCTTCTGCTTGTCGCCTGTCCTTAGCAGTGGTTTCCTAGCAGCTATTTTACCATGAAGGCCTGCTGCACAAAGTCTCCTCTTAACAGTTGTTGAAGAGATGTGTCTGCTGCTAGGACTCTGTGTGGCATTGACCTGGTCTCTAATCTGAGCTGCTGTTAACCTGCAATTTCTGAGGCTGGTGACTCGGATAAACTTATCCTCAGAAGCAGAGGAGACTCTTGGTCTTCCTTTCCTGGGGCGGTCCTCATGTGAGCCAGTTTCTTTGTAGCGCTTGATGGTTTTTGCAACTGCTCTTGGGGACACATTCAAAGTTTTCCCAATTTTTCGGACTGACTGACCTTCATTTCTTAAAGTAATGATGGCCACTCGTTTTTCTGTACTTAGCTGCTTTTTTCTTGCTATAATACAAATTCTAACAGTCTATTCAGTAGGACTATCAGCTGTGTATCCACCTGACTTCTGCACAACACAACTGATGGTCCCAACCCCATTTATAAGGCAAGAAATCCCACTTATTAAACCTGACAGGGCACACCTGTGAAGTGAAAACCATTTCTGGTTACTACCTCTTGACGCTCATCAAGAGAATGCCAAGAGTGTGCAAAGCAGTCATCAAAGCAAAAGGTGGCTACTTTGAAGAACCTAGAATATAAGACATATTTTCAGTTGTTTCACACTTTTTTGTTAAGTATATAATTCCACATGTGTTAATTCATAGTTTTGATGTCTTCAGTGTGAATGTACAATTTTCATAGTCATGAAAATACAGAAAAATCTTTAAATGAGAAGGTGTGTCCAAACTTTTGGTCTGTACTGTATATCCCTGTAGTTTCTCCATTAATCAAATTTTTTCTTATTTTGAATAAACTTAAAAAATATATAAAGAGTTTATCAATCTTTGATAATGCTACAGATAAGGCAGAGGGGGGAGGCTCCTGCTGCAGCCAGTTGTCTCATTCATTTATTTATTTGTTCATTCCCTTGTATCTATTGATAAAGCTATTCATTTATAAAATCCTGAATCTATTCAGGGGATCAGTCCTGTGACCTCCCACCTTCTGCCTCCTAGCTGTGCTGTGGAAGCTATAAGACAACTATCTGCAGCAGGAGCCTCTCCCCTCTGCCCTGTCTGCAGTAGGATGAAATATTGGTAAGCCCACCTTCCTTGGTCATGAGCGGGTTTCCGTCAGGGCATCAGTTGAGTTGATCAGCAGGACTAACTCCTGTTAATCTCTAAAATGTGGCTCCACCATAAAAGATGAGATCAAGGGTGTTGTGATCTGCCTCTCCTCTGGCTATAAAAAGGATGGAGTTCCCGACAAGATACTTACAAATTATGATTTCAGAGACGTTCCGATGGCGAGATGCGGTAAGTGGTGACTGAGAGCAGATGATAGGAAGAAATGAAGCTGCCATAATGGGTGATGTGAGTTAACTGACCAAATTGTTCAGGACAAACTCCAAGAACATATTGAGGTGCTATGTGTTACACACACTCCCGGACTGACTGGCGGGAGTGTGGTTAGTGATCCCACTGGACCATGAACCGAGGAGTGCCTGGAGGGGTGTGACTAAGTATCAACTCAGTCCGACCAAGGTCGCACGGCGGCTCAGTCGACTCCGTGAACCAGGGAGGTACCAAGCAGAGGGACCAGGTGCCACTCCAGATCAGACCCCGGTCTCAGCTGTTGACCCACACCGGGGAATGCAGGAACAGGCAGGTTAGGCTGGCATACAGACAGGTGGGTACTGGCAGGCACGGCTGGTATGCAGACAGGTGGGTATTGGCAGGCACGGCTGGTATGCAGACAGGTGGGTACTGGCAGGCACGGCTGGTGTGCAGACAGGTGGGTACTGGCAGGTAGGCACGCAGGCAGGATAGGGACCAGTACAGACTGGGATACAGGAACAGAGCCACAGGTGCGGTAGACAAGCAGAGCAGAGCAAAACCTGCAGGTGCGGTAGACAAGCAGAGCAGAACAAAATCCGCAGGTGCGGTAGACAAGCAGAGCAGAGCAAAACCCGCAGGTGCAGTAGAGAAGCAGAGCAGAGCCAAACCCGCAGGTGCGGTAGACAAGCAGAGCAGAGCAAAACCCACAGGTGCTGTAGACAAGCAGAGCAGAGCAAAATCCGCAGGTGCGGTAGACAAGCAGAGCAGAGAAAAACCCGCAAGTGTGGTAAACAAGCAGAGCAGAGCAAAACCCGCAGGTGCGGTAGACAAGCAGAGCAGAGCAAATATACAGAAGGTACTTACAATGAAGTACGAGTGGACACTAAACTCACAAACAGAAGTACAGAGACAACGAGTTGGAGTTAGGTGCAGATTCAGACACTGCAGGAAAAGGGAAGATACGGACATAGAGACAAACATGTAATGGGCTAGGACACTGTTCAGACAGGAACTGAACCAGAAACAAGATACAGGAACGAGCCTGGGAACTCAGCCCCCAGGGTGGCGGAAACAGACTAGAAGTCACAGATACAGGTGACGGGCCTAGGTATACAGCGCCCAGGGTGGTGGAACAGACTAGAAGTCACAGATACAGGTAACAGGCCTGGGTATACAGCCCCCAGGGTGGCGGAAACAGACAAGGTACAGGACAGAACCTGGCAACTCAGTTGCACAGAACACACTGAAAGAAAGTGTTGCTCAGGCACCTCCTACGGGGTTGAGGGGGTTTAAGTATCCAGTGACTCACAGCAATAGGCTGGGGACGCATTAAGACTGGGCGCACAGTAAGAAACAGGCAGTAACCGCGCCACCACCCTAAGCAATCAGACAAGAGACATGCACACAGCAGGTACTTGAGCAAAGTGTGCAGCCTGGACTGATAGGTAAGATGGCGGTCTTGCATGGTGGGAGGTGGTAAGCCATGCCAGCACGCCGCCAGGGATGTTACAGTACCCCCCCTTTACACGCCCTCTTCTTCAAGCCTGCAAGGATTTTCTGCAGAGAATTTGGAGGCCGATCCTTCTCATCAAGAAGATTACCTCTTCTGTCCACTAGAGGGAACGAAATTGGTCTCACCATCTTGGTGACTAGGATGCTTCCTCCCATCGAGCCATCCTCAGCAACAGATGAAGTGAGTGATGTACCGGGAACAAGACACAAGAAAGTCTCTCTCCATTTGTTAATATCGGGTAGCACCCCAAAGGATTCACGGGACAACTGGAGATCCTCCACCGGGTTGGAGGGGTGCAGAGACTTGGGGGTAACCACCGCCTTGACGCACACTATGCCAAGCTTACTGGATGAAGTGGGCGAAATACCAGGTACAGGGTGCAGAAAAGTCTCTCTCCATTTGTTATCAGGTAGCACCCCGGAGGATTCAGGAGGCAACTGGAGGTCCTCCGCCTGGTTGGAGGGGTGCAGAGACTTGGAGGTAGCCACCGCCTTAAAGGACTTATTACCAGATTTGTTAGAGATGGAGGATCCTTGCTTAGGGACCAACTTCAGTCTGGTTTCTGAGATGACACGTCTGCGAGGCGGGGAGGTACCTGAAGCCAGATCATTGGTACAATCGTCGAGACTGTGTGGGGACATTGCCTCCGCTTCCCTTCTTTCGGAGACTTCAGCACACAACGAGTCAGCGACTAGCAGATCTGGTGAAGAAGAAGAAGAAGACACTGCTGACTGTCCTGAAGATATGGGGACTGGACACCCCTTGAACCTCAGCAGTCCCCCAGGAAACACCATGCAGGATCTCCAGACCTGAGCGGGCACTAGATCTCTCGGCTCTGGACGACATGTGGGTAAACCAGACAGCACCTGGAATGTGAACTTCTTTATGTGTAATGCTCCAATCTGGAGCTTAATTTGTACAGACATATTTTGACTGTTTCTAAGTAGGGCTCGTCCTTTCGCTGACAATGCCCAAACCGGTATCTGGAGTTGTCGGACGGGAATCAGACACTGACTCTTCAAGTCTATACGCCCGAAACTTCCAGTTAATCCGAGGCCTTCACTTGCCACGGAGACAGTCACGGTCATCTGTGGAGAGGAAACACTAACGCCAAGGACAGCATCTCCTACAGGCCTAATGTCTTGGGATTCTCCAACCTTCGCTGGACAGAGACCGTCAGGGTGACCTAAACAACCGCAGCGAGACCGCAATCCGATTTTGTGACTGAGTTCTGGCCTCTGCTTTGCCTGACGAACATGGTCATCCTTCATGGATTCTGTGCGGGTAGCTTCCGCTACAGGCTGGGGAACAGGAGGTCTTTCGGAGGACAGAACCTGGCGTCACGGTTTACCTCTATGCCTTGCACGTCTGGACTGCCTCTTGAGGTTGGGAAGAGAAGTATTCTGTGGAGCATTGTCATCCTGTGTGGATTCTGTGTGGGCAGCAGTCTCTTCAGGCTGGAGAGCTGGTGGGCTACCTACATGCATCACCATCTGGACTGCTCCAGGATATTGGGAAGGGAAGCTTTAGCAGAAGCCTCAGGGTTAGGGTCATCGAAGACCATTAGAAAGGCCACCAGGAAGGCCGGCAGGTCAGAGACGATAGGATCCCATGCTTCCCATAGGGGGGTGATCCAATTCAAGGCATCACCCACTAAGTAGGACATCATAAATGCTACTTTAACCCGATCAGTGGGAAAATAGTGACCATAGAATTTGAAATGCAACATACATTGTGTAGCATCGGTGTCTCTGCCCCCTGACAGGCAGAGACGCCGTCCCCCTTACCGCCGCGCTTCTGGCCCGGCGTCTTCCGGTCCTCCTGCTGCTGCTGCCGGCGCACGCAGCTTCCCGAACACTGTGCTTAGGGCGCGTGCTCCCTCCCTCTTAAAGGGGCCATGCGCCGTCCTAAGGAGTCCCCGGTCAATGGCCGGAGGACCTCTCATATAAAAGGCACCTCCTCCAAAATGGAGGTGCCCGTGCAAGGTTGTAGCTCTGTGTTCTAAACTCTGCTTCAGCCCTCAGGTCCCGGTGCTAGTCTGACTACCAGTCCAGTCCGTCAGCCTGACTACTAGTCCAGTTCACCAGCCTGACTACCCAGTCCAGTCCGCCAGCCTGACTACCAGTCCAGTCCGCCAGCCTGACTACCAGTCCGGTCCGCCAGCCTGACTACCAGTCCAATCCACCAGCCTGACTACCAGTCCAGTCCGCCTGCCTGTCTACCTGTGTCCGCCAGCCAAGTACACTCTCCAGCCCGACGGTCTGCCTACAGTCCTAACCCACCAGTCTGTCTATGGGCCAGGCTTGCCTGCCTACCCAGAGAACGTACCAGTTACCTGCCGTGCCTACCAGCAAGCCTAGCTGGAGGCTCCTGCCAGTTACCCGTGGTGTCTCCCAGTCCGTCTTCCCGGATCACCCTCATCTGCTGTATCGGTCAGTACCTGCCTTCTGACCCGTGGGAGTCACTTGCTCTCATACAAGGACTGGTCCAGAGTAGCACCTGGTCCCTCTGCTCGGTCCTTCCCTGGTTCACGGAGTCGATTGAGCCGCCGTGCGACCTTGGTCAGTCCGAGTTGATACCTAGTTACGCCACTCTGGTCCCTCCTTGCACCGCAGCACAGAGGTTGCATCACCCAGATACGTAACAGTTTGCACGGGCCATGGGACCCGGTGGCCCCCAGGCTCCTTTGCTTGCTGACCTGTACCAGGAGGTTTCTTATCAGAGATCCCAACAGGAAACCACCCTGACCTACCAGCGGTCTGTGAACTCTCGCCTGGACACGCTGTCCGTCCCACCAGTGTCTGCCTCGAGCCGAGCGACACCCACTCGGCGACGCCTCTGCCTACCAGTGCCTACCTCCTCATTTTGGGGGTGACCCCGTCTTATGTCGGGGTTTTCTGAACCAGTGCACGCTGCACTTTGAACTACTGGCACATCAGTTTCCCTCCGACCGGGCCAAGGTGGCGTTCATCATGTCTCACCTCACCGGGGAAGCATTGGCATGGCTAAATCCTCTACGGGAGAGAGGGGATACCCTGGTGTCCAATCTTCCGGCTTTCCTCACTGCCTTCCGGAAGGTCTTCAATGAGCCCGGACGTAAGACTTCTACAACCTCCTCATTGCTCCGACTCCGCCAAGGGAGTCTCACCGTGGGCCAGTATGCCATACAGTTCCGTACCCTCGCTTCTGAGCTTGCCTGGAACAACGAGGCCCTGGTGTTCACCTTCTGGGAGGGTCTTTCTGTACGGATCAAGGACGAGCTAGCCGGCCAGGACATTCCTACCACCCTGGTTGACCTGGTGTCACTAGCCAGCCGGATTGACATCCGTTTCCTAGAACGTGCTAAGGAGACTTCCCGGGAAGAAGATTTCCTCGTCTTGCTCCTGTATTCCAGAAACCTGCCTCCCAACCTGCAACTCCCCAGGCACGCTCGCCCGAACCCATGCAGATCGACCAGACCAAGATGGTCAAGTCTCGCCAAGAAACACGCAGTGCCGAGGGGAGCTGTTTCTAATGTGGTAGTAAGGAGCATCTGATCCGTTCCTGCCCGGAGAAGCCGGGAAACTCCAGTGTCTAGGACCACTCGGAGAGGTCGTCCTAGGCAAGAGTAAATCCTCTCCGTTCTTGACTCTATCCGTTTCTATTTCCTGTGGAGAGAACCACTTCTTTGACACCGTCCACCTGGATTCCGGAACCGCTGGGAATCTCATTTCTCAGTCCCTTGTAGAGAAGTATCAGATTCCCACCAAACCTCTGGCTGAACCATTGTCAGTCGCTTCCGTGGATGGAAGACTCCTTCCGGTGACCATCTTGCTCGTCACAGAGCCTGTAACCCTTCAGATGGAAATATTGCACTCGGAGAGGATCTTCTTCCATGTGCTATCCGGACTCACTCACTCCCTTTTACTAGGTCTACCCTGGCTACAGAGACATGAACCCGTTCTGAATTGGCGATCCGGTGAGGTGCTCCAATGGGGGCAGGATTGCAATGAGACCTACCTGGTTCCGGTTTGCCCGGTTCAACCTCCGTCTACTCCGGCTAATTTACCTTGTCTACCGGCACTTTACTGGTCCTATGCAGATGTCTTCGACAAGAAGGAGACAGAGACACTGCCACCTCATAGGCCATATGATTTCCGTATCGACCTGGTACCCAGTGCCACTCCACCCCGTGGGCGTATCTACCCCTTGTCGCTGGCCGAACCCCGGGTCATGTCGGAGTACATCGAAGAAAATCTGGCTAGGGGATTCATCCAGAAATCTACCTCCACGGCTGAAGCTGGATTGTTCTTCGTACAATTATAGGGGACTTAACCAGATTACTATCAAAAATAATTACCTCCTGCCACTCATCTCAGAGCTGTTCGACCGCCTTAAAGGCGCAAAGATCTTCACCAAGCTCGATCTTCGTGGGGCGTATAACTTGGTCCGGATCCGCCAAGGAGACGAGTGGAAGACGGCATTCAATACAAGGGATGGCCACTATGAATACCGTGTGATGCCCTTCAGCCTCTGTAATGCTGCAGCTGTGACGCCTCTACTCGAAAGCCCTTTTCTTTACCCTGGGAGATGGGGGACTCGGAGTCGGGTCCTATGATGGAGAGATGGGGTGCAGCCGTGGCCCGGACCCAACCCGTGCTCAGGGATGGTGTGGGCTTATCCGGGTTGAGTGGCTGATTCCGACTACGCCACCTGAAGCACCTGGTGAAGGCCACCAGTGCCGCTGGAGTCCGCTGAGGCATGGTGGTATAGCGGCCATCGTTGTTACTACTCCCCGCAGGCGGAGCAAGGCCTCAGGGCAGAGAGACAGGATGACAGGGGTAGTGGTAGAGGAGTACGGGTGCCGCATCATGCGGTGTAGCGCAGAATAAACAGTCCGGAGGCCATAGGGGTGAACTTCCAAGGCTTTACTCACATTAGAGATGGCAGAAGGAAGGCGACACCCTGCTCCCCGCGGAGTCCTGTGGTCACCAGGGACGGGGGTCTGACTACCTCCGAGCAAGTCCAGCATTCAATCAGGACCCCGCACCAGAGTGTTCCTGAACTACAGACCGTATCCTTTCCTGTCTGTGTGTGTAGATAGGCCGGGTCTCCCTCTGAACTCCTCTCAGAAAAAGGACACGGGTGGCAGCTCCGCTCCTTCCGATACCCGGTGGGATCCTCAGGGCCTACCGGGCTTTCCCGACCAGGACATGGAGTAGCAAGGTCGGGTGTCAGGGGCCGGTACCCCTCTTGCAGCCGGACTCCCTCTGAATATATCAGGTTGGCGAGGACAGGTGGCGTACACCGCTCAGTCTGCATCCTCCCTGGGATCCATTTGCTGTGGAGCTACACTCCTAAGCTCCGGGCCTTCTTGGTCGTGGTCCTTGGCCAGGTTGAGACATTCCTTGTCTGCAACCTGCCCCTCGTCCCAAGGCCGGGGTATGAGGGCTGTGTCCCCATCCGCTACAGGTCCACACAGGATCCACTTTCAGGGTAGGAGATCACAGTACATGTCAGCCAGGCAAGTTGACTAACCAGGACCGTCAAAGAACTAAAACCACAAGGATCGCCAAAAGACCATGAACTAAGATGGCTTTTTATTAAATATGAATTTTACAGTGTCACTAAAATGTGAGTCCTCCACCCTCACCCACTAAACGGTTCCCCTAACTCTTGGTTCCCCAGTCTTCCTGTAACCAGGAGGGCAGCACCTAGTGCATACTAGCAACCTCTGGTGGGAGAAGTGTGGTGTTGGATGTAAAGGAAGGGTCCTGACTAGTGTTGATCGAGCACTAAAATGCTCGGGTGCTCGAAGCTCGGGCCGAGCTCGCATTGATACTCGGGTGCTCGACCCGAGCAATGAGCCCAATGTTAGTCTATGGGAGACCGGAGCATTTTTGCGGTGGCACCCACGGCAGTCTTTTAAAAGCCTAACAAGTGCCCAAAACGATAGTGACAGTGCTCAAATGACATGGGGACAGCATGGGGATCGCCCCAGGAAGCATTTCTGACCCCCAGGTCACTGCTGTCAACAACGTGGTCAGAGGTATTAAGCCACTTTTACGGGCTCACAATAAAACGTTCAAAAACAAAACTGAAACTTTTTTCCTGTGAAATATGTTAAAGAATTTCTTTTCCAGGGTAAAGACTTGTGTATAAGGTAAAATAAATAACCAAAAACAAAAATACTCCTTCACACCTTGGGCTATGTTCACATGTAGCATTTTTTATGTGTTTTTGCACTTTTGTATTGCTTTCAACTGTGACAAATGCATTCACCGGGAAATGTCATTTTAACATTTTACAACCTTATCTGGCCATGTGCTGTGTGACACATGCATAAAGTGCTGAAAAGACATGGGAACAGCATGGGGAAGACCCCTGGAAGCATCTCTGACACCCAGGTCACTGTCTAAAAGTGTGCCCATCATAAGTGATCCTTGCCACATCAGAAGACGCAGACTTGCAACTATCCCCGTGCAAGTCCTTGTCCCAGGGCAGTGTTCAATTGTACCTCTCCCATTCTTGCAATGCAAGCGCAAGTATGCAGCCTGCCACCCACCCACCCCCAGGCTGCAAAACCATACTGCTTGCTTGCTTGCACTTTAAATTGGGCCTTTTAGGCATGTGGAGGTGGAATCTGGCCACCACGCCATGGCTGCGTCGGCGGCCTGGTATCCATACTCGGTCCCCAGCCGCCCGGTGGCCGGATGTCCCCGCTTGCTTCCCAGGCTCCAGGGGGCGGCCGGGTGTCCATACTCGGTCCCCAGCCACCCCTATTTGTCCCGGTAACCTTTCCCACACTTTTCTTAGCCTGGCCTGCTTTAGGGCAGCATTGGCCGAGCCCACCAGACAACCAGACTCCTCCGGTGGGCCCTGGCTTCTCCATCAGGGGAGTTGAGAGTGCCAAGGTGAGGAGCATGATGAGGATGATAGAAGTTAGCATCTGCTTTGTTTTGTTGGAATGCAAGCACATGTATGTAGTAGCGGCTAGGCCTGAGGTGGTCAGCATTTTGGCGCATATTCTACCTCCTCCGAGGATTGCTGGATGTTTTCCTGCTACTATCCAAGTTCTATGACTCCCGTTAAAACAAAGCTTCAGGTGATAAATGATGGATGAGGTAGTGGCAAAGGAGAAAGAGCAGGAGGAACAGGGACCATTCACATCAATATCAGGCCAGTCAACCAGATATGTCTTGTAGGATATGTTTCTGTAACAAAAGGAGCGGTTCGGCTACACAGTTATAGGGCATACAGTGAGTGCAATGCCTACCAAAAATTTCGAGGCACTTCAATGCCCCTTGGAAATGACATGGAGGTCAGAGGGCCTTAACTAAACCTTTTTTTCCATTTATAGCAACTGGGTCTCCTGTGCACTGTTGGCCTAAGCAGTGAATGGAAGGCTTTCCAAAAATTATGAGGAACTGCAATATCCCTTACAAGAGCCATGCAGTACAGCATATTACAAACATAAGTCCCATTATTGCGGAGTGGGTCTCCCATAGGATTTGCTTATGCCTTCCAAGCAAAAGCTTCCAAAAATTAGGACGGAGCAACTTGCAATGCCCCTTACAAGAGCCATGCAGTACAGCATATTACAAACATAAGTCCCATTATTGCGGAGTGGGTCTGCCATAGGATTTGCTTATGCCTTCCAAGCAAAAGCTGACAAAAATAAGGACGGAGGAACTTGCAATGCTGGCACCCTGGTGGTATAGTGGTGGTGGAGGCTGAGGATAAGGAGAAGAACATAAAACAGCCGAAATGAGGAAGTGTATACCCATGTGTGGGTGTGAAGCGGTGCATGGGAATACACCTCCCGAAATAACACAGTGGATTTGACTTTATGTTACTCTGCTGTCATTTGGTAGTGATGAGAAGTCTGGCCCAATCCAGCCCTTGTTCATTTTGATAAGGGTCAGCTTGTCAGCATTGTCAGTTGACAGGCGAGTGCGCTTATCAGTTATAATTCCCCCAGCGGCACTAAAAACACGCTCCGATAACACGCTAGCGGCGGGGCAGGCCAGGACCTCCAAGGCGTACAGAGCGAGTTCATTCCAAGTGTCCAGCTTGGATACCCAATAATTAAAAGGCACAGAGGAATCACGGAGGACGCTGGTACGGTCGGCAAGGTACTCCCTCACCATCTTTTGAAACTTTCCACTCCTTGTGAGAGTACCCCGCGCCTCAGGGCCTGTAAGCTGGGCGGGTGTCAGAAATCTGTCCCAGAACGTTGACAGTGTTCCCCTGCCTCTGCTGGATTGGAGTTGCATCTCTCTCGCCTGTACGCCTTGGTTGGGCAACGAACTGTGACCTCTGCCGCTAGCGTGTTCAGATGGGAATTTTTTTCAGAGTTCTGCAGCAAGGGCCTTCTGGTACTGCCCCATTTTTGTAGACCTCTCCACCTCAGGAATAAGAGAGTGAAAGTTCTCCTTGTAGTGGGGGTCTAAAAGTGTCACCAACCAGTAATGACTGTTACCCAACATTTTGACAACACGAGGGTCACGGTTAAGGCAGCGTAACATAAAGTCAGCCATGCGTGCCAGACTGGTAACGGGCAAGATTTCCGTGTCCTCCCCAAGATGACGACTGACCATGCTCTCCTCCTCCTCCTCCTCCTCCTCCTCCCCTTTCCTCAGGCCACCCACGCTGAACTGACAGTATGACACTTGTACAGGTACTACCGTCTGCAGCGCATGATAGTGACTCGCCCCCTGGGCCGTGGGGCACGCGGGTCCGGGCGATAGGGAGACGTTGGGGGTAGTAGTGGCGGCCCGGTCCCGCGGCTCAGGGTGGTCAGGCTAATGGTAGTTCGTTATATTGATTATGTCCGACTACGCCACCCGTGGATTGCGGTTATTAGGAACCGCCGCTGCATGCAGACCGCTGGGGCTGATGAGGTGTGCAGCTATGGTAGTGTGACTCCCCACGGGAAGAGTGCGGCCCCAGGGCAGTATAGTAGATGGTGGGAGTGATGGTAGTGAGAGTCCCAGTGATGATAGTGCTGGAGGAGCAAGGAGCACACAGACAACAGGTTGCAGTCCAGGGTCTTTACTTGAACAGGTAAACTGACCCACAAACAGTCCCAGCTAGGAGGGGACCTGGATGTCTGAGAGCAACGGGGAAATTGGCCCTGGTCAGGGTGAGGGTGTAGGCCTACCGTGCTTTCTGCGCTCCTTCTGGCTATCTCCTCCTGATAGGATAACAGCCCACGTTTCCGAGCTTTCCGTGCTTTCTCGCCTGTATGGCCTGCGACGTGGGTTCCTTTTTGCTCCCAGCCTTATACGGCTTTACTGGTCCCTTCGGTTGTGGCAGGGCCTCCAGGCTTCTTAAGCCAAGGAATGTATAGTCCCTTGCGGACTGGTTCTCTGCTGGGGGATGTAGAATCCTTCCAGCCTCAGACACCAAAGTCTGGTAAAGTTAAGTCTTTTCTCTGCCAAGACAGGCTCTCTGTGGCTCTCCTTCTGCCACACTTCCTCTTAGGTGCAATCAACTTTCTGTCCCTGCTCCACTCTGGGACACGTCTCAGAGCTGAGACAGGCAATCCAGTTCTCCCTAACCCTGTCCCCAGTACCAGCTTTTATAGGGGCAGCCAGCTCCCCCTACTGGCCTGAGACAGGAGGCATTGCATGCTAATGTTCCTGTAACCAGAGAACCTCCCCCTTGCTCTCAGACACAGCTTTATTACACTTGTGGCATCCAGGTAGGGTGATACAATAGCAGCTCCTGTTCTTCCTCCTCCTCCTCCTCCTCCTCCACCTCTCCCTCATTGTCTCCAATGCACGTTGGGATGAGATGAGGCTGGGCTGTGTGTAATCGCCCACTACGGCTTCTTGATCCATCTCATCATACTCTGGCTGCAATGCCTCCTCTTTAATTCTCTGCAGAGAGCGTTGCAAAAGACAGACAAGTGGGATGCTGACACTAATGATGGCGTCATCGCCACTCACCATCTTGGTGGCCTCCTCAAAGTTTGTCAGGATAGTACATATATCAGACATCCAGGTCCACTCCTGAGGTCTTATGTGTGGAGTCTGACCTGAATATCGACGGCCTTGTTGCATCTGGTACTCCACAACTGCTCTCTTCTGCTCACAAATCCTTTGCAACATGTGGAGGGTAGAGTTCCAACGTGTGGGGACATCACACACCAGTCGGTGTGCCGGAACCTGCAAACGCTGCTGCAACACAGCAAGGGCGGCGGAAGCTGTAGCCGACTTGAGAAAATGAGCTGACAGGCGGCGTACTTTCACGAGCAGATCTGGCAACTCGGGGTACGATTTAAGAAACCGCTGAACCACGAGATTAAGCACATGAGCCAGGCATGGTACGTGTGTGATCTCACCTAGCCTCAGAGCCGCCACCAGGTTACGGCCATTGTCACACACGACCATGCCGGGATGTAGGTTCAGCGGTCTCAGCCACAGATCTGCCTGCTCTTTCACAGCTGTCCACAACTCACAAGCAGTGTGAGGTTTATCACCTAAGCTTATGAGTTTCAGCACAGCCTGTTGCCGATTGGCGGAGACAGTACTGCAGTGCTTCCAGCTTGTAACTGATGTGGTGATATCTGAGATGGAGGCTGAACATGAGGAGGAGGAGGAGGAGGATGATGCGCAGAAGCTATACACTGTGGGGGCAACTATGACTGACATAGGGCCCGCAATCCTCAGTGTGGGGAGGACGTGTTCCGTCCCAAGGTCCGACTGGGTCCCGGCTTCCACTATGTTTACCCAGTGTGCCGTCAGAGAGAGGTACCGTCCCTGGCCACAAGCACTTGTCCACGTGTCCGTTGTCAGGTGGAATCTCCCAGTAACTGCATTGTTGAGGGCACGGCAGATGCTTTGGGACACGTGTTTGTGTAGTGCGGGGATGGCACACCGGGCAAAATAGTGTCGGCTGGGGACCGAGTACCAAGGGATGGCCACCGCCATAAGATTGCGGAAGGATTCCGTCTCCACCAGCCTAAAAGGCAGCATTTCCAACGCAAGCAGTCGTGAAATGTGCGAATTTAGGACTGTGGCCTGTGGGGCGTTAGCTGCGAATTTCCGCTTTCGTTCAAAGGTCTGGGATATGGACAATTGAACGCTGCGGTGGGACGTGGACGTGGACGTTGATGCTGTTTTTTGAGAAACTGCCATAACAAGTGAAGACAGAGAGGAGGGGGCATCTTTACATGCAGTATGGACAGGGGATTGCCTTGCGCACACAACAGGGGGTTCTATTGCACGCACAACAGTGGAAGAAGCAGTGGTGACACCCGCTGACACTGGTCGTGGACCCTGGGTTTCGCCCCACAAAGTCGGGTGCTTTGCTGCCATGTGCCTAATCATGCTGGTGGTGGTCAGGCTGGTAGTTTTGTCACCCCTGCTGATGCTGGCATGGCAGGTGGAACATATGGCCTTTTTGGGGTTATCAGCAGAGTCTTTAAAAAAATTCCAGACTCTGGAAGACCTACCGCTTGTACTGGCAACGTCCCTCGTGTTGGTGTTACGGGGAGCGGTTGCCCGCCTTCTGTCTGCAGCCACCACACTGCTTCTTCCTGCCTGTTGGGGTACTCTGCCTCCCTCCCCCTGTGTGCTGCTGGCCTCACTCTGCATGTCCTCTTGCCACGTTGGGTCAGTTACTAGATCATCCACCACCTCCTCCTCTTCCACTTGCGCACCACGATGCTCCTCCTCACTTGCTGGCAATTGTGTCTCGTTATCGTCCACCTCTTGTGACAAATTGCCAGCGTCGACTTCCTGTGGCCGTGGCTGTTCAAATATTTGGGCATCGCTACATGGGATCTCCTCTTCCACCACTTCAAGCGTATCAGGCGAGGGGCACAAACCTGGAAATGGACCAGTGAACAGCTCTTCAGAGTGTCCAAGTGTGGGATCAATTGCTGTCTGACGACACTCGGCATGGTGGGAGGAAGGAGCATCAGGGTGAGGAGGAGTATGCGGTCGAGACTCACGGCTACTAAGAGTTGACCGTGTGGAAGACAGACCGGAGGTGGTGGTGCCCAGGTAACTGTATGAGATAGGGAAAGGGGAGAGTTGGAAAAGTGTGGATATAAGAAAATTAAATTAAAATACATAAACTTTATTGATTAGTTAAAATCCTATAAATGTGAAATTACTCATGCATCTATAGATGCATATAAGGTAACCACTTACTAGTTGAAAAAGTGGTACCCACTAATAGATCTGGCTGGATGTAGTGTAGGGCAAATTATGGGACACCTCAGTCAAGTCCCTCTAATGTAGGACCGAGGTTATATATATATGTTAACCCCATATATTGGAATAGCCTAAATATGAATGTCAGGTGGAACAACTAAAGACACATATAGTTGCTATAATAGCAAATTGTACATGTATCAATCTGCCATAGGGCATTACTATTCACCACCTGACAGACATATATATGTATATATGTATAGGCTCGCTTAAATCCAGTTGTTTTAAATATTAACAATGGGAGATGTCAGAAATCAGCACTCGCCTTCTGTTCAATCACACAATTGCACAGTACGTGTATTTAGGCTGCTATTAATGAGCCTATACATATATACATATATATGTCTGTCAGGTGGTGAATAGTAATGCCCTATGGCAGATTGATACATGTACAATTTGCTATTATAGCAACTATATGTGTCTTTAGTTGTTCCACCTGACATTCATATTTAGGCTATTCCAATATATGGGGTTAACATATATATATAACCTCGGTCCTACATTAGAGGGACTTGACTGAGGTGTCCCATAATTTGCCCTACACTACATCCAGCCAGATCTATTAGTGGGTACCACTTTTTCAACTAGTAAGTGGTTACCTTATATGCATCTATAGATGCATGAGTAATTTCACATTTATAGGATTTTAACTAATCAATAAAGTTTATGTATTTTAATTTAATTTTCTTATATCCACACTTTTCCAACTCTCCCCTTTCCCTATCTCATATGACTACTTTGGTGGTGTACACCTGTGGATATAGATCTGATGAGAATAGACTATTCTTTTGCCCAGGTAACTGGAAGTATTATCTGCTATCCAATTAATAACCTGTTCACACTGATCAGTTCTCAATACTGGTGTTGTTCTGTGCTTCCCTAGAAATTCGGTCAAGAAGTGGGAGCGAGAAGATGTGGCTGTTGGTTGTGGCACTGTAACGGGTCTGGGAGGCGGAACCTCTGGGCTACTGTGGCACCCCAGGGGTCTGGTTTCCACAGTAATAGCAGTATTACGTCTGTGAGCAGGTGGGAGGTCTCCTGGGCAGGAATCCTAAGCATGCCACACCTCCTGCCCAGTCCTGGGAGGGGAAGGACTTCCCCTACATAAACTGGGGCTGAGGCAGGGTTAGAGAGAGGAGTTCCAGACAGAGACGGAGTCTGGTCTGGACACGCAGAAACAGGGACAGATAGACATCAGGAGCTCTGTAGGAGCCAAGAAGAAGCGCCAGGGGCTGGAGCTGTGCAGAGCTCGCCCTGGGAGAAGGTACTAAAACCGGACACAGGAGTCCGAGGCTGTGGGGACTAAGATATACCCAGCAGCAGAATCCATCCGGCAGGGGATTCCAGGTCCTCTGGCCATAAAAGCCCGGAGGCTCAGTCACAACGAAGGGACCAGCACCGCCATCCCGGAGCGGAGGCTAACAGGAGGCCCCAGGTCACCAGCCATACGGGTGAGCACCACACGGTATACCCAGGGACGTGGGCTACTTGTAACCGCCGAAAGCAGGGTAGCCAGGAAGGGTACAGACTAACGGGAAGGCCTACAACTCCACCTGGCCAGGGGAACTCCGGCTTACTCGCAGACTAACCAGGCCCCAACTACTAGCCAGTACTCCCGGGGGAATTTGCCTTGTACCATCAGTAAAGGCCCTGAACTGTACCCTCGCGTCTCCGTGCTTCCTTGTCGCACCGTTAGTGCTGGGACATCCACACCATCACTCCCAACATCACCCACATCCGCTGCCCTGAGGCCATACCTCTCCCGTTGGGGGTTATATCAACATTGCTGCACACCTATACCACCGGCCTCAGCGGTCTGCCCTGCAGCGGCGGTTTCATAACCGCATTTAACGGGTGGCGTAGTCGGACACTAATACCATCATACCAATAACTGCCACTTAGTTTGACCACCCTGGGCGTGGACCGGGTCACCGCCACACGAAGACTACTACCCCCATCGGATCCGGCTCCGGGTATCCCCCGCGCGCATGCGCGCCGCACTACAGCACTGGCCCAGGGGGTGAGTCAACTTTGGCGTAGTCGGCAGGATTACGTGCCCGCAACCACCGGGTACTGCGTGCCTGAAAAAAGAGACTTTTGTACTTACCTGTGGTGAAGTTTCCCGCCGTCCGGAGTCGTTTCCCGCCATCTGGAGCCGATTCCCGCCATCCGACGCCATCTTCTGCCTTCTTCCCGCCATCCGTGGAGTTTTCCCGCCATTGGACGCCATCCTGAGGGCGCCGCGCGGGAAGAAGAGGGGCGTGGACTCCGAAAGCCCGCGAGAACTGAAGCCCCGCCTCACGTCCGGACGTTGCGTAAGGTCCTGGAAGGAGCCCAGCAGACGCCGACGTCACAGGAGCACGACGGAAGGTCCTCAACCCTGACGATCCACTGCGGAGCCGCGGCCTACGGAAGAGGATCATCGCAAGGTAGGCCACGGTCCACTAGGGGGGAGGAGGATGTCGGATACGGAGGAGAGCTTCACCGCCACAGCCGCCGCCAGCGCCACCGCTGCTGCGGTCATGCCTTTCACCATGCCCTATATCCCGGGGGCAGCCTGGCTACCGCAGTACTCAGGGGAGTCACATACCCTAAATGACTTCAGAGAAAGGCTGGATAGCCTCTTCCAGGTGTATCCCCTCACGGAGGCGCAAAAAGTGAGCATCCTGGTGGCCCAATTAATCGGGGCAGCCCAAAGGGAGGTAAAGTCCTGGCCACCTGGGAGGAAGAGGACTGTCAGAGACATACTAACCCGGCTGAAAGACACATTTGACACCCGCACCTCAGCCGAAATAAAACTAAGATTTTATGGGTGCAAACAACGGGCACATGAGAGTATAAGAGACTATGCTCTAAACCTACAAGAGGCCCTGAGAGCCATTAAGCAGGCAGACCCTGACAGCGTGGGAAATGAAGATAAGCTGTTGACTGAACAATTCATTGAGGGTCTACTGTGCAATGCCCACCGAACCCAGTTGCGGGCAATGGCCTTACAGGACCCTGACCTGGACTTTGCACAGTTCAAGGACAGAGCCATCCGGGTGCTCCGAGAACCGGCACCAGGTGGCGCTGTGACCCACAGGCGCCCTGCTATCACTTATCACCAGGAGACGGCGCCTTTGTCTGCAGGGCCTGTGGGAGCTGATGCGCAGGCTTTAAACAGTGACCCGGCTACAGACCTGCACCATCAGGTCCAAGAGCTAACTAAAAGCGTTGCCGCGGTAACCCGAACTGTGCAGTCTTTACAGGTTTCTACTGCAGGGAAGATCGAGCTGGCATCCGGACCGGAGGACATCCCGTGGCGCCGACCAAGGAGGACCCCACCGGCCAGAGGAAGACCCAGCGATCGATACAACGAGGACGGACGACCTATTTGCCGCCGCTGCAATCAACCCGGACATGTGGCAAGGTACTGTCATTTAAACGGTCACAACCTGGGGTAGAGGGCCAACCCCCAGGCATAAGACCATCAGGCCCATCAAACTGGCATGATAAATACGTAGGGGGACGTCCAATCTTGCCTGTGGTACTGGATGGCATTCCTATGAGTGCCCTACTAGACACTGGGTCACAGGTCACCACCATCCCGTACGTGCTCTTCAAGCAGTACTGGAATGATTTGGACATAACCCGCTACCCAGACGACGACCTGAGTATCATCGCCAGCAATGGTCAGCCCGTGCCGCAGGTGGGATTCAAGGAGGTGACCATTAAAATCGGTAAAGTCGAACTGGCGGCACAAGGACTGATTATAGTGGACATAGACCGTCATGAGAGTCACCCTAGAATCACCCTGGGAACCAATGTAATTGAAAATTGTCTTGCAGAGGTGATTCTCATTTTACAGCAGGTTGCCAAGAACGCCAGTTCCGGCCAGCAGCGTGTGCTCCAAAAAGAGATCCGGGCACTGATGAAGCGGCAACAGGTGGAACTATCTGGTGGTGAGATAGGTAGCGTGAGAATGTGTGACCCGTTCCCTATTGCCATGCCCCCAAAAAGTGAGATGATGATTTGGTGCCGGGCAGCTATTGGTCTAAGAGGTAGAGACTACCAAGCAATGGTAGAACCCATCTACTCAGACAGTAGGCCCACCATTTTGACAGCACGGGGGGTGGTCGATGTACGCCATGGGAGGGTGCCCGTTCGCATCACAAATATCGGTGAGAGAGAAGTACACCTGCCCCGGTATGCCACGCTAGCTAAATTGTTCACCATAAACCAGAATTCTGTACGGGCCGTGGAACCCTTGCCTCCATCTCAACCAGAGGAAGGTAACGGCTCTAAGAAACCAGTGGAGGGCTGGTGTCAGCAACTACATCTGGGTACTGACTCCACTCCCTCACACCAGAAACAAGGAGTCTATCGGGTGGTTCAAGAGTACGAGAGAGTGTTTAGTAAACACCCGTTAGACTTCGGGCGAGTAAAGGGGGTAGAACACCACATCCCCACGGGAGACCATCCTCCCATAAAGGAGAGATACCGACCCGTACCCCCTGCACACTACCAACACGCCAAGGGGATGCTTAGAGACATGAAGGAGGCTGGGGTAATCAGGGACAGCTGTAGCCCCTGGGCAGCTCCACTAGTCTTAGTGAAAAAGAAGGACAACACTATGAGAATGTGTGTAGACTACAGGAAGGTCAACCGTATCACACACAAAGATGCGTACCCGTTACCAAGGATAGAAGAGTCCTTAGCTGCATTAAAATCTGCTAACTTCTTCTCTACTTTGGATCTCACTAGCGGGTATTGGCAGGTTCCTGTAGCAGAGGCGGACCGGGAGAAGACCGCATTCACCACCCCGATGGGTCTCAGTGAATTTAACTGCATGCCGTTCGGGCTCTGCAACGCACCAGGAACCTTCCAACGGTTGATGGAATGCTGTCTGGGACACCGGAACTTCGAGACGGTCCTGTTATACCTGGACGATGTCATCGTCTATTCCAAGACCTACGAGGACCACCTGAAACACCTGGCAGAAGTGTTCGAAGCTCTGGCAAACTACGGCCTAAAGGTGAAACCCTCCAAGTGTCACCTCCTGAAACCAAAGGTGCAATACCTGGGACACGTGGTGAGTGCTGACGGAGTGGCTCCTGACCCTGATAAGATCACCGTGATTAAGGACTGGCCAAGACCCTCCAGCATAAAGGAAGTGCGGCAGTTCCTCGGGTTGGTAGGCTACTACCGAAGATTCATTCCCGGTTTCACCAAAATGGCAGCTCCTATGCAGGACCTCCTGATAGGTCAATCTCGAAAAGCCAAAAACCAGAAGCCGCCCTTCAGGTGGGAAAAGCTGGAAGAGGAGTCCTTTTGCCAGCTGAAGATGGCCCTCACGGGGGATGAAATCCTGGCATATCCAGACTACAGCCAGCCCTTTATCCTCCACACGGATGCAAGTAACATCGGGCTAGGAGCCGTGTTGTCCCAGATCAAGCAAGGAAAAGAATGAGTATTCGCTTACGCTAGCCGAAAGCTACGACCCACCGAGAGGAACCCTGAGAATTATAGCTCATTCAAGCTGGAGTTCCTGGCAGTAGTGTGGGCAGTGACCGAACGTTTCAAGCATTACCTTGCCTCCTCCAAATTCATCGTGTACACGGATAACAACCCGTTGACACACCTGGACACTGCAAGGCTCGGTGCTCTGGAACAGAGATGGATGGCTCGCCTGTCCAACTTTGAATTCACCATCAAATACCGGGCAGGACGCTCAAATGCCAACGCGGATGCCCTGTCTAGAATGCCGAACTTACCGGACATAGGGGAAGATCCTGAAGATCTGGAAGAAGTTGAGCTCCCTGCGTTCCACCGTCATGGGATTACCCTGTATTCCCACCGTGTGAAGGACAGGCGCTCCGCGACGTTCAATCCCTTGCCCCACTACAACTGGGCGGAGACGCAAGATAGTGATCCTGCAGTCCGTCTGGTGAAGGAAATGCTGACCCAAGCCGATGCCAGTCTGGACCCAGACGCCCCAGAGGAGACTAAGCAACTGTGGAAGGAGAAAAGTAGGCTGTTCGTCTACAGGGAGAAGTTGTGCCGGAGAATGGTTAACTCTCGAACACATGAGTTGACCTGGCAGGTAGTGGTCCCCAGACGAGACGCGGCTATGATTTTGGAGGCGTACCACAACGGAGCAGGACATTTCGGGTGGAAGAAGCTGGAGTTCTTATTGCGTGAACGGTTCTACTGGGTAGGCATGAGAGGAGCAATCGAGAGGTGGTGCAGAGACTGTGGACCGTGCCACCTAAGAAGGAACAATCGTAGATCATTACTCCCGGTTCCTGGTGGTGGTCCCGGTCAAGGACTTAACGGCTCAAACAGCAGCCAGAGCCTTCCAGCAGCACTTCTGCCGTCCACACGGGTATCCGGACCAAGTGCTGACAGACAAAGGGCCAGCCTTCGAAGCGGAAGTCTTCCAGGAGTTCTGCAACCTGTATGGCTGCACGAAGATAAGAACAACGCCCTATCACCCACAAACTAATGGACTCTGCGAGAAGATGAACCAGGTGGTGATAGACCTCCTGAAAACATTGCCCCTGGAAGAACGCAGTCTGTGGCCTGAGAAGCTGCCTGATCTGGTGGACCTATACAACCACATCCCTGTAGGTTCTACCAACTGTACCCCGGCTTACCTAATGAGAGCGAGGCCTGGTAAGCTGCCTATCGACCTGGATATGGGAGTCCTGACGCCCGAGGACACCTCGCCAGAGGCAGACTGGGATACAGGACGGCAGCAGCAGTATCGGAAAGTGCAGGAGAGCGTGGAGCGAAGTCTGTCTCAAGCTAGAGAAAGGCAAGAGAGGGCTTATAATCAGTATGCTCCCGCTGTTCCCCTGGTACCTGGAGAGCAGGTCTTGAAGAGGAAAAGACGGCTCCACAAGTTGGACGACCAGTGGGAGAAGGATCCGTACACCGTACTGCCATCAAGCCATGAGAACCCAAAGATTTGCGTGATCAGTAAGGATGGAGGAGAAACCACAGCCGTAGTCTCCAGAGACCACCTGAAGAAGTGTCCCGAGCAGCTGCAAAACCCTGAAGAAGAAGATCAAGAAAACCCTCGACCCGCAGAGGAAAGGGAAGAAATGATCAGGACTGTACTCGGAGACTTCCCCCTGTCTTGGACACAAGTAAACGGTGCTGTCGTGGTACCCGTCCTCACCTTTCTCCAGCCAGCCCCGCAAGTGCCTACAGAGGAACCAGTAGAGCTGGAAAAGCAGCCGGCCCAAGAGGCAGAAGAGTCCACACCAGCAGTACAGGAGGATCAACCCTCTGCTAGTAGTGAGCCTGCCGTGCCCCTAGTGAGCCAAAGAGTGCGCAGAAAGCTGCCCAGCCTGCCCATAACACCTCCTACACCCTGTAGTGCAGGACCAGTTAGTGAGCTCCGTAGGTCCACTAGGGTTACCAGAGGCCAGATGGCCGTACGTTGGAGAATCTAAGTTGGCTAGTTGCTTTAACTATTTTATGTTTACCTGTTTTGTTGTAGCCGTTGCTAATTATGTTTTTCAGTTACAGATTTCTTTATATGGACTGACAGGTTATGGACAGTGAGTAACCGGAACTCTGTTGTAAATATGTTTGGAGCGTAACCCAGGAATGGACTAAAGACTGTTAAAGACTCGGGGCAGGACAGACCCCTACCTGGTTACGGCTCCCTGTTCTTTGGTGAAATGGACACCCTTATTGCTTCCCGGTTACGGACACGCCGTGACCATCTCATGTATTTAATTGTTATTGTTTATACCCTGTTATGTTTTAAAAAAAATATATATATATGTTTAGTCCGGGAGTACTAAATTTCACTAGGGGGGAATGTGGCACCCCAGGGGTCTGGTTTCCACAGTAATAGCAGTATTACGTCTGTGAGCAGGTGGGAGGTCTCCTGGGCAGGAATCCTAAGCATGCCACAGCTCCTGCCCAGTCCTGGGAGGGGAAGGACTTCCCCTACATAAACTGGGGCTGAGGTAGGGTTAGAGAGAGGAGTTCCAGACAGAGACGGAGTCTGGTCTGGACACGCAGAAACAGGGACAGATAGACATCAGGAGCTCTGTAGGAGCCAAGGAGAAGCGCCAGGGGCTGGAGCTGTGCAGAGCTCGCCCTGGGAGAAGGTACTAAAACCGGACACAGGAGTCCGAGGCTGTGGGGACTAAGATATACCCAGCAGCAGAATCCATCCGGCAGGGGATTCCAGGTCCTCTGGCCATAAAAGCCCGGAGGCTCAGTCACAACGAAGGGACCAGCACCGCCATCCCGGAGCGGAGGCTAACAGGAGGCCCCAGGTCACCAGCCATACGGGTGAGCACCACACGGTATACCCAGGGACGTGGGCTACTTGTAACCGCCGAAAGCAGGGTAGCCAGGAAGGGTACAGACTAACGGGAAGGCCTACAACTCCACCTGGCCAGGGGAACTCCGGCTTACTCGCAGACTAACCAGGCCCCAACTACTAGCCAGTACTCCCGGGGGAATTTGCCTTGTACCATCAGTAAAGGCCCTGAACTGTACCCTCGCGTCTCCGTGCTTCCTTGTCGCACCGTTAGTGCTGGGACATCCACACCATCACTCCCAACATCACCCACATCCGCTGCCCTGAGGCCATACCTCTCCCGTTGGGGTTTATATCAACATTGCTGCACACCTATACCACCGGCCTCAGCAGTCTGCCCTGCAGCGGCGGTTTCATAACCGCATTCAACGGGTGGCGTATTCGGACACTAATACCATCATACCAATAACTGCCACTTAGTTTGACCACCCTGGGCGCGGACCGGGTCACCGCCAAACGAAGACTACTACCCCCATCGGATCCGGCTCCGGGTATCCCCCGCGCGCACGCGCGCCGCACTACAGCACTGCCCCAGGGGGTGAGTCACTACTATACAAGGGGGCGGTCCTTGTAAGGGAGCGGGTGGCGACCAGGGTAGACGGGCAGGCAGTCACAGCAGGTGACTGGGACAGTCTCTGAATGAACGGACAGGAGGTCACGGCAAGTGACCGGGGCAGTCTCTGGATGAACGGGCAGGAGGTCACGGCAAGTGACCGGGGCAGTCTCTGGATGAACGGGCAGGAGGTCACGGCAAGTGACCGGGGCAGTCTCTGGATGAACGGGCAGGAGGTCACGGCAAGTGGACCGGGGCAGTCTCTGGATGAGCGGGCAGGAGGTCACGGCAAGTGACCGGGGCAGTCTCTGGGTAAAGGATGGATACGACCTGTGGCGGCAGATGATAGACGTGAGCTCCCAGGTGAGCAGGCGAGAGTCTCTGGATAATCGGGTGGTCACAGCATGTGACGGCGGTACCTCCAGGAAGATCAACAGACAGGTAGCAGATGAGCGCTCTCAGGTGAGCGGGCAAGAGTCTCTGGAATAGCAGGTGGTCACAGCACGTGACGGCGGAGCCTCCAGGTAGGCAAGCAGGCAGGTAGCGGAGGAGCGCTCCCAGGTGAGCGGGCAGGAATCTCTGGAATAGCTGGTGGTCACAGTGACGCGCCCCTGGGCCTGTGTCGCGCTGCGTTGCGCACACGGGAGCTTACCCGGAGCCGGATCTCTTGAGGGTTGTAGTCTCGTGGCGGTGACCCGGTCCGTGCCCAGGGAGTCAAACTGAGCGGCGATGTAACAGCGGTAGATGTAGGACGACTACGCCACCCGTTGAATGCAGCTATGGAGCTGCCGCTGCAGGACAGTCCGCTGAGGCCGGTGGATGGATGGTGCAGCGTAGATGGTATAACCCCCAACGGGAGGGGTATGGCCTCAGGGCAGCAGATGGATGATGGGGGTAGCAGGAACAACTCAGAGACGGTGCGGTGTAATTCAGGGTCTTTACTGGTAACAACGATAGACCCTCCCGGAGTACTTGCTAGTGAACGGGGCCTGGTCAGTCCTTGAGCAGATGGGATCTCCCCTGGCCAGGCGGAGTTGTAGGCCTCCCAAACTGACTGCACTCTTCTGGCTACCTTGCTAGAAGCGGATATAAGTAGCCCACGTCCCTGAGTGTACCGTGTGGTGCTCACCCGTATGGCCGGTGACTCGGGGCCTTCTAATGGCTTCCGCTCCACGATGGCGGTGCTGGTCCCACGCGTGTGACCGTGCCTTCGGGTTTCTGGGCCTGAGGACCTGAAATCCCCTGCCGGTCGGCTTCTGCTGCTGGGTAAGAGTTAGTCCCCACAGCCTCGGACGCCGGGTCCGGTAAGAAAGCTTCTCAGTCAGGGCGAGCTCTGCAGCTGCCAGCCCCTGACTTGTAGTAGTATTGCTCCCACTGAGCTTCTGCTGTTTCTTCCTGTGACTGTTTCTTGTCTCTACTCTCCTTGACTACTCACCCTGCTTCAGCCCCGGGTTTATATAGGGGAAGTTCTTCCCCTCCCAAGACTGGGCAGGAGGTGTGGCATGCACAGGATCCCTGACCAAAGGACCTCCCACCTGCTCTCAGACATAATATCTCTATCACTGTGGCAACCAGACCCCTGGGGTGTCACAACAGCACGTGACGGCGGAGCCTCCAGGAAGGCTAGCAGGCAGGTAGCAGGTGAGCGCTCCCAGGTGAGCGGCCAAGCTGGTCCTTAGACAGACTGACAGGAGTAGGAAGGCAGACCGTCGGACCTCAGGCTAGCAAGCAGGTAGCAGGAATATCAGGCAGGAAACAGACAGAAAACTGGCAGGACTCTGGCAGGAATCAGGCAGGTAACTGGCAACGGGACCTGAGGGCTGAAGCAGAGAAGTGAACAGTGCAACAACATTGCTTGGGCACCTCCATTTTGGAGGAGGTGCCTTATATATGGTGAAGTCCTCCGGCCATTGGCCGGGGACTCCTTAGGACGGCGCGCGCGGCCCCTTTAAGATGGAGGGAGCGCGCGCGCCCTAAGCACAGTGGCCGGGAAGGAGCGCGCGCTGCCAGCAGAGCGGGAGGAGGACGCCGGGCTCGGAGCAGAGAGGTGAGGGGAACAGCGTCCCTGCCTAGCAGAGGGCAGGGACGCCGACGCTACAGGCACATTTTCACCTTGGCCACGGCCCCGTCCTCTGCACGAACCATCACCAGAACGCCCACTTCCACGTCCCTTGCCACGCGCCTTGCCCATTGTAAAGGAAGTAAAATAGCTTACACTTGCACTATCAATGGAAAAAGGGTAATAAAAAGTAGATTAGAACCGTGGAAGAGGAAAACCACAGTTCTATTTCTCTGGCCTACACCCGACTCTTTTAAACAATCTGAACAATCAGGGAGAAACTATTACTGTTTTACTTTATGTAAAAAATACCAAAACCTGAATAATAGAGATTTTTTTTACCGTGGGATGGCAAAACCACAGTTATTGTTTACTGGGGTATACCAGACTTTTTTAAATAGATATAATTGCGGCTGAACAGTGAGCGACACACTCAATCTGTGTTGTTTTAGATACCAAATGGCCCAAAAGTGGATAATACAGAGATTTGAACCATGGAAGTGCAAAACAACACTTCTGTTTCTCTAGCCTACACCTGACTGTTTTCAACAGATATATTTGTGTCTGAAAAATCAGAGACACGCTTTTTTTTTGTGGGGGGGGGGACACCAAAAGGTTAATAAGATGGGTATTTGAACAGTGTGAAGGAGGAAAAAAAAAGAGGATTTAGATGAAAAAAAAAGGATTTTTCCTGTCCCCTGAGACCTGGAGCTAAGTCCAGCAATTTCAGCAAAAGGAGCAGCACACAGGACTGTAATGCAGCGTTTGCTGGTATAACCACTGCGTCTCCTATACAGCCTGCCTGCCTGATATCTGGGATGGATATTAGTCCTGAGAAGGACTGTTTGTTTGATCTGGCAGCCTTTACAGACCCTACACTAACTATTTTGCAGTTTATATCTCTCCCTAAATCAGCAGCGCTGTCCCTACACTGTCTGATCCGGAGCGACTGTGTCCAAGATGGCAGTCAGTTCAGAAGTGCGAGGGACCTGTCCCCAACCCTTAACGTGGGCCCTGAGGTGGCTGCAGAGAATGAAGATCCCGAGTTGGACCTCCAGGAGAGCCACCCTGACAGGTTTTCCTTCTGAAGTCTTGAGGTAGAAATGTCCGCGGTTTCACATAAAACCAATATGGAGCTCCTAAAGAGATGCAAACTATATACACGAAAGGAGTCTGTCTGCTGCAAGTCCGCAGGGACACATGTCTCTAGGAACCGGGGATAGAAAGAAATCAAAACTTAAATGTCAACATTTTAACTATAACCAAGTTGCAACAGCCGGGGCTGCTTAAGCCTCGGGTTCCCTCCTGGGAAAAGGCTCGTTTCTCCCGACGGAGGCTGACCGGTCCCCCGAGGCTGAGCGCGAGGGGGCGTCGCTCCCGGACACTTTGTGGACATCCAGGGCGTACCACCCCTGCACCCCCTGGTGGCGAGAGTAAGTCACTATATCGCCAGGGAAGAGGTTCCGGCCAGGGTGTCCCTTCTTCAGCCGCAGCTCGATGTCCCGCCGGCTAACAAACACATCGTCCTCCTGCTGGGGACTTCTGATGAACCCCCACCCCGCCTTATGGTGGAAGTGAACGACTTGCCCTTCCACTCGGGGACTGGGATGGGTGGCCTCTTCCTGACGAGCCCGGGATTTAGCAGCTTTGGCCAGTACATCAAGACGTTCGCAGCGGAGCTCCCGCTGAAGTTGCTCCCGAGCGAGTTGGAGTATTTGCTCGCTGCACCGCTCGCTCCTCCTCTGCGCTTCAGCCCGGGTCTCCCGGGGGAAGCCCATCAGGTCCCCCCCCCGGTTATCCCAGGCCCACTCCTCAGCCTCCGGCCAGGTGACTGTTGGTGCGGGTAGCGGTGTCATTAGGGGCTGCTGCGGGTCCTCTGCAAGCGCGGACCAGTCCGGGTTGGAGCCGGTGGACACCTCTGCAGCTTCAGGCATTACGGGTGCAGGAGTAGGGCGGCATCGCAGGTCCCCACTTATAGCTGCCGCTTGAAGCTCCGGAGCAAAGACCTGCTGCCAGGTGACCGCGCCGGACAGGATATACTCCGTAATGAGGTCCAGCATAGGAACGATAGGCTCGGCAGCCGGGGCAGCGGTTGCACACTCACCCGCCTCTGGGCCGCTCATGGCCTCTGTCACCGTATCTCCTAGTCCTGGGACTTCAACTCCTTGGCGGCGGGTCCGGGTGCGCAGCAACATTTCTTTCCGCCACGCAGCCGTCGCCGTCTCCTGGGCCTCTCTCTGTCTCCGCACGGGTTCCGGAGCCTCCTGGCGGAGAAACTCGAAATCTCCCGCTGTTAAGATGCTGCTGCCTCGCTCCCCGCCGGGGGAAGGGCCTGAACCGGGTACAGAAGGTTCAGTAGGTTGCGCTCCAGAAGCGTCCATGTCTGCCTCTGAAGATTGCCAACCTCCGACTGCAATGGCCGCACCTTGTTGCTTTTCTTCTTCCTCCTCTTTCTGGGCGGTTCCTGGGCGGCATGTTGACAGGCCCGCCTTCGTTCAGCCCATCCGGTTTGACAGGCATTACCCTGCGGACAGTCTCTGATGGAAGGGGCAGTCCACACTTTTGGCGCCAAGCGGGAGCCCAGCCCACTATGGGAGGTGTTTGAAGACCGTCTTTTCTCAGCATTATGGCGCCTGTTCTTCTTGGGCGGGCGCCATTTTAGGTGTAAAACGAAAGTTCAAGGTGTAAGGCACACAGTACCCGGTAGCAATGGGTAATTCCTTCCTTTGCTGCGGGCACTCTATCCTGCTGACTACGCTAGGTTGTGACCCTTCTACTCGAAAGCCCTTTTCTTTACCCTGGGGGATGGGGGACTCGGAGTCGGGTCCTATGATGGAGAGATGGGGTGCAGCCGTGGCCCGGACCCGACCCGTGCTCAGGGCCGTCACATTAAAAGGATGGCGTGGGCTTATCCGGGTTGAGTGTCTGATTCCGACTACGCCACCTGTGGAACCTGGTGAAGGCCACCAGCGCCGTTGCAGTCCGCTTAGGCATGGTGGTATAGCGGCCATCGTTGTTACTACTCCCCACAGGCGGAGCAAGGCCTCAGGGCAGAGAGACAGGATGACAGGGGTAGTAGTAGAGGAGTACGGGTGCCGCGTCATGCGGTGTAGCGCAGAATAAACAGTCCGGATGCCATAGGGGTGAGCTTCCAAGGCTTTACTCACATTAGAGATGGCAGAAGCAAGGCGACTCCCTGCTCCCCGCGGAGTCCTGCGGTCACCAGGGACGGGGGTCCGACTACCTCAGAGCAAGTCCAGCATTCAATCAGGACCCCGCACCAGAGTGTTCCTGAACTACAGACTGTATCCTTTCCTGTCTGTGTGTGTAGATAGGCCAGGTCTCCCTCTGAACTCCTCTCAGAAAAAGGGCATGGGTGGCAGCTCCGCTCCTTCCGATACCCGGTGGGATCCTCAGGGCCTACCGGGCTTTCCCGACCAGGACGTGGAGTAGCAAGGTCGGGTGTCGGGGGCCGGTACTCCTCTTGCAGCCGGACTCCCTCTGAATATATCAGGTTGGCGAGGACAGGTGGTGTACACCGCTCAGTCTGCATCCTCCCTGGGATCCATTTGCTGTGGAGCTACACTCTTAAGCTCCGGGCCTTCTTGGTCGTGGTCCTTGGCCAGGTTGAGACATTCCTTGTCTGCAACCTGCCCCTCGTCCCAAGGCCGGGGTACGAGGGCTGTGTCCCCATCCGCTACAGGTCCACACAGGATCCACTTTCAGGGTAGGAGATCACAGTACATGACAGACAGACAAGTTGACTAACCAGGACCGTCAAAGAACTAAAACCACAAGGACCGCCAAAAGACCATGAACCAAGATGGCTTTTATTAAATATGAATTTTACAGTGTCACTAAAATGTGAGTCCTCCACCCTCACCTACTAACTGGTTCCCCTAACTCTTGGGTTCCCCAGTCTCCCTGTAACCAGGAGGGCAGCACCTAGTGCATTCTAGCCCCCTCTGGTGGAGAAATGTGGTGTTGGATGTAAATGAAGGGTCCTGACCATCACGCTGTTCTTACCTCAGAGGAGGAACACTACTCTCCATTAAAGAAGTGCAGCATCTCTTTGGCGGTCGAACCCTCAGGGGCGCCACACAGCCGTCTTCCAAGAACTAGTTAACGACATCTTCCGTGACCTCTTATATTCATGCGTGGTGGTGTACCTGGATGACATCTTGGTCTTCTCTCCAGATCTACCCACACACCGGAGGGATGTTCGAAGGTCCTGCTTAGGCTCAGGCAGAATCATCTATACGCAAAATTTGAGAAATGCCTCTTCAAGAAGACCTCTCTTCCGTTCCTGGGCTATATTATCTCTAAGACTGGTCTACGGATGGACCCCGAGAAGGTCTCTGCCGTCTTAAAGTAGCCCCGACCGGAGGGATAGAAGGCGATTCAGCGATTCCTGGGCTTCGCTAACTATTACCGTCTCTTCATCCTGCATTTCTCATCCCGGACTGCACGCATCTCTGTGCTCACCCGTAAGGGTGCTAATCCAAAGGAATGGACGTCCGAAGCAGAGGAAGCCTTCCTCTTCTTAAAACAAGCCTTCTCTTCTGCCCCGGTGCTGCACCATCTGGATTGCAACAAACTGTTCTTTCTGGAGGTTGATGCTTCCTCTTCCGGAGCGTGAGCGGTACTCACCCAGAAATCTCCGTCCGGGAGAATGGTAATCTGCTGCTTCTTCTCCAAGCTCTTCTCCTCGTCCGCGCGCAACTATTCCATAGGAGACCGAGAACTGCTAGCCATCAAATTGGCGCTAGAGGAGTGGCGTTACCTGCTAGAGGGGGCTCCGCACCTGGTGGTCATCTATACTGACCACAAAAACCTGGCATATCTACAAAATGCTCAAAGACTCAATCCGCATCAGGCCCGGTGGTCTTTGTTCTTCGCCCGTTTCAACTTTACCCTACATTACCGCCCTGCGGACAAGAACGTTAAAGCCGACTCTTTGTCCCGATTTTTCCTGTCTTCCGATCAAGAGGAGGAGCCTATGCATGTCATCGATCCCTCCAAAGTGATGAATGTGGCTCCCTTGGACCTGTCTCGTCTCCCACCCGGTAAGACGTTTGTAGCGGTTCCGGATCATGAGAAGGTTCTTCACTGGGATCATTCATCTAAACTAGCCGGCCATGCTGGCCAGAGGAAGACCTTCCTGCTCATTACCCGGCATTACTGGTGGCCTACCCTGCGCAAGGATCTTCGTCTCGGCCTGTTCATTCCGTGCCAACAACAAGGTTCCCATACGTCTTCCAGCCGGCCGTCTCCTGCCTCTTCCCGTACCTGCTGCCCCGTGGCAACACATTGCTATGGACTTTATTACTGATCTCCCTGTCTCTGCCGGTTGTACTGTCATTTGGGTGGTCGCTGACCGCTTTTCTAAAATGGCCCACTTTATCCATCTGCCTGGTTTCCCGTCTGCATCTGTGCTGGCTAAGGACTTCATCCATCACATCTTTAGTCTCTACGGCCTACCCCTCCACATTGTGTCTGATCGAGAAGTCCAGTTCACTTCGCACTTCTGGAGAGCTACGTGTAAGCTGCTGGATGTCTCTGTGGATTTCTCCTCTGCTTATCATCCTCAGTCCAATGGCCAAGTGGAACGTATCAACCAGATCCTTACCAGCTTCCTCCGGCCCTTCGTCAACGCTCACCATACCGATTGGGTAGAGCTCCTACCATGGGCTGAGTTCTCCTATAATAGCCATGAGAGCGAATCTTCTTCCAAGTCTCTGTTCTTTGTGGTCTACGGTCAACACCCTCGGATCCCGCTTCCCGTCTCCGCTTCAGTGGACAATCCTGCCGCGGAGTTTCTAGTCAGCGAATTTTGCACCATTTGAGAGGACACTAGATCCGCACTTCTTCAATCCTCCGAGCGGATGAAGAGACATGCTGATAAGAAACATCTGGATCCGCCTCAATTCTGTCCGGGAGACAAGGTTTGGCTCTCCTCCAAACATGTTTGTCTCAAAATACCCTCCTATAAGTTGGGTCCACGGTTCATCAGTCCATTTGAATTCCTCAAGCAAATCAATCCAGTGGCCTACAAGTTAAAACTCCCGGCCACCTTATGGATTCCGAACTCCTTCGACGTATCTCTCCTCAAACCGGTTGTTCTTAATTCTTTTTCCGACGATCCAGTTACCTCCCCAGCTCCGGTCTCCGCTGAGGAAGACTATGAGGTAGAGAACATTCTGGCCACCAAGAGGGTAAGAGGAAAAACCTTTTTTCTGGTGGCTTGGAAGTGGTTTGGCCCAGAGGAGAGAACTTGGGAACCCAGGGAGAACATCCACGCCCCGCTTTTTCTTAAAAAAAAATTTCGGGCCTAAAAAAGAGGAGGCGTAAAGGGGGGGGGTACTGCAGCATGAGAGTCTCTGGCCGGAGGACCTCTCATATAAAAGGCACCTCCTCCAAAATGGAGGTGCCCGTGCAAGGTTGTAGCTCTGTGTTCCAAACTCTGCTTCAGCCCTCAGGTCCCGCTGCTAGTCTGACTACCAGTCCAGTCCGCCAGCCTGACTACCAGTCCGCCAGCCTGACTACCAGTCCAGTCCGCCAGCCTGACTACCAGTCCAGTCCGCCAGCCTGACTACCAGTCCAATCCACCAGCCTGACTACCAGTCCAGTCCGCCAGCCTGACTACCAGTCCAGTCCGCCTGTCTGTCTACCTGTGTCCACCAGCCAAGTACACTCACCAGCCCGACGGTCTGCCTACGGTCCTAACCCGCCAGTCTGTCTATGGGCCTGGCTTGCCTGCCTATCCGGAGAATGTACCAGTTACTTGCCGTGCCTACAAGCCAGTCTACCTGGAGGCTCCTGCCAGCTACCCGTGGTGTCTACCAGTCCATCTTTCCGGATCACCTGTCAGCCTGCCTGCCGTACTCATCTGCTGTACCGGTCAGTCCCTGCCTTCTGACCCGTGGGAGTCACCTGCTCTCATACAAGGACTGGTCCAGAGTAGCACCTGGTCCCTCTGCTCGGTCCTTCCCTGGTTCACAGAGTCGATTGAGCCGCCATGCGACCTTGGTCAGTCCGAGTTGATACCTAGTTACGCCCCTCTGGTCCCTCCTTGCTCCGCAGCACAGAGGTTCCACCACCCCGATCCGTAACACATTGCTCCACAAACATGCAGCTTTGTTTTGGATCCCCGCAGTACCGTGGTGGATCCGCAGGAACGAGTGCTGATAGCTCCATTTGGGCTGGGGCGTAAATCGCCTGGACCTCAGCTTGAGAAAAAATTTTTCCTTGGTGCACATATTCGCCAGACAAAAATTCAAATGTCTCAGAGAGTAAAGGGCCGTGGGACTCAACGGGGACCATGGCCTGAGCAAACTGTTACGCACACGCCCAGACTGACTGGCGTGAGCGTGGTTAGTGATCCCACTGGACCATGAACCGAGGAGTGCCTGGAGGGGCATAACTAAGTATCAATTCGGTCCGACCAAGGTCGCACGGCGGCTCAGTCGACTCCGTGAACCAGGGAGGAACCAAGCAGAGGGAACAGGTGCCACTCCAGGTCAGACCCCGGTTACAGCTGTTGACCCACAACAGGGAATGCAGGAACAAGCAGGTTAGGCTGGCATACAGACAGGTGGGTACTGGCAGGCACGGCTGGTATGTAGACAGGTGGGTATTGGCAGGCACGGCTGGTATGTAGATAGGTGGGTAGTGGCAGGCACAGCTGGTGTGCAGACAGGTGGGTACTGGCAGGTAGGAACGCAGTCAGGATAGGGATACAGGAATAGTGTTGAGCCACCCCCGTAGTGTTCGAGTTCGGTTCGGTTCGTCGAACACCCGTGTGTTCGCCGAACTGTTCGTCGAACTGTTCGTCAAACACCTTCGAACACCGTTAAAACCAATGGCAGGCAAACAAAAACACATAGAAACACATAGAAAACACCTTCAAAGGTGTCCAAAAGCTGACAAACTGCTCAGAAGACACAACTAACACATGGAAAAGTGACAAGTACATATAGTCATGCGAAAAGAAAAGAGGTGGAGGAGTAAAAGGAGGGGGAGACACAGATATAGGCATGTCATGCCCTTCTAAAATCCAAAAAGTGAGAAGCCGACACGTTCAGTCCGCTCCTGCCCGTGCCACCTCCGTGTCGCCGGGTTTACGCCAGAGCCGCGGTGAACCCTGACGGCCAGCCCCCCTCTCCCAATACTGGTGCCTGTCCGCTGGTGGGTCGAGCGAGCCCCCCTGTGGTGGAGGCAGCTCTAAGCTTTTTAATTTAAATTGTCTCTCTAATTTGAATGAATACACTTTAAATCCATTTACAAGGATCTATTGGAGGGCAAGTCTCATGCCAGCAGCCGCGTAATTCCAGCTCCAGTAGCGTCCACTAAAGCTGCTGCAGTTAAAAAGCTTTTATAAGGATCGAGCTCGGCTGTCCACCGCAAGGCATCCTACTGCCAGTCCCAGCCCCTATGCCTTGGGGTGCCTCCTGATGCTCTTCACTGAGTATCCCGTGGTCCCGAAGCATTTCCTTTGAAAAAATTAAGTGTCCAAACTACAGGTGGTGTAGCTTGCTTAACAGCCGGGATAATCCGCTGACTAGCAGACACTGCTGCTAGGCACAAAGTATTTCCTGGGCTAGATGCAGTTAAAAATTTGTAATTAGATACTCTCGTTGGATGCTGAGAAAGCATTCCATAGAGTCTCCTGGCACGCCATATATGATTCTCTTAAAAAGCTTGGGGTAGGGGTCTAGGGGACCCTTTTATAGCCAAAATCACGGCTCTGTATCACAATACGTCACCTAGGCTGAAGATAAATGGAACTGTAGCACCCTGAGGGCTCGGTTGCTACAGAGGTATTGCACCTCACCCAGAGGTGTGATATCTCACTCTCAGGTAAGGATGGAGTGTGGATCAGGTCCCGACACCTGCATGCATTACACCACATTGCCGTGGGGCAGGGCGACCAATATGCCTCTGAGATGGGCACGACAGTCCCTGTCCCTGGCTGGAGTGGGGGGAGGGAACACTGAGGAAGGGGAACCCTGTAGTGTAGGAGCAGGGAGGAAGCAGTTCCTGGGTGCATTGAGAAGGGAGTATAAAAGGTGAGCACCATCTTAGTTCAGTGCAGAGAAGTCTGAGCAGAAGTGGCAGGGAGCAGGGGCTCTGCATGAGCTCTGCTCCGGAGGCGGGCCTAGTAACAGAGGCCCAGGCCTGGAAGAGGGAGAAGGAAGGAAGAGGAGCGGAGAAGGCTCCAGGAACGAGGAATGAAGGGATCCCAGGGGTGCGGACGGGCGAGTCGCCACCGCACGCCCGAATCCACCTGCGTGGAGGGGTCAGGCCAAAGGGGGAGACCGGTCCCCGAAACTAGTGGAGGCAGGAAACGACCCTCAGCTAGAAACCGGAGGCTGTGACATTTTATGTGGCGCAGCCCCTCGCTACACCCGCTAGGAAGGCACCACATAGGGTCAGGGAAACTGGCGCCAAGTTTACCAAGAGGAGGCCCGAGGCAGCCGGACAGAAGGGTTGGTAAGAAAGGTCAGACAAAGGACACACAAAGGGGGTCCTGTGAAGCGCTCCAAAGTTATCTGGGAGTTGTCTGAGCCCCTCACCTGGTGAGCACAGTACGACGTGGGCATCCGTTACCTGCAGACGTGGTCTGGATAATAAGAACTGTGAGTAAAGGCCCTGGACTGCATCACTGACTCCGTGTCGTTACTGCTGCTGCCCTGCACCATCACCCCCATCCTCCGCATACACTGCCCTGAGGCTATACTCCTCCCGTGGGGAGTTATGCTACGCTCTGCTGCACCCACAACACCAGCCTCAGCGGTCTGCCCTGCAGCGGCGGTTCACTCTGACCGCAATCCACGGGTGGCGTAGTCGGACATTTAAACATCAAAACCACATAAATAGTTCCGCCACTGGTTTGACCGCCCTGAGCCACGGAACCGGGTCGCCTCCACGAAGACTACAACCACCAGCATCCACCAAAAAGGGTCCGGCTCCGGGTGTCCCAAGGCCCAGGGGGTGCATCAGAACATTTTCATCACCTTTCACAATCACCAATGGGACAAGGCAGGGATGTCCTCTGTCCCCTCTCTTATACATCCTAGTGATGGAGCACCTGCTCTCATCAATTCGCCATAACCCCAATATTAGGTGGATTGAGGTGGGAGGCACCGAGTACAAGTGCTCTCTATTTGCTGATGATGTCCTAGTATATATCACTCAATCACATATATCCATCCATGCTGTTATGGCTGAAATAGATCACTTTGTTACATGGTCAAATTTTAAAATCAATGCAGCGAAGTCTGAGGCCCTCGATGTCTCCCTCCCCAAATCCATACAGGATTCCATCCAGTCCAACTTTCCCTTTGCCTGGCCCTCACAGGGTATCAAATACTTAGGAATTCCTATTCATAGAGACCTCTCCCATCTATGTTATCTTAATTTTGGGCCCTGTATTGAACTACTCCATACAGACCACGGTTGGCAAGTTAGAACTGTAAGATTCACTACGTGAACCACTGGTGTTTTGTGGAAAAGCACATGTACACTGTGTTCCAAATTATTATGCAAAAAGTGTTTAGGAGTGATAAGGGAAGAATTTGTTTGTTTGTCAGTTAAACTCATTGATGGTGATGTGTGTCAGGGCGCTTTATATCACTGTAAGCAATTGCAGACACCTGTGCTAATTAGTTTGGCAGGTGTGTCCAATGAAAGGCAAGACTACTTAAGAAGGCTGTCTCACATTATTAAGCAGCCTACATTTTCTGCCAAAATGGGAAAGAAAAGGATGTGTCGGCTGCTGAGAAGCAACAAATTGTGGAGTGTTTAGGTCAAGGCATGACTACAATCAACATTGTGCGATGATCAGGATGAAGTGTCTTGGCAATCAAGAAGTTTGTAGCTGATTCACAGTACACACGTGTGCGTGCTGATAAGGGCAAATTGAGGACTCTTTCCTACAGGCAATTACGTCAGGTTAAAAGAGCAGCGGCAAAAAAGCCTTGTCACAGCAGCAGACAAGTTTTTGAAGCTGCTGGTGCCTCCAACGTCCCCCGAACAACAAGATGCAGGGTCCTTCAGAGGTTTGCAGCTGTGCATATGCCATCCTGTCGACCTCCTCTATCCACTTCACACAAGCAGAAACGGCTCCAGTGGGCCAAACAGTACATGAAGACTGATTTCAAAACTGTTTTGTTCACGGATGAGTGCCGTGCAGCGCTCGATGGTCCAGATGGATGGAGTGAAGGATGGCTGGTTGATGGACACCCCACGCAAACACGGCTACAGCGCCAACAAGGAGGAGGTGGAGTAATGTTTTGGGCTGGAATCATAGGGAGAGAGATTGTCGGCCCCTTTAGGATCCCTGAAGGCGCTAAAGATGAACTCCATAATGTATGTGGAGTTTCTCAAACAGCACTTCCTGCCATGGTTCAAGAAGAAGAACCGTGTATTTCACAGCAAGATCATTTTTTTGCATGATAATGCACCATCTCATGCTGCACATAAAACATCTGCATCTCTGGCTGATATGGGCATAAAAGGGGACAAACTTATGGTGTGACCCCCATGCTCCCCTGACCTCTACCCCATTCAGAACCTCTGGAGCATCATCAAAAGGAGTGTCTATGATGGCGGGAGGCAGTTCACATCTAAGCAACAGCTCTGGGAGGGTATTCTGTCCTCATGCAAAACAATTGAAGCAGAAACCATCCAAAACCTGACAAATTCAATGGACGAGAGAGTTCAGAAGCTCCTTTCGAACAAGGGGTCCTATGTGAAAATGTAACATCACCTAGAATAAAGTTTTGAGTTGAAAACTGTTTGATTTCAGTTTCTAATAACCTGCTAATGCTTATAATTTCAAAAATGACCATTTTTTTGGTCTTTATTAAAATGAAAAGATTGATCGAAAAGTTTGGGGGATCTAAGAGTGTGGCAACCCAGTAGTCATGATTACTTCGAATTCTGACAATATGAGGGTCATGTTGCAGGTAGTGCAGCAAGAAGGCACTTATGTGTCTTGCGCATCTCGGAGCCCCAAAATTATTTTCCGGGCTAGATGCAGCTAAAAATTATTATTAATTTTAAATCTGGTGGAGCTTAGTATAGATGGCCTAATAGGATCAGTGCTGCACACTGCTACAAAGCCCAAATTATTTTCCAGTCAAGATACAGATAAACATGATTAGTAATTTTAAATCTGGTGGAGCTTATTATAGATGGCCTAATAGAATCAGTGCTGCACACTGCTACAAAGCCCAAATTATTTTCCAGCCAAGATACAGATAAACATGATTAGTAATTTGAAAGCTTAAAACGGTTGGTAGGGTGATTTTAACCAATCATCAAGCTTTTACTCTCCCCAGGATGACACAGGGGTAGAAAAGTCGTTTCGGATCCATGATTTGTTCATCTTTATGAACGTGAGTCTGTCTACATTATCAGTGGAGAGCCGCATGCGCTTATCTGTCAGCACACCACTGTAACGGGTCTGGGAGGCGGAACCTCTGGGCTACTATACAAGGGGGCGGTCCTTGTAAGGGAGCGGGTGGCGACCAGGCAGGCAGTCACAGCAGGTGACCGGGACAGTCTCTAGAAGAACGGGTAGGAGGTCACGGCAAGTGACCGGGGCAGTCTCTGGGTGAACGGGCAGATGGTCACGGCAAGTGACCGGGGCAGTCTCTGGGTGAACGGGCAGATGGTCACGGCAAGTGACCGGGGCAGTCTCTGGGTGAACGGGCAGATGGTCACGGCAAGTGACCGGGGCAGTCTCTGGGTGAACGGGCAGATGGTCACGGCAAGTGACTGGGGCAGTCTCTGGGTAAAGGGTTGGTACGACCTGTGGCGGCTGATGGTAGACGTGAGCTCCCAGGTGAGCAGGCGAGAGTCTCTGGATAAACGGGTGGTCACAGCATGTGACGGCGGAGCCTCCAGGAAGACCAACAGACAGGCGGCAGATGAGCGCTCCCAGGTGAGCGGGCAGAAGTCTCTGGACAGGCGGGTGGTCACAGCACGTGACGGCAGAGCCTCCAGGTAGGCTAGCAGGCAGGCAGCAGATGAGCGCTCCCAGGTGAGCGGGCAGGAGTCACTGGACAGGCAGGTGGTCACAGCACGTGACGGCAGAGCCTCCAGGTAGGCTAGCAGGCAGGTAGCAGATGTGCGCTCCCAGGTGAGCGGGCAAGCTGGTCCATAGACAGACTGACAAGAGTTGGAAGGCAGACTGTCGGACCTCAGGCAATCAGGCAGGTAGTTGATGTGCGCTCCCAGGTGAGCGGGCAAGCTGGTCCTTAGACAGACTGACAGGAGTAGTAAGGCAGACCGTCGGACCTCAGGCTAGCAGGCAGGTAGCAGAATATCAGGCAGGAATAAGACAGCAGGCTGGCAGGAATCTGGCAGGTATCTGGCAGGTAACTGGCAACGGGACCTGAGGGCTGAAGCAGAGTAGTGAACAGTGCAACAACATTGCTCGGGCACCTCCATTTTGGAGGAGGTGCCTTATATATGGTGAAGTCCTCCGGCCATTGGCCGGGGACTCCTTAGGACGGCGCGCGCGGCCCCTTTAAGAGGGAGGGAGCGCGCGCGCGCGCGCCCTAAGCACAGTGGCCGGGAAGGAGCGCGCGCTGCCAGCAGAGCGGGAGGAGGACGCCGGGCTCGGAGCAGAGAGGTGAGGGGAACAGCGTCCCTGCCTAGCAGAGGGCAGGGACGCCGACGCTACAGTACCCCCCCCTTTAGGCCCCCCCTTTTTTAGGCCAGACAGAAATTTAGCAAGAATGAGAGGGGCATGGATGTTCTCCCGGGGCTCCCACGTTCTCTCTTCAGGACCAAACCCCTTCCAATCTACTAGAAAAAAGGTCTTCCCTCTTACCCTTTTGCTGGCCAGAATGTTCTCTACCTCAAATTCGTTTTCAGCGGAAACCGGAGCAGGAGGCGTGCCTGTAGACTTGGAAAAAGAGTTAAGTACCACAGGTTTGAGGAGAGATACATGGAAGGAGTTAGGGATCCGCAAGTTGGCCGGGAGTTTCAATTTATAGGCCACCGGGTTGATCTGACTGATGACCTCCAGAGGACCGATGAACCGAGGCCCTAACTTATAGGAAGGAATCTTGAGCCGGACATACTTGGACGAGAGCCAGACCTTATCCCCTGGACGGAATTGAGGAGGTTCCAGACGTTTTTTGTCAGCATGTCTTTTCATACGCTCGGATGACAGAAGGAGTGCGGACCGGGTACTCTCCCATGTGGAAGAAAATTTGTTAACAAGAGATTCCGCAGCCGGATTGTCCACCGAGGTGGAGACGGGAAACGGGATCCGAGGATGCTGACCGAAGACTACAAAAAACGGGGATTTGGAGGAAGATTCGCTCTCGTGATTGTTGTACGAGAATTCGGCCCATGGCAGGAGATCCACCCAGTCAGAATGGTGGGCATTAACGAAGTGCCGGAGGTAACTGGTCAGGATCTGATTGATCCGCTCCACTTGACCATTAGACTGTGGGTGGTAAGCGGAGGAGAAGTCCAGGGTGACGTCTAGCAATTTACAAGTGGCTCTCCAGAAACGAGAAGTGAACTGTACCCCACGATCCGACACGATGTGACGGGGCAGGCCATGAAGACGGAAGATGTGGCGGATAAAGTCTTTAGCCAGCTCGGGTGCAGACGGGAGGCCTGGCAGGGGAATGAAGTGAGCCATCTTGGAAAAGCGGTCAGCGACCACCCAAATGACCGTACAACCGGCAGAGACGGGAAGATCAGTTATGAAGTCCATCGCTATATGCTGCCAGGGGGCAGCAGGTACTGGCAGAGGAAGAAGGCGACCGGCTGGCAGGTGTCTCGGAACTTTGTTGCGGGCACAGGACACACAGGCAGAAACAAAGTCTATTACATCCTTGCGCAGGTTAGGCCACCAGTAGTGCCGGGAAATAAGCTGGAGGGTCTTTTTCTGACCGGCGTGGCCAGCTAGTTTAGACGAATGACCCCAGTGTAGGATCTTCTCCCGATCAGGTACCAATACGAACGTCTTACTGGGAGGGAGACGATTTAGACTCACGGGAGCCACCTGCATTACTCTGGCGGGATCGATGATATGTTTAGGTTCTTCCTCGAGATCAGATACCAGAAAGGATCGGGACGAGGCGTCTGCTTTAATGTTCTTGTCAGCCGGGCGAAAATGTAGAACAAAATCAAAGTGAGCAAAAAACAAGGACCACCGGGCTTGGCGTGGATTAAGTCTCTGGGCATGCTGGAGATAAGCCAAGTTCTTGTGGTCAGTGTAAATTATTACCTGATGAAGAGCCCCCTCGAGTAGGTAACGCCACTCCTCCAATGCCAGCTTGATGGCCAATAACTCTCGGTCTCCTATGGAATAATTGCGCTCTGAGGAGGAGAAGAGTTTAGAGAAGAAGCCGCAAGTTACCATCCTCCCGGAAGAAGATTTTTGAGTAAGTACAGCTCCGGCTCCAGAGGAGGAGGCGTCAACCTCCAGAAAGAACTGCTTGTTGCCGTCCGGACAATGCAGCACCGGGGCGGAAGAGAAGGCCTGTTTTAAGGAAAGAAAGGCCTTCTCTGCTTCGGGCGGCCACTCTTTGGGATTAGTACCCTTACGGGTGAGCGCGGAAATTGGGGCAGTCCGGGAAGAGAAGTGCGGTATGAAGAGGCGGTAGTAGTTGGCGAAGCCCAGGAACCGCTGAATGGCCTTCAACCCCTCCGGTCGGGGCCATTTCTCGATGGCAGACAGTTTCTCTGGATCCATTCGTAGGCCGGTCTGAGAAATAATGTAGCCCAAAAACGGAAGCGAGGTCTGCTCAAAGAGGCACTTCTCATATTTAGCGAAGAGGTGGTTCTGCCTGAGCCTGAGCAGGACCTGACGAACGTCCCTCCGGTGAGTCTGGAGATCCGGAGAGAAGACCAAGATGTCGTCCAGGTACACCACAGCGCAGGAGTAGAGAAGGTCCCGGAAGATGTCATTGACCAACTCTTGAAAGACGGCAGGAGCGTTACAGAGACCAAAGGGCATTACCAGATATTCATAGTGGCCGTCCCGGGTGTTGAATGCAGTCTTCCATTCATCCCCTTGACGGATACGGACCAGGTTGTACGCCCCACGGAGGTCCAGTTTGGTGAAGACTCTAGCCCCCCTCAGGCGATCAAATAATTCTGGAATGAGCGGAAGGGGGTACTTATTCTTCACCGTGATCTGGTTAAGGCCTCTATAGTCTATACAGGGACGGAGAGAGCCGTCCTTCTTTTTTACGAAGAAGAAGCCTGCTCCCGCCGGGGAGGTAGATTTCTGGATGAATCCCCTGGCCAAATTCTCCTCAATATATTCGGACATCGACCGGGTCTCAGCAGCGGACAATGGGTAAATACGCCCACGGGGAGGAGTAGTACCGGGTAACAGGTCGATAGGACAGTCGTATGGTCTATGAGGGGGTAATGTCTCTGCCTCCTTTTTATTAAAGACATCAGCAAATGACCAATAGGGAATCGGAAGTCCAGGTAGATTAGTTGGGGTAGGAGAAGGACGGACGGGATGAACAGGAACCAAACAAGTCTTATGACAGTCCTGTCCCCAGCGAAGGACTTCTCCGGTCTGCCAGTCAAGCACGGGTGCATGTCTCTGGAGCCAAGGTAGACCTAGTAAGAGGGCGTGAGAGAGTCCAGGCAGAACATGAAAAGAGATGCTCTCAGAATGCAGCATTCCCACCTGCAGAGTTACGGATTCGGTGATGAGTTGGATGGGACGTGGTAAGAGGCCCCCATCCACAGCAGCGACAGATATTGGTACAGCCAGAGGTTTGGTGGGAATGCGGTATTTTTCTACCAGGGACCGTGAGATAAGATTCCCGGCCGCTCCAGAGACAAGTTGGGCTAGTTCGAAATAACGATTCTCCCCGCAGATAATAGAGACTGACAGTAGCAGAGATGGAGAGGATTTATTCTTGTCTAGGTTGACCTCTCTGAGCGAACCTAGACACAGGCGTTTCCCGACCTCTCCGGGCAGGTACGGATCCAGTGCTCCTTACTGCCACAGTAGAAGCAGCTCCCTTCGGCACGGCGTAAGTCCTGACGGGTTTTGACCATCTTGGTCTGGTCGACCTGCATAGGCTCAGGAGAGTGTACCTGGGGAGAGACGGATTTCAGAAAAGTAGGAGCTAGACGTGGAAACCTCCTCTCACGGGTGACCTCTTTGGCACGCTCCTGGAACCGTAGGTCAATCCGGGTGGCAAGAGTTATTAGGTCATCGAGAGTGGTAGGAATGTCCCGACCGGCAAGTTCATCTTTAATACGGCCGGACAGACCCTCCCAGAAGACGGATACCAGAGCGTCGTTATCCCAGGCCAGCTCCGAGGCAAGGGTACGGAACCGTATGGCATATTGGCCCACGGTGAGACTTCCCTGACGGAGGCGTAGCAGAGATGATGCGGATGAGGTCTTCCGTCCGGGTTCGTCGAAGACTTTCCGGAAAGCCATGAGAAAGGCAGGCAAGTCGGACACCAGGGGGTCTCCTCTCTCCCATAGAGGATTTAGCCAGGCCAGGGCCTCCCCGGTGAGATGGGACATGATGAAGACAATTTTGGCCCGGTCGGAGTTAAACTGGTGGGACAGGAGTTCAAAGTGCAGGGTGCACTGATTTATGAAGCCCCGAGCCTGGGCGGAGTCGCCTTCGAAGCGAGGAGGTGCAGAAAGCCGGGGTCCGGGGTAGGATACCATGGTATTGGTGGGCAGCGGAGCTGCCGGGTTGTGAGTCATGGCACTGGCGGTGGTTGCTGGTGGGGCAGTCAGAGTGTCCAGACGAGAATTGACATTCCGCAGGTGACCCAGGATGGACTCCTGTTGGGACCTCTGACGGGACAGTTCATGACAAAGGTCCGAGAGCGAGGGAGCTTGGGTGCCACCGGGTTCCATGGCCCGAGCAAACTGTAACGGGTCTGGGAGGCGGAACCTCTGGGCTACTATACAAGGGGGCGGTCCTTGTAAGGGAGCGGGTGGCGACCAGGCAGGCAGTCACAGCAGGTGACCGGGACAGTCTCTAGAAGAACGGGTAGGAGGTCACGGCAAGTGACCGGGGCAGTCTCTGGATGAACGGGCAGATGGTCACGGCAAGTGACCGGGGCAGTCTCTGGGTGAACGGGCAGATGGTCACGGCAAGTGACCGGGGCAGTCTCTGGGTGAACGGGCAGATGGTCACGGCAAGTGACCGGGGCAGTCTCTGGGTGAACGGGCAGATGGTCACGGCAAGTGACCGGGGCAGTCTCTGGGTGAACGGGCAGATGGTCACGGCAAGTGACCGGGGCAGTCTCTGGGTAAAGGGTTGTATGACCTGTGGCGGCTGATGGTAGACGTGAGCTCCCAGGTGAGCAGGCGAGAATCTCTGGATAAACGGGTGGTCACAGCATGTGATGGCGGAGCCTCCAGGAAGACCAACAGACAGGCGGCAGATGAGCGCTCCCAGGTGAGCGGGCAGAAGTCTCTGGACAGGCGGGTGATCACAGCACGTGACGGCAGAGCCTCCAGGTAGGCTAGCAGGCAGGCAGCAGTTGAGCGCTCCCAGGTGAGCGGGCAGGAGTCACTGGACAGGCAGGTGGTCACAGCACGTGACGGCAGAGCCTCCAGGTAGGCTAGCAGGCAGGTAGCAGATGTGCGCTCCCAGGTGAGCGGGCAAGCTGGTCCATAGACAGACAGAGTAGTGAACAGTGCAACAGCATTGCTCGGGCACCTCCATTTTGGAGGAGGTGCCTTATATATGGTGAAGTCCTCCGGCCATTGGCCGGGGACTCCTTAGGACGGCGCGCGCGGCCCCTTTAAGAGGGAGGGAGCGCGCGCGCACGTGCCCTAAGCACAGTGGCCGGGAAGGAGCGCGCGCTGCCAGCAGAGCGGGAGGAGGACGCCGGGCTCGGAGCAGAGAGGTGAGGGGAACAGCGTCCCTGCCTAGCAGAGGGCAGGGACGCCGACGCTACAACCACCAGCAGCGCTGAACACACGTTCAGACAGAACGCTGGCTGCGGGGCATGACAAGATCTCCAAGGCGTAAGTGGCTAGCTCCGGCCATTTATCCAGATTGGAAGCCCAAAAAGAGCAAGGGTCCAGTGACACAGTCATGGCTTCAATGTTTACTTGGAGATACTCCTGTACCATCGTCTCTAGGCATTGACTATGTGTCAGACTTCTTGTCTCCTGTGGCCTTGCAAAGGATGGGCTAAAAAAGTGGTGAAATGATTCCGCAAAATTGATGTTACCAGCAGATACTGTGGTTCTGTTACGGTTTGAGTGCTGAACACTTGACGGTCCCACGGTTGGCAAGTTGGAACTGTGAGATTCACTACGTGCACCACTGGTGTTTTGTGGAAAAGCACATGTAAGATTCTGCAACAGTCTCTGCTGATACTCCTGCATGCGTGCATCCCTTTCTATGGCAGGAATAATTTCGGCAAATTTACTTTTGTACCGGGGATCTAACAGTGTGGCAACCCAGTAGTCAGGATTATTTCTAATTCTCACAATTCGAGGGTCATGATGCAGGTAGTGCAGCAAGAAGGCACTCATGTGTGTTGCGCATCCAGGAGCACCAAGTCCCTGTTGTGTTGGTGGCGAGGTAACAATCATGCTTCCTTCCTCTGTCCTCTCCCCCCAACCTCGCACAACAGAAATGTGATCAAGGTCTCCCTCATCTGATGAGTCTTCCATCAGTTCGTCCTCCACTTCTTCCTGGGCTCCTGCACCTTCCTCACTAGTTTGGCTGCTACCATGCACCCTGGTAAAACCATCTCCCCCACCCTCACATGCCTGCCGCCTTGGTGCTGCCGACCGTCTGGACCTTGCAGATGTTAGCCCTTCCGCATACAACTTCTCCTCCTCTACTTCCTCCACCTCCTCTTGTGCCACCACCTGACTCCGAATTCTGTTTAACATGTGCTCCAGCATGTAAATCACCGAAATAGTCATGCTGATAATGGCATCGTCAGCACTAAACATCTTCGTCGCCATTTCAAAACTGTGCAGAAGGGTGCATAGGTCCCTGATCTGAGACCACTCCTCCAGCGTGATTTGCCCCACCTCTGGATCTCGTTGGCCCAGGCTATACGTCAGAACGTATTGCACCAGGGCTTGTCGGTGCTGCCACAGTCGCTGCAACATGTGCAGAGTTGAATTCCACCGGGTAGGCACATCGCATTTTAGCAGGTGAAGTGGCAGGCCCAACGACTTCTGTAGAGATGTAAGTCGCTGAGCTGCGGGATGCGAACGGCGGAAGTGAGCACACAGCGACCGTGCCCTCTGCAGAAGGCCATCTAGTCTGGGATAGTGGGCTAAAAATTGCTGGACAACCAGGTTCAACACGTGAGCCATACAAGGCACGTGTGTGACATTGCCCCGGCTAAGGGCCGCACCCAGGTTTGCAGCATTGTCGCACACGGCCTTCCCTGGTTTCAGGTCCAGTGGAGACAACCATTCATGAAATTGGTTCTCCAGAGCTGACCACAACTCCTCAGCTGTGTGACTCACATTTCCCAGACATTTCAAAGTAAAAACCGCCTGATGACGTTGAGCCCTACTGCCAGCATAGTAAGGAGGTGTGCAGGATCCCTTCTGCGCAGTTAGAAAGCTTGTGGCATGACCAGACAGGCTTTGGGTGCAGGTGGAAGACCGAGAGGAGGTTGAGGAGGCAGAAGCAGTTGAGGAACTTTGACATAAAGAGGATTGACGCACAACTCGTGGGGACGGCAAGACTTGGACAGCAGCCCCTTGTCCTGCTGTCACCATAGTTACCCAGTGCCCAGTCAGCGACATGTAACGCCCCTGTCCATGCCTACTCGTCCAAGTGTCTGTGGTGAAATGCACCCTGTCACACACAGAGTTTCTCAAAGAAGCGGTGATGTTGTGTGCGACATGCTGGTGGAGCGCAGGCACACCTTTCTTTGAGAAGTAGTGCCGACTGGGCATCTGGTACTGGGGCACTGCGACGGACATAAGGTCTCGAAAATCCTCTGTGTCCACCAGGCGGAAAGGCAGCATTTCTGTAGCCAAGAGCTTGCAGATGGTGAAATTCAACCTCTTAGCTTTCTCATGGCTAGGAGGAAATGGTCTTTTACTTGTCCACATCTGAGGGACCGAGGGCTGGCTATTGTGCTTAGACGGGGTTGATAAGGGTGTCCCCGGCAAACTGCCAGTCTGTGAGGAAGATGCAGGCGGACATGTTAGGTTGCCTTGATCCAAAGGTGGTGCTATCGATGTCGGACAGCGCTCAACACCAGCTGGTGTTACCACCTCCAAAGAAAATGAGGTACCGCCAATCACGCTGGCTGTTGCGGGTAAAGAGGTGGCAGGTCTGCGCCCCAAAACAGGTGTGACTGCTGTCCCCCCAATCACAGAGGATGAAGAGGCCGCGGATGCACAAGATATGGCAGACGGTGGTTGGCCCGGCCGGCTAGGCCGCATTGTAGCACACTGAGCTTCCCACTGCAACTTATGCTTCATGTCCATGTGCCGGTTCATGCATGAAGTACTCAAACTATGTATTTTTTGGCCTCTACTTAGCTTTTGCTGACAAATGTTACAGATAACACGAGTTGGGTCATCTTTATCGATCTGAAAAAATGCCCAGGCTATGCAAGGCTTAGCACCCATGCGACCTGAAGAGCCACCACGACTTGTGGTGAGAGGCAGAGTTGTGTTTGAGGATGCAGTTGTTGACGTGCTTCCAGTACTACGTCTCTGTCCAGGAAGGCGCAACCTGACCTCGTCGTCACTAGCATCTTCCTCCACCTCCTCTGCTGACCTCATCTCTTGGCTGACTGTGGGTTGACAGTAAGTGGGATCTCCAACCTCATCATCATCACCCTGTGCGTTATCACACCCGTCGTCCTCAGAGCCAACCTGTTCCTGCCCTGACAAAAAACTAAAGTTGTCGCTCCAATCAGGTATTTGAGTCTCATCATCGTCTTCCTCATTGTCTCCACCAACAGGAGTTACAGTTTGGGAATGAGGGTCTACATTATGGTCAGAACCTTCTGCGTCTGGTCCTGGATCCGACTCATAAAGATTCTGGGCATCAGTGCAGATCATTTCCTCGTCTGGATTCACAGAAGCGCTGGAGTCGACCTCTGATTCCCAGGCTATAGTATGAGTAAACAGCTCTGCAGACTCAACCATCTGTTCTACCTCATACTCAGACGGGCAGCTGGAGATTTGGGAGCTGTGAGGAAGCAAGTGCGATTGGGGTGACACCTTTGAGGACTGGAGTATTTGTGATGTTGAAGTTGATGTGGAGGAGAGCCCACTTAAAGGAGCACTTGATATCCGTTGAAGCACCTGCTGTTTTTGTGCCTCATCTGGAATTTGTAGCGATTGGCGTGGCCGTAAGAAAGGGATCTTATCACATTGTCCGCTAAAAGAAGTAGACATTTTAGTTTGGCTGGAAGATGGTCTTTATTCTGCAGATGTTACTGTTGCTTTAACACCTACCCCATGGACACAACCTTTTTTCCCCTTCCCAACACGCCTATTCCCCTTTCCACCAGCAGCAGGCCTTTTTCCACTCATTTTGGTGGTTAACTAATTCACAACTCTGGAGTTGTTTGCACAAAAAAACAATGGATGGGAACCGAGCAGAGCTGAGTGGCCAAACTGTGGTATTAGGCCAAAACTATTGGCTGGGTTAGATGCAGAAAAAAATTATATTCAATTTGCAACCTGATGGAGGTCAGTATAGATGGACTAATAGAACAAGTCCTACACACAGCTAGAAGCCCAAATATTTTTTCAGAGGTAGATGAAGAAAAAAAATATATTCAGTTTGCAACCTGATGGAGGTCAGTATAGATGGACTAATAGAGAAAGTCCCACACACTGCTAGAAGGCCAAATATTTTTTCAGAGCTAGATGCAGAAAAAAATTATTTTTAATTTGCAACCTGATGGAGGTCAGTATAGATGGACTAATAGAGAAAGTCCCACACACTGCTAGAAGCCCAAATATTTTTTCAGAGGTAGATGCAGAAAAAAATTGTATTCAGTTTGCAACCTGATGGAGGTCAGTATAGATGGACTAATAGAACAAGTCCTACACACAGCTAGAAGCCCAAATATTTTTTCAGAGGTAGATGCAGAAAAAAAATATATTCAGTTTGCAACCTGATGGAGGTCAGTATAGATGGACTAATAGAGAAAGTCCCACACACTGCTAGAAGCCCAAATATTTTTTCAGAGCTAGATGCAGACAAAAAATTATTTTTAATTTGCAACCTGATGGAGGTCAGTATAGATGGACTAATAGAGAAAGTCCCACACACTGCTAGAAGCCCAAATATTTTTTCAGAGCTAGATGCAGATATAAATTATTTTTAATTTGCAACCTGATGGAGGTCAGTATAGATGGACTAATAGAGAAAGTCCCACACACTGCTAGAAGGCCAAATATTTTTTCAGAGCTAGATGCAGACAAAAAATTATTTTTAATTTGCAACCTGATGGAGGTCAGTATAGATGGACTAATAGAGAAAGTCCCACACACTGCTAGAAGGCCAAATATTTTTTCAGAGCTAGATGCAGATATAAATTATTTTTAATTTGCAACCTGATGGAGGTCAGTATAGATGGACTAATAGAGAAAGTCCCACACACTGCTAGAAGGCCAAATATTTTTTCAGAGCTAGATGCAGATAAAAATTATTTTTAATTTGCAACCTGATGGAGGTCAGTATAGATGGACTAATAGAGAAAGTCCCACACACTGCTAGAAGGCCAAATATTTTTTCAGAGCTAGATGCAGAAAAAAATTATATTCAGTTTGCAACCTGATGGAGGTCAGTATAGATGGACTAATAGAACAAGTCCCACACACAGCTAGAAGCCCAAATATTTTTTCAGAGGTAGATGCAGATAAAAATTATTTTTAATTTGCAACCTGATGGAGGTCAGTATAGATGGACTAATAGAGAAACTCCCACACACTGCTAGAAGGCCAAATATTTTTTCAGAGCTAGATGCAGAAAAAAATTATATTCAGTTTGCAACCTGATGGAGGTCAGTATAGATGGACTAATAGAACAAGTCCCACACACTGCTAGAAGCCCAAATATTTTTTCAGAGCTAGATACGGAAAAAAATTATATTCAGTTTGCAACCTGATGGAGGTCAGTATAGATGGACTAATAGAACAAGTCCCACACACTGCTAGAAGCCCAAATATTTTTCAGAGCTAGATGCAGAAAAAAAATATATTCAATTTGCAACCTGATGGAGGTCAGTATAGATGGACTAATAGAATGATGCTATGCCCAAAAGATTTTACTTCACTTGGTGCAGTAAAAAAATTGGTATTCTATACACAGGTGGTATATCTTGCAACACAGATAGGCTACTCCACTGACTAACACACTCTGCAATAGGCCAAAAAGGATTAGCTTTGCTAGATTCAGCCAAATGCTGTGAAAAAAACTTGCACAGCACTGGCACAGACCTGCCTGGCAAAAACTGATAGGAACTGATGTAACCTAGTCCTGAAAAGGACTGCAATTACAATTAGTCTTTACTCCCACAATCTATCTATTTAAGAGCACAGACCTGCCTGATAAAAGTCGTAGGAAATGCTGTAACCTAGTCCTTAAAAGGACTGCAATCACAACTATTCCCTACTCCAAAGCTATCTGTAGATTTGTGCGAAAATTGGCTTGAAATTAACAAGGTATAGCGCACACAGCAACAGCGGTGCCGTCTAACACGCAGCTGCAGCAGTGAGAAAATGGTGGCGACGGGGAAAATGGCTTGGTCTTATAGGGCAAGGACATGTGAAATACACTGCCAATGACACATGCCCTTGCTTGTGTGAAAAAAAGCACTTCGCTCCGTGTGTGCGCTGCTGATAGGCTGACAGATTGCACCTCCCCACTGTAAATGCGGGAAAGAGAAAAAAAAATGGAGATCTTCATTATTCCTGCAGAGATCCATCCCCTGCCCCTCCCCCCACCCCGCTGTACACTCAAACTGCGTATTAACATTAATTTTCATGATTACTGAGAAAAAATCCAGTTATGATTTTGGTGCACGAACAGTTATCGAACATAACCTCGAACAGCCGAATTTTTCTCAAATCGTTCGTGTTCGCCGAACGGCTCGAACACCGCCCAAAACAGCTCGAAATTGAGATTGGCGAACAGTTCGAGTCGAACAACGCTCATCTCTATACAGGAACAGAGCCGCAGGTGCGGTAGACAAGCAGAGCAGAGCAGAGCAAAACCCACAGGTGCGGTAGACAAGCAGCGCAAAACCCGCAGATGCGGTAGAAAAGCAAAGGAGAGCAGAATCCGCAGGTGCAGTAGACAAGCAGAGCAGAGCAAAATCCCACAGGTGCGGTAGACAAGCAGAGCAGAGCAAAACCCGCAGGTGCGGTAGACAAGCAGAGCAAAACTCGCAGATGCGGTAGGCAAGCAAAGCAGAGCAGAATCCGTAGGTGCAGTAGACAAGCAGAGCAGAGCAAAACCCCCAGGTGCGGTAGAGAAGCAGAGCAGAGCAAAAACCCGCAGGTGCAGTAGACAAGCAGAGCAGAGCAAAACCCGCATGTGCGGTAGACAAGCAGAGCAAAACCCGCACGTACGGTAGACAAGCAGAGCAGAGGCAAAACCCGCAGGTGCGGTAGACAAGCAGAGCAGTGGCAAAACCCGCAGGTGTGGTAGACAAGCAGAGCAGAGCAAAACCCGCAGGTGCGGTAGACAAGCAGAGCAGAGCAAAACCCGCAGGTGCGGTAAACAAGCAGAGCAGAGCAAATACACACAAGGTACTTACAATGAAGTAGCGAGTGGACACTAAACTCACAAACAGAAGTACAGAGACAATGAGTTGGAGTTAGGTGCAGGTTCAGACACTGCAGGAAAAGGGAAGATACGGACATAGAGACAAACAAGTAACGGGCTAGGACACTGTTCAGACAGGAACTGAACCAGGAACAAGATACAGGAACGAGCCTGGGAACTCAGCCCCCAGGGTGGCGGAAACAGACTAGAAGTCACAGATACAGGTGAAGGGCCTGGGTATACAGCCCCCAGGGTGGCGGAAACAGACAAGATACAGGATAGGACCTGGCAACTCAGTTGCACAGAACACACTGAAAGAAAGTGTTGCTCAGGCACCTCCTACTGGGTGGAGGGAGTTTAAGTATCCAGTGACTCACAGCAATAGGTTGGGGACGCATTAGGACTGTGTACACAGTAACTATAAGAAACAGGCAGTAACCGCGCCGCCGCCCTAAGCAATCAGACAAGAGACATGCACACAGCAGGTACTGGAGCAAAGTGTGCAGCCTGGACTGATAGGTAAGATGGCGGTCTTGCATGTTAGGAAGTGGTAAGCCATGCCAGCAGGCCGCCAGGGATGTTACACTATGACACTGTGCGAGTGCGAGACACCATCCGGCTGTTGTAACCTGTTCAAGATTGTATCTTCTAATAGAGACATTTTTTTATAGAAATTTTACCTCTTTCTCCAAAATCCTGCCTCCATCTCTTCCACTAAAAATAACCACATGAACCCACCAGCACATAGGACAACTTTACAGTACCTATGTTGAGCTACTGGGCACGTTCGATGACATCATAGAGTGGCTTATGTCCACACTCAATTGGCCTCACCAGAACTGGTGGCTACCACCAACCATCTTTAGGAGCCTTCTCAGCCATTCTCAAAAAGCCTATATGAACCCCATAGCACTGCAAATCGCCCTGTGGTAGGAATGCACACATGCTTCCCAACTCTCCCAAAACGTCTAGGAGGTTTCCAGAAAAATTGAAGACCTCATGGGTACCTGCAAGAGATCTTCCTGACACCGCTGAAACCTCGAGAATCCAGTGCTTCTGACGCGCCCCCTGGGCCGTGGTGAAACCCGGTGCCGGGCCGGTAGATGCTGGGGGATATGTCACAGTGGCGGTGACCCGGTCCATGACCCAGGGCAATCATTCAATAGGATATTATTTACAGGGGATTATAGTTTATAAAGTTTGTGATGCCACCTGTGGTATGCTGCCAAGGGAACCGCTGCTGATGAGCAGGTCCTCTGGAGCTGATGTTACTATAGCAGGGATGGTGTAGCTCTCCCCAGGTAGAGCTTAGCTCCAGGGCAGTGTAGATGTTGTAGGTTGTGCTAGGCATTGTATTGCAGGGGCTGATGGCGCAGCAAGAAACACAGAGACAAGGAAGTGCAGTCCTCAGGGTCTTTACTCATGGTTATTGCAGTCCAAGTTACAGGCGCCAAAGTAATCTCCCTCGTCGTGCTGCGCTTACTCAGTGAGGGGTTCAGTCCACCCTCAGATAGCTCCGGAGTACTTAGCAGGACCCCCTTCTGTGTCTTCTCTCTGGCCATCTCCCTGCACCTCATACCTAGTGTCCCAATCCGGTACCTGCGGGCCTTGTCGGGCGACGTCTGCTCCGTCCCCTGGGTCCTCTATAGCTACCGTCTTGGTGAGACTGATATGGAATGTTGGCTACAGGAGAGCTCTGCTCCACTCCTCTTACTGTAGATTGTTCTCTCTGTCTCCTCAGACTGAACTGAACTGGCTCCTCTTCCTAAGATGGCTTCCCTTTTTATACCTTCCTCTCATGTGCTTCCCTAAGCTACTTCCTCCACCCACACCCACTACATGGTTCCCCCCCACTCCAGCCAGGAAAGGGGCTCAGCAAGAACCAGAGGCATCTTGCCCCTCCTGCTGGCCTGGAGTGGTGTGTTGGATGCAGGTGTTAGGGTCCTGAGCTGTACTCCTTCCTTACCTGAGAGTGAGATACCACACCTCTGGTTGAGATGCAGTACCTGTGTGGCGACCAAACCCTCAGGGCGCCACACTTCCAGGAGGATTGTTGTGCTGGATGCTAGGATGCTCCATCATCAGATGTGTCTGGGGATCAGGTACTGGGCATGGAGGGGGTGGAGGCCAGGCATGGAGCAGGGGTGGACGCTAAAAGGGTCGCCACTATAGATAAAAACTTTTTCTCTCAAAGCAGTTGCAAAAGTATCTCAGATTATATGGGCATATGTTCAAAGATGTGATCCTAGAAAATAGAAGGTCTCCACCCATTGAGTGCTAATAATAGTGCACCGAGAGTCTACAGGTGTGACCTTTGTGATGTTTCTAATTATACAAGTCTTATGTCTGAACATCTTTATTCATATGGCTGGGTGGGGCTGACACCTGCAAGGGCTGACACCTTCAACTGTTAACACCTGCAAGGTTGACACCTTCAAGGGCTGACATCTCCAAGCATTGACATCTGCCATTCTAATGTCAAGTGAATGTAAATTAGAGATAATTCAGCTGCAAAGTGAAGATGACCTCTGAGCCGACCTTTGAGCCGTCAGCTGTACAGCAGTGATATATTTGACCTTATTGCGCTGCATTAATTTATACAATTATCGTGACTTAAATCATAAAGTAATAATAACTCAACTTCTAGGACATATTTCTCCATTTTAAACCTCCTTCATAATAAGAGATTAATTTCCTCCATTAACCATCCTAACACTAGAAAAATCGCCAGCAGAGAGCTCTCATAAATAGAAACAAGAGAGTGTCCCCTAAAAATAGGAACAAAAGAGTGCCCCCATAAATAAGAACAAGAGAGTGTCCCCATAAATAGGAACAAGAGAGTGTCCCCCGTAAATAGGAACAAGAGAGTGCCCCCATAAATTGGAACAAGAGAGTGTCCCCATAAATAGGAATAAGAGAGTGTCCTCATAAATAGGAACAAGAGAGTGTCCCCATAAAAAGGAATAAGAGAGTGCCCCCCCATAAATAGCAACACGAGAGTGTCTCCCATAAATGGGAACAAGAGAAAGCCCCCTCCATAAATAGGAACAAAAGAGTGTCCCCATAAATAGGAACAAGAGTGTCCCCCATAAATAGGAACAAGAGAGTGCCCCCCATAAATAGAAAAAAGAGAGTGCCCCCCATAAATAGAAAAAAGAGAGTGTCCCCATAAATAGGAACAAGAGAGTGTCCCCATAAATAGGAACAAAAGAGTGTCCCGCATAAATAGGAACAAGAGCGTGTCCCCATAAATAGGAACAAGAGAGTGTCCCCCATAAATAGGAAGAAGAGAGTGTCCCCATAAATAGGAACAAGAGAGTGTCCCCATAAATAGGAATAAGAGAGTGCCCCCCATAAATAGCACCAAGAGAGTGTCCCCCATAAATAGGAACAAGAGAATGCCCCCCATAAATAGGAACAAAAGAGTGTCCCCATAAATAGGAATAATAGAGTGTCCCCCATAAATAGGAACAAGAGATCTGATCATACACCTACATTTAGATCGGTGCGCTCTCTGCTTTCTTTTCCCTCTCTCCTGCTGGACATAAATAGGAACAAGAGAGTGTCCCTATAAGTACGAACAGAAGAGTGTCCCCATAAGTAGGAACAAGAAAGTGTTCCCCATAAATAGGAACAAGAGAGTGTTCCCCATAAATAGGAAAAAATAGTGCCCCCCATACATAGGAACAAGAGAGTGTCTCCCATAAATAGGAACAAGAGAGTGTCCCCATAAATAGGAACAAGAGAGTGTCCCCCATGAATAGGAACAAGAGAGTGTCCCCCATAAATAGGAACAAGAGAGTGTCCCCATAAATAGGAACAAGAGAGTGTCCCCCCTAAATAGGAACAAGAGAGTGCCCCCCATAAATAGGAAAAAGAGAGTGTCCCCATAAATAGGAACAAGAGAGTGTCCCCATAAGTAGGAACAAAAGAGTGTCCCCCATAAATAGGAAGAAGAGAGTGTCCCCATAAATAGGAACAAGAGAGTGTCCCCATAAATAGGAATAAGAGAGTGCCTCCCAAAAGTAGGAACAAAAGAGTGTCCCCATAAATAGGAACAGGAGAGTGTCCCCCATAAATAGGAACAAGAGATCTGATCATACACTTTCTTTTCCCTCTCTCCTGCTGGACATAAATAGGAACAAGAGAGTGTCCCCATAAGTACGAACAGAAGAGTGTCCCCATAAGTAGGAACAAGAAAGTGTTTCCCTCTCTCCTGCTGGACATAAATAGGATAAAAGAGTGCCTCCCATACATAGGAACAAGAGAGTGTCTCCCATAAATAGGAACAAGAGAGTGTCCCCATAAGTACGAACAGAAGAGTGTCCCCCATAAATAGGAACAAGAGAGTGTCCCCATAAATAGGAACAAGAGAGTGTCTGACGCGCCCCCTGGGCCAGTGCTGTTTGGGGATTACCCGGAGCCGGATCAGATGGGGGTTGTAGTCTCCGAGTGGCGGCGACCCGGTCCGTGCCCAGGGTGTCAAACTCAGTGTGTGGCAGTCTTTACAGATGTTGTTAAATGTTCTTTAGTGTCGACTACGCCACCCGTTGATTTGCGGTCAAAAGGCCGCCGCTGCAGAAGGGTCCGCTGAGGCTGGTGGTGTGTGTGCAGCTGTGATAGTATAACCCCCAACGGGAGGGGTATTAGCCTCAGGGGGTCAGATGTAGAGGATGGTGGTTGTGAAGGTGCAGGATGATCCAGCAAGAAGACTCAGAGTCGGGCTGTGCAGTTCAGGGGTTTTTACTTACGGGTGTTCTTATGGTCACTCTGGCCTGAAGCGACCACCCGAGCCGTGCTGCGTCCACCAGGTCCTGGACTCGGCCAACCCCCAAGCAATTCTGGAGCGTGGTCCTGAGCTCCTGTCTGACTTTCCCTCTCTTCTGGCCGTTCTCACTAGGGATCCACTTATGTCCGGCTCCCTCGGGTCTCTTGGTGGGTACTCCTCTTCTGGGTTCCCTGACCCTATACTTGGTATGCCTTCCTAGTGGATTTAGTGAGGGTCGTGGCAGATCCTGCCCACGACCTCCGGTTCCTGGCTAAGGTGTGCTTTTCTCTCTCTGCCAGCTTGGGATCCGGTACCCTGGGTGCCAACCCTTCACCCTGCTGTTTGTATTCTGGGGTCTTGGGGTTCCTTCTTCTTCTCTCTGGGTCCTTCTGACTCCTCTCTCTCTCTCTCAGACTTGGCCTTGGAGCTGGGCCCAGCCGGAACCACAACTCCCTGTCCGCCCTTCTGGCTGAGCTTCTCTGCTCTGCTCCTCAGGCTAAACTCTGACAGACTGACTCACTCTACAAAAGACCCTGTCCTAAGATGGTGCCCACCTTATATACTCCCTCTATGTGTGAGCTCAGGTGACCAGCACCCAATGAGCTCCTAGCATTACCCAGACTGCTCCCCCTATCTGCCCCTACACTACTGGGATGTTCCACCCCCCTCCCACTCCAGCCAGGGACAGACACTATCGTACCTGCACATATATTGGTGGGAGTACCGTCGATCTGTCCCCCGGAAATGGGATGTATGTAGTGTATGCAGCTATCTGAGCTCAGTTCCACACTCCATCCTTACCCGGGAGTGGAATACCACACCTCTGGCTTGAGGTGTAATACCCCTGTAGCAGCCGAGTCCTCAGGGTGCTACATTCCCCCCTGGTAAATCACAGCACGTCCTCGGGCTGTAAAAGAATAAAAACATCCACAAACATACATTTTTTTTTCATAAAACATAAACATATAAAACATCAGATATTATCAGCATAAACTTTTCATATAAAGCTTTTCATAAATAACACTCTTGTTCCTCCGGCCACGGTGCAACTTGTGACCGGGTAAAGTGCGACAGTCTCTTGTAGTAAAAACAACAGTTTCCTATAAAACCGGTAGGGGGCGCCTTAGAAAGCGCAACTATATACAAGGGAAGGTATGGCCGCTCTCAGTCCTCGACCAGTGGGGAAAAGGGATGGCTGCTCACAGTCCTCAGCCTGTGGGGAGATGGGACACACTGGAACAGTTCACACTTGTCCCAACGGGGACCTTATTTTAAGTTAGCAGCATGGCATATACCCTGACGGGTAACTATGTACAGTCTCTTTACCGTACTTTAATGACGGCGTACTCCTGCTCCTCCTTCAGACCCGTCCGGATCCTCTTGCTCCTCTTCACACCGTAGCTCCTCCTCCGTCAGCCGGTGTACATGGAGGGCGTAGGGTCCTTTGGCACACTTGTGCCGGGTGAATGTGACCTCGTCCCCTACATATAGGTCACGACCTCTGTGTCCCTCCGGCAGATGGGACTCCACGTCTCTGCGGGTGACAAAGACGTCGCCGGGGGTGTGATGATCCCTGATGAAACCCCAACCGTGCTGCAGTTGGAATTTAATTACAGTCCCGGTGGCACGGGGACCGTGGGCTGCACGGGGGTTCCTCCTGGTCCTGCTCTTCTGCCCTGCGCTCTGTTCCTGCAGCCGCTGCTCTCGGACCCGCCTCTCTCTTCGCTCGCGGTCAAAGACCTCTAACTGCTGCCGGCAGCACTCCGCACGCTCAGCTGCGGCTGCCCGAGTCTCTTGGGTGAATCCCATGAGGTCTCCTCCGGTGGGGTCCCACGCAAACTGCGCTTCCTCCAACGAGAGTGGGGTGATCTTAACGGGCTTCGGAACCGGAATCAGGGGCTCATCTAGGGGTCTTTCTTTCCGGAGTCGGGGATGGTGGTACTCCGGTGGCCACACAAAGGGCTGCCCATCCGGGCACGTGTGCTGGGCAAACAAATCTTCACCCAGGTGCGGCACTCTAGATGTTGAGGGCGCAGTGGTGGTGGCGGCGCCCGGGTTCGCCAGGCCAGGAACTGTAGATTGTTCTCTCTGTCTCCTCAGACTGAACTGAACTGGCTCCTCTTCCTAAGATGGCTTCCCTTTTTATACCTTCCTCTCATGTGCTTCCCTAAGCTACTTCCTCCACCCACACCCACTACATGGTTCCCCCCCACTCCAGCCAGGAAAGGGGCTCAGCAAGAACCAGAGGCATCTTGCCCCTCCTGCTGGCCTGGAGTGGTGTGTTGGATGCAGGTGTTAGGGTCCTGAGCTGTACTCCTTCCTTACCTGAGAGTGAGATACCACACCTCTGGTTGAGATGCAGTACCTGTGTGGCGACCGAACCCTCAGGGCGCCACACTTCCAGGAGGATTGTTGTGCTGGATGCTAGGATGCTCCATCATCAGATGTGTCTGGGGATCAGGTACTGGGCATGGAGGGGGTGGAGGCCAGGCATGGAGCAGGGGTGGACACTAAAAGGGTCGCCACTATAGATAAAAACTTTTTCTCTCAAAGCAGTTGCAAAAGTATCTCAGATTATATGGGCATATGTTCAAAGATGTGATCCTAGAAAATAGAAGGTCTCCACCCATTGAGTGCTAATAATAGTGCACCGAGAGTCTACAGGTGTGACCTTTGTGATGTTTCTAATTATACAAGTCTTATGTCTGAACATCTTTATTCATATGGCTGGGTGGGGCTGACACCTGCAAGGGCTGACACCTTCAACTGTTAACACCTGCAAGGTTGACACCTTCAAGGGCTGACATCTCCAAGCATTGACATCTGCCATTCTAATGTCAAGTGAATGTAAATTAGAGATAATTCAGCTGCAAAGTGAAGATGACCTCTGAGCCGACCTTTGAGCCGTCAGCTGTACAGCAGTGATATATTTGACCTTATTGCGCTGCATTAATTTATACAATTATCGTGACTTAAATCATAAAATAATAATAACTCAACTTCTAGGACATATTTCTCCATTTTAAACCTCCTTCATAATAAGAGATTAATTTCCTCCATTAACCATCCTAACACTAGAAAAATCGCCAGCAGAGAGCTCTCATAAATAGAAACAAGAGAGTGTCCCCTAAAAATAGGAACAAAAGAGTGCCCCCCATAAATAAGAACAAGAGAGTGTCCCCATAAATAGGAACAAGAGAGTGTCCCCCGTAAATAGGAACAAGAGAGTGCCCCCATAAATTGGAATAAGAGAGTGTCCCCATAAATAGGAATAAGAGAGTGTCCTCATAAATAGGAACAAGAGAGTGTCCCCATAAAAAGGAATAAGAGAGTGTCCCCCCATAAATAGCAACACGAGAGTGTCTCCCATAAATGGGAACAAGAAAAAGCCCCCCCATAAATAGGAACAAAAGAGTGTCCCCATAAATAGGAACAAGAGTGTCCCCCATAAATAGGAACAAGAGAGTGCCCCCCATAAATAGAAAAAAGAGAGTGCCCCCCATAAATAGAAAAAAGAGAGTGTCCCCATAAATAGGAACAAGAGAGTCTCCCCATAAATAGGAAAAAAAGAGTGTCCCGCATAAATAGGAACAAGAGCGTGTCCCCATAAATAGGAACAAGAGAGTGTCCCCCATAAATAGGAAGAAGAGAGTGTCCCCATAAATAGGAATAAGAGAGTGCCCCCCATAAATAGCACCAAGAGAGTGTCCCCCATAAATAGGAACAAGAGAATGCCCCCCATAAATAGGAACAAAAGAGTGTCCCCATAAATAGGAATAATAGAGTGTCCCCCATAAATAGGAACAAGAGATCTGATCATACGCCTACATTTAGATGGGTGCGCTCTCTGCTTTCTTTTCCCTCTCTCCTGCTGGACATAAATAGGAACAAGAGAGTGTCCCCATAAGTACGAACAGAAGAGTGTCCCCATAAGTAGGAACAAGAAAGTGTTCCCCATAAATAGGAACAAGACAGTGTTCCCCATAAATAGGAAAAAATAGTGCCCCCCATACATAGGAACAAGAGAGTGTCTCCCATAAATAGGAACAAAAGTGTCCCCCATAAATAGGAACAAGAGAGTGTCTCCATAAATAGGAACAAGAGAGTGTCCCCCATGAATAGGAACAAGAGAGTGTCCCCCATAAATAGGAACAAGAGAGTGTCCCCATAAATAGGAACAAGAGAGTGTCCCCCATAAATAGGAACAAGAGAGTGCCCCCCATAAATAGGAAAAAGAGAGTGTCCCCATAAATAGGAACAAGAGAGTGTCCCCATAAGTAGGAACAAAAGAGTGTCCCCCATAAATAGGAAGAAGAGAGTGTCCCCATAAATAGGAACAAGAGAGTGTCCCCATAAATAGGAATAAGAGAGTGCCTCCCAAAAGTAGGAACAAAAGAGTGTCCCCATAAATAGGAACAGGAGAGTGTCCCCCATAAATAGGAACAAGAGATCTGATCATACACTTTCTTTTCCCTCTCTCCTGCTGGACATAAATAGGAACAAGAGAGTGTCCCCATAAGTACGAACAGAAGAGTGTCCCCATAAGTAGGAACAAGAAAGTGTTTCCCTCTCTCCTGCTGGACATAAATAGGAAAAAAGAGTGCCTCCCATACATAGGAACAAGAGAGTGTCTCCCATAAATAGGAACAAGAGAGTGTCCCCATAAGTACGAACAGAAGAGTGTCCCCCATAAATAGGAACAAGAGAGTGTCCCCATAAATAGGAACAAGAGAGTGTCCCCAAAAATAGGAACAAAAGAATGTCCCTCATAAATAGGAACAAGAGAGTGTCCCCCATAAATAGGAACAAGAGAGTGTCCCCATGAACAGAAACAAGAGAGTATCCCCATAAATAGGAAAAAGAGAGTGTTCCTCTTAAATAGGAACAAGAGAATGACCTCCATAAATATGAACAAAAGAGTGTCCCCAATAAAGAGGAACAAGAGAGTGTCCCCCATAAATAGGAACAAGAGAATGTCCCCATAATTAGGAACAAGAGAGTGTCCCCATAATTAGGAAAAAGAGAGTGCCCCCATAAATAGGAACAAAAGAGTGTCCTTCATAAATAGAAACAAGAGCGTTTCCCTCATAAATTGGAACAAAGGAGTGTCCCCCGTAAATAGGAACAAGAGAATGTCCCCCATAAATAGGAACAAGAGAGTGCCCCCATAAATAGGAACAAAAGAGTGTCCCCCATAAATAGGAACAAGAGAGTGTCCCCCATAAATGGGAACAAGAGAGTGTCCCCATAAATGGGAACAAGACAGTGTCCCCATAAATAGGAACAAGAGAGTGTCCCCATAAATAGGAATAAGAGAGTGTCTGACTCGCCCAGGGGGATATGGGGGACTCGGTACGCGAGCCTTTACCTCCTTGGGATGTCACAGCAGTCAGCTCCCGGGCCCGTACTCTGGGGTCACTCTTTAAAAGGGGGTTTGTTAACAGTTTTTGTCTCGTGACGCCACCTGTGGTTTCCGGTAATGAGTACCGGCGCTGAGGCAGACCTCCGGGGGTGATGGGATGGCAGCTGGGATGTTTCTGCTCCCCACAGGCGGAGCGGGCCCCCAGGGCAGAGTTGATGGAAGGGATTCAGGTGAGAGGTGGCCCAGCCGGGACAGGGGAGAATAACAGACACGCAGACAGGGGTTCGCTTCAGTACCTTTACTGGTGTAAACGGGAAGTACGGTCCAGGGTACTTGATAGGAAGGGTGCACTTCTGGACTCTCCCCAGTGAGCGGGTATAAGGCCTCCTCATCCGTTTCTTCCTCTCACGCTGAAGCTTCTGACCAGCCTGAAACTAGGCCTAGCTTCTGTACTCTTTCACTCTCCTAACCTGTATGCTTGGTGGTAAGAACTTTCTTCTGGCTACCACTATCCCTGGACTCTGGGGCCTTTGTGGTTCCTAGTTCTTTAAATGATTGTAGCTTCCGGTTTGACCAGGGGTTTAGAATCCTCCTGGTATACCGGTTATTCCTACTGGGCGTAGAGGACCCTGTAGGTGTGGACCCGGTGTCCGGCTTGTGTTCTGAGGTGAGCCTAAGATGCTCCTCTGCCCCCATAACTCCTCTCACTCTTCTCCTTGCCTCCGGCCATGCTCTAGGCCCTGAGGCTTCAGCACGTGCTTTAGGCCCTGGCTTGCCCTCAGCACAACTGCTCACATGCTGCTTCTTCACTGATGCCTGTGCCAGCACAAACTGACTACCTAACTCCACCCTCCAGTATATATATCCCTAACAGGGCTCCCTCTGGTGGTATGTGGTGAAAGGGTGGAGGTGTCGGTTATGTAATGAGGGCCTCTTGTGGAGAAGTCCGTCCCTGCACCCTTTTGGGTTCTGTGGTACCTGTGGGTAGCAGGGTGCCACATGTCCCCCATAAATAGGAACAAGAGAGTGTCCCCATTAACAGGAACAAGAAAGTGTCCCTCATAAATAGGAACAAGAGAGTGTCCCCCATAAATAGGAACAAGAGAGTATCCCATAAATAGGAACAAGAAAGTGTCCCCATAAATAGGAACAAGAGAGTGTCCCCATAAACAGGAACAAGAGAGTGCCCCCTATAAATAGGAACAAGAGAGTGTCCCCCATAAATAGGAACAAGAGAGTGTCCCCCATAAAGAGGAACAAAAGAGTGTCCTCATAAATAGGAATAAGAGAGTGTCCCCATGAATAGGAACAGAAGAGTGTCCCCATAAATAGGAACATGAGAGTGTTCCCCATAAATAGGAACAAGAGTGTCCCCCATAAGTAGGAATAAGAGAGTGTTATTCATAAATAGGAAAAACAGAGTTTCCCCATAAATAGGAGCAAGAGTGCGTCCCCATAAATCAGAACAAAAGATTGCCTCCCATAAATAGGAACAAGAGAGTGTCCCCCATAAATAGGAATAAGAGAGTGTTCCCATAAATAGTAACAAGAGAGTGTCCCCATAAATAGGAACAAGAGAATGTCCCCCATAAATAGGAAAAAGAGAGTGCCCACCATTAAAAGGAACAAGAGAGTGTCCCCCATAAATAGGAATAAGAGAGTGTCCCCATAAATAGTAATAAGAGAGTGTCCCCATAAATAGGAACAAGAGAATGTCCCCCATAAATAGGAAAAAGAGAGTGCCCACCATTAAAAGGAACAAGAGCGTGTCCCCATAAATAGGAATAAGAGAGTGTCCCCATAAATAGGAACAAGAGAGTGTCCCCCATGAATAGGAACACAATAGTGCCCCCCATAAATAGGAACAAGAGAGAGTCCCCATGAATAGGAACAAGAGAGTGCCCCCCACAAATAGGAGCAAGAGTGTCCTTCATAAATAGGAACAAGAGAGTGTCCCCCATGAATAGGAACAAGAGAGTGTCCCCATAAATAGGAACAAGAGAGTGTCCCCATGAATAGGAACAAGAGTGTCCTTCATAAAAAGGAACAAGAGAGTTTCCCCATAAATAGGAACAAGAGAGTGTCGCCATGAATAGGAACAAGAGTGTCCTTCATAAAAAAGAACAAGAGAGTTTCCCCATGAATAGGAACAAGAGAGTATCCCCATAAATAGGAACAAGAGAGTGTCCCCATGAATAGGAACAAGAGAGTGTCCCCATAAATAGGAACAAGAGAGTGTCCCCATAAATAGGAACAAGAGAGTGTCCCCATGAAGAGGAACAAGAGAGTGTATTTCATAAATAGGAACAAGAGAGTGTCCCCAGAGATAGGAAAAAAAAAGAGTGCCCCCCATAAATAGGAACAAGAGAGTGTCCTTCATAAATGGGAACAAGAGAGTGTCCCCCATAAATAAAAACAAGAGAGTGTCCCCATAAATAGGAACAAGAGAGTGTCCCCCATGAATAGGAACAAGAAAATGCCCCCCTTAAATAGGAATAAAAGAGTGTCCTCCATAAATAGGAGCAAGAGATTGTCCCCATAAATGGGAACAAGCGAGTGTCCCCATAAATAGGAACCGACGAGTGTCCCCATGAATAGGAACAAGAGAGTGCCCCCATAAATAGGAACAAAAGAGTTTTCCCCAGAGATAGGAAAAAAAGAGTGCCCCCCCATAAATAGGAACAAGAGAGTGTCCTTCATAAATAGGAACAAGAGAGTGTCCCCATAAATAGGAACAGAAGAGTGTCCCCATAAATAGGAACAAGAGAGTGTTCCCATAAATATGAACAAGAGTGTCCCCCATAAGTAGGAACAAGACAGTGTTATTCATAAATAGGAACAAGAAAGTGTCCCCATAATAAGGAACAAGAGAGTGTCCCCATAAATAGGAACAAAAGAGTGCCCCCCATAAATAGGAACAAGAGAGTGTCCCCCATAAATAGGAACAAGAGAGTGTCCCCCATAAATAGGAACAAGAGGGTGTCCCCATAATAAGGAACAAGAGAGTGTCCCCATAAATAGGAATAAAAGAGTGCCCCCCATTAATAGGAACAAGAGAGTGTGCCCAAAAAATAGGAACAAAAGAGTGCCCCCCATAAATAGGAACAAGAGAGTGTCCTCCATAAATAGGAACAAGGGAGTATCCCCCATAAAGAGGAACAAAAGAGTGTCCTCATAAATAGGAACAAGAGAGTGTCCCCATGAATAGGAACAAGAGGGTGTCCCCATAAATAGGAACAAACGAATGTTCCCCAGAAATAGAAAAAAAACAGTGCCCCCCCAGAAATAGGAACAAGAGAGTGTCCTTCATAAATAGGAACAAGCGAGTGTCCCCATAAATAGGAACAGAAGAGTGTCCCCATAAATAGGAACAAGAGTGTGTCCCCATAAATCGGAACAAAAGATTGCCTCCCATAAATAGGAACAAGAGAGTGTCCCCCATAAATAGGAATAAGACAGTGTCCCCATAAATAGGAACAAGAGAGTGTCCCCATAAATAGGAACAAGAGAATGTCCCCCATAAGTAGGAAAAAGAGAGTGCCCACCATTAAAAGGAACAAGAGAGTGTCCCCATAAATAGGAATAAGAGAGTGTCCCCATAAATAGGAACAAGAGAGTGTCCCCAATGAATAGGAACACAATAGTGCCCCCCATAAATAGGAACAAGAGAGTGTCCCCATGAATAGGAACAAGAGAGCGCCCCCATAAATAGGAACAAGAGTGTCCTTCATAAATAGGAACAAGAGAGTGTCCTCCATAAATAGGAACAAGAGAGTGTCCTCCATAAATAGGAACAAGGGAGAATCCCCCATAAAGAGGAACAAAAGAGTGTCCTCATAAATAGGAACAAGAGAGTGTCCCCATGAATAGGAACAAGAGGGTGTCCCCATAAATAGGAACAAACGAATGTTCCCCAGAAATAGGAAAAAAAGAGTGCCCCCCCAGAAATAGGAACAAGAGAGTGTCCTTCATAAATAGGAACAAGCGAGTGTCCCCATAAATAGGAACAGAAGAGTGTCCCCATAAATAGGAACAAGAGTGTGTCCCCATAAATCGGAACAAAAGATTGCCTCCCATAAATAGGAACAAGAGAGTGTCCCCCATAAATAGGAATAAGAGAGTGTCCCCATAAATAGGAACAAGAGAGTGTCCCCATAAATATGAACAAGAGAATGTCCCCCATAAATAGGAAAAAGAGAGTGCCCACCATTAAAAGGAACAAGAGAGTGTCCCCATAAATAGGAATAAGAGAGTGTCCCCATAAATAGGAACAAGAGAGTGTCCCCAATGAATAGGAACACAATAGTGCCCCCCATAAATAGGAACAAGAGAGTGTCCCCATGAATAGGAACAAGAGAGCGCCCCCATAAATAGGAACAAGAGTGTCCTTCATAAATAGGAACAAGAGAGTGTCCCCCATGAATAGGAACAAGAGAGTGTCCCCATAAATAGGAACAAGAAAGTGTCCCCATGAATAGGAACAAGAGAGTGTCCTTCATAAATAGGAACAAGAGAGTTTCCCCATAAATAGGAACAAGAGAGTGTCCCCATGAATAGGAACAAGAGAGTGTCCTTCATAAATAGGAACAAGAGAGTCTCCCCATAAATAGGAACAAGAGAGTGTCCCCATGAATAGGAGCAAGAGAATGTCCCCATAAATAGGAACAAGAGAGTGTCCCCATAAATATGAACAAGAGAGTGTCCCCATTAAGAGGAACAAGAGAGTGTCCTTCATAAATAGGAACAAGAGAGTGTCCCCATGAATAGGAACAAGAGAGTGTCCCCATGAATAGGAACAAGAGAGTGTCCTTCATAAATAGGAACAAGAGAGTCTCCCCATAAATAGGAATAAGAGAGTGTCTCCATGAATAGGAACAAGAGAGTGTCCCCATAAATAGGAACAAGAGTGTCCCCATATATATGAACAAGAGAGTGTCCTCCATAATTAGGAACAAGAGAGTGTCCCCCATAAATAGGAACAAGAGAGTGTCCCCCATAAATAGGAACAAGAGTGTGTCCCCATAAATAAGAACAAGAGTGTGTCCCCTTGAATAGGAACAAGAGAGTGTCCTTCATAAGTAGGAACAAGAGAGTCTCCCCATAAATAGGAACAAGAGAGTGTCCCCATGAATAGGAACAAGAGAGTGTCTCCATAAATAGGAACAAGAGAGTTTCCCCATAAATAGGAAAAAGAGAGTGTCCCCATAAATAAGAACAAAAGAATGCCCCCATAAATAGAAACAAGAGTGTCCTTCATAAATAGGAACAAGAGAGTGTCTCCATAAATAGGAACAAGAGAGTGTCCCCATGAATAGGAACAAGAGAGTGTCCTTCATAAATAGGAACAAGAGAGTCTCCCCATAAATATGAACAAGAGAGTTTCCCCATGAATAGGAACAAGAGAGTATCCCATAAATAGGAACAAGAGAGTGTCCCCATAAATAGGAACAAGAGAGTGTCCCCATAAATAGGAACAAGTGAGTCTCCCCATGAATAGGAACAAGAGAGTGTCCCCATAAATAGGAACAAGAGAGTGTCCCCATAAGTAGGAACAAGAGAGTGTCCCCCATAAATAGGAACAAGAGTTTCCCCCATAAATAGGAACAAGAGAGTGTCCTCATAAAGAGGAACATGAGAGTGTCCCCCATAAATAGAAACAAGAGAGTGTCCCCATAAATTGGAACAAGAGAGTGTCCCCCATAAATAGGAACAAGAGAGTCTCCCCACAAATAGAAACAAGAGAGTGTTCCCATGAATAGGAACAAAAGAGTGTCCTTCATAAATAGGAACAACAGAGTCTCCCCATAAATAGGACCAAGAGAGTGTCCCCATGAATAGGAACAAGAGAGTGTCCCCATAAATAGGAACAAGAGAGTGTCCCCATAAGTACGAACATGAGAGTGTCCCCATGAATAGGAACAAGAGAGAGTCCTTCATATGTAGGAACAAGAGAGTCTCCCCATAAATAGGAACAGGAGAGTCTCCCCATAAATAGGAACAAGGGAGTGTCTCCATAAATAGGAACAAGAGAGTGTCCCCATAAATAGCAAAAAGAGAGTGTCCCCCATAAATAGCAACAAGAGAATGTCCCCCATAAATAGGAACAAGAGAGTGTCCCCATGAATAGGAACAAGAGAGTGTCCTTCATAAATAGGAACAAGACAGTCTCCCCATGAATAGGAACAAGAGAGTCTCCCCATAAATAGGAACAAGAGAGTGCCCCCATAAATTGGAACAAGAGAGTGTCCCCCATAAATAGGAACAAGAGAGTGTCCCCATAAATAGGAACATGAGAGTGTCCCCCATAAATAGGAACGAGAGAGTGTCCCCATGAATAGGAACAAGAGAGTGTCCCCATAAATAGGAACAAGAGGGTCTCCCCATAAATAGGAACAAGAGAGTGTACCCCATAAATAGGAACAATAGAGTGTCCCCATGAATAGGAAACAGAGAGTGTCCCCATAAAGAGGAACAAAAGAGTGTCCTCATAAATAGGAACAAGAGAGTGTCCCCCATAAATAGGAACAAGAGAGTGTCCCCATGAATAGGAACAAGTGAGTGTCCTTCATAAATAGCAACAAGAGAGTGTCCCCCATAAATAGGAACAAGAGAGTGTCCCCATGAATAGGAACAAGAGAGTGTCCTTCATAAATAGGAACAAGAGAGTCTCCCCATGAATAGGAACAAGAAAGAGTCCCCATAAATAGGAACAAGAGAGTGTCCCCATAAATAGGAACAAGAGGGTGTCCCCATAAATAGGAACAAGAGAGTGTCCCCATAAATAGGAACAGGAGTGTCTCCCCATAATTAGGAACAAGAGAGTCTCCCCATAAATAGGAACAAGAGAGTGCCCCCATAAATTGGAACAAGAGAGTGTCCCCCATAAATAGGAACAAGAGAGTGTCCCCCATAAATAGGAACAAGAGAGTGTCCCCATGAATAGGAAACAGAGAGTGTCCCCATAAAGAGGAACAAAAGAGTGTCCTCATAAATAGGAACAAGAGAGTGTCCCCCATAAATAGGAACAAGAGAGTGTCCCCATGAATAGGAACAAGAGAGTGTCCTTCATAAATAGCAACAAGAGAGTGTCCCCCATAAATAGGAACAAGAGAGTGTCCCCATGAATAGGAACAAGAGAGTGTCCTTCATAAATAGGAACAAGAGAGTCTCCCCATAAATAGGAACAAGAGAGTGTACCCCATAAATAGGAACAAGAGAGTGTCCCCATGAATAGGAAACAGAGAGTGTCCCCATGAATAGGAACAAAAGAGTGTCCTCATAAATAGGAACAAGAGAGTGTCCCCCATGAATAGGAACAAGAGAGTGTCCCCATGAATAGGAACAAGAGAGTGTCCTTCATAAATAGCAACAAGAGAGTGTCCTACATAAATAGGAACAAGAGAGTGTCCCCATGAATAGGAACAAGAGAGTGTCCTTCATAATTAGCAACAAGAGAGTGTCCCCCATAAATAGGAACAAGAGAGTGTCCCCATAAATAGGAACAAGAGAGTGTCCCCATAAATAGGAACAAGAGAGTGTCCCCATAAATAGGAACAAGAGAGTGTCCCCATAAATAGGAACAAGAGTGTCTCCCCATAAATAGGAACAAGAGAGTGTCCCCATAAATAGGAACAAGAGTGTCTCCCCATAAATAGGAACAAGAGAGTCTCCCCATAAATAGGAACAAGAGAGTGTCCCCGTGAATAGGAATAGGAGTGTGACAAACTATAACATAAATAGGAGAGTGACCCCAACCCTAAACAGTGTCAGTGGGGGAGCTTCATATACAGAACAGAAAAGTAGCCCCATAAACAAGAAGAAGAGTTTGCCCCCCATAAATATGATAGTGTCCCCCATATTCAGGAAAAGCAGAATGCACCCATATATATTGCCAGAAGTGTGTCCCCTTCAAATGGTGTCTGCAGAAGGACCCTTAAAAACAGAGTAAGTTGAGTGTCACCAAAAAACAAAACCACCAGCAAAGTGCCCTCCATATATTCTCCAGCTCTTTCACAATGTCAGCACTGACCTCAATAAACATCACTGCTTGTATAACTACGTGTCAGAAGAGTGCCCCGTATTAACAGTGCCAACAGAGTTCTCCCACAAACACTGCCAGCAGAGTGCAGTCAATAAACATTAAAGCATTGAAGGGAAAGATAACAAATATAGGCACAATAAATCACAAGCATTGATTGAAGAAAACCATCCCTTATTGATTAGAAATGATAAAGTCATAAGTATCAGATAAATCATGATACTTTTCGGATCTATCAGCTCCTTTCTCAAATCATAAGACCATATGTGTATGTTACCATCTTATCATATGAGAAAGGAGCTGATAAATCCAAAATGCGTCAATCAATGCAAAACCCCTTCAATCAATGCTTGTGATTTACTGTGCCTATGTGGATGTCTTTTTTTGACCTTCAAGGAATTGATCGTCTATATTTTCTCCGGTGAAGCCTCCCAGCAGCATCAGCTCAAAGGATAAAATCAGGAGAGATATCAGTGTATTTCTCTGATAAGATATATTACAAAGTTTCTTATATTCACTTGGAATAGTGATTTATGTCAAATTTGCTGAAATTATCCTTTAATTTTACAGGAAAAGAGTTGCAATGCGTTCAGTTCACACTTGTCATGGGTATTTTGCATGGACATTGATATAGGTAATTATTGGGATGTCTGCAAAGTCCTTACGACAAGTCTGAATTTTCATAATAACACAAGACAGGAAAATTTTTCAGAGTAAAACAGATGCTGCATACTTCACTGATAACCATGATATCCAGTGATGAGAAAACATAATAAAAAAAACAGTGCTGTTTACATAAGGTATAGTAAATGACACAGAAAGCTTTTGTGGTAGTGTCAAAGCTTTGTGTTTGAATCTGAACTAGATAAAGCCGTAACCTACATTTTGTGAGCATATATTTTATTGCAGGCAGAACAACATTGTACTGTTTAATTGCCATGGGGTAGATTTTGACCCCATTACAGTCCCTTTTGTAAGCCACTTCTATCTAACATGCAAGAGGGAAGTTATACCATGCAGCTCACTGTCCATACACTATACAAATACCCTGATGCCTTATATACAAATACATACAAAGCATTCAGCATTTTATTATATGTATTAATTGTCTGCTTTTCATACAGCATGCATATATTCTGTTGCATCTCATGCAGAGTAACAGTTCATGCCCCAGCAGAGTTTCCAATCGAATTTCTTTATTTTTAACCACATCAGAGATTATGAATAGTGGTTTCCACACAGTACATTTTTTTTAAATAATGCTTAGAAAAAGTTTGAAAAAAAGCATGAAAATAAAAAAAAAAAATAGAAAAAAACTCCTTGAACTCCCACTTCTCCCATTCCAGTGATTCTCTGATAAATAATGGTGACTAATTCTCGGTCCAGTCTCGACTCGCCGTAAATGCTCTACAATGCCCAACCATTGGCTTTACAGGAGACCACTTTAGCCATTGATTGGCTGAGTGGCATTTCTTAGCATCAGAACGGTGGGGAAAATCAGTGAAATATTACTTCTTTATTTTTTCAATCAATTCTAAGCTATTAGTAAAAAAATAAAAATAAAGACATTCAATTGGCCATAAAGTCTGAGCCTAAGAAACATCCAATGGTCCAAGAATCTTCCTCTGGTTTAAGTGACCTTCTCAGATCCAAGAATCCTACCGTGGTCTAAAAATATTTCCCTCGTCTAGGAGACATTCCCTGGTCCATGTGGTCTTCTTTCATCCAAGAAACCTAAGGTGGTTCATGATGGTCCCTCATTTTAAAGATGTCTCTTGGTCAAAGTAACCTTTGTTAATTCAAGAAACCTATTCTGTTCATATTTAGATCTATGAAGCCTTCACTAGTCTAGGAGAGCTCCCCTGGTTCAAGTGATCTTCTCCAATCCTAGAAATCTATTTAAACCATAAACTTTCTTTTACGTAGGATTCACCCTCTATTCCTTCAGAACTGCCCTAGTCCAAATGACCTTCCTTGGCCAAAAATGACAATGCGGTCCAAAGAGCCTTGTGTACACAAGAATATAAAAGATGTTCCAAGACTTTTCCTGATGGAAGAAAATTAAACTGGTCCATAGTACCTTTCCATGATGTAAAAAATACTTGGTACAAATAACTTGATGAAAAAAATAACAGTCCTTCCCTATTTTTTTTTATTAACAAGCAAAAGTGAATGGTAGGCTCGTTATAATTGCAAAAGTACAACTGGGAGGATGCACAGATGCTGTAGCCGATGCTACCGTCATGTCCCACACATTCACAAAACCAATATTGATCTCCTGAAAAACCTCCTTGAGGACCAGATACTGAGTATAACCATGGAAGTCTCCTTGTCTTTCCACCGGGGCAAAGAGCTCTCTTCTATTTTCAGTTTTTATGATGACTTTAGTGTCTGGACTCCTGAGGAACAGTCGCTCTAGAGCTCTGCGGATGTTGACAGCTCTCTGCATGAAAACTTTAAAAAGAAACTGTCTAAAGTGTGGTCCCATCATGATTACAAAAATGGTGTCTTTCCCATTGGTGCATTGGTCGATCTGACGACTGGTGTAAAGGTCCTCCTTGTAGTACTAGAAGCCAACATGTTGCAGTGGGAAGCCATGCCTCTTGTAGGAAACATGTACAGTATATCATTCTCCATGTTCATGGCTTACAGTTACAATGGCCTATCCTTTATCATGGTAATGGAAATATTTCACAACTAAGGAAGAGAAGAGGTATCAGTAAGGGATGATGATCGTATGAAAATGTACCTTCAGGAGTGACGTATAGTCTTCTGAGAAAGAAAATATATGTTACACCAAGGATGAAGGACATGAAGACATAAGGGTATCAGAGAAGGATGTCCGTCCCCTGAAGGCCCTCGATGAACCTCTAAATAAGACTGGCTCCCTCTTGTTGGTTCCACTCCATTGATGCATTATATGCTTAGTAAGGCATTTGAATGCCACCATGTAAGTTTTACATTTCTTTGTCTTTCCAGAGCACTAGAGGGAAAATTTGTGGCTGAACGGAACATTCTTGGGGGATTCTTAGACCACGATCCATTGCTATTCGAGGTGGCTATCTTGTCAAGATTGCCAACCACTACTGCAGTCTATCAGAGGTGGACAGTTTCCTAGGCAAGGAGTGCATTGATACATGCTCTTTCCTACAAAATCTGCAAGTCCAGCTCTGCAACTTCCTGGATTGCTGGATGAGGCCGGTTTCAGTGTCTCCGATACTGCAGACGCAAAGCTGACTCATATGGCAGCATCGGTGTTCTAATTTCTCTGCTCGTTTGTAATCCTTACTCTGGATTCCCTCGGTGAAGTGCATGATGAACTGACGTAACGTGGAGTCTTCGATGAGGAAGAGCTTCTTCCCCTGCAGAAATTTAGTAAAGTCGTCCGCCGTCGTGTAAACCGTCATGCTACAGTAATCCGGATTCCAGATGTTATTGTAGAAGTATCCGCTCGGGAGAGGGGAGCTCATTTCTGTCTGACATTTTGGCTTTGGTGCCTTTGTTGTGTCTGGAAAAGATCCAAGAAATAAGATTCTTTGATAAATTTGGTGAATCTTGCAAGTGTCATGCGCCACCACCACAAATGTATGACACCCACTTTTCAAAAGATGATAGAACTGGTGTAAAAGTGAAAAAAAAATGAAATGCAACAATTTTGAGCAAATTTGAGTTGAGTTGTGCAAACATTTTGTGAATTTTCAATCAGTTTCAATCCAGAATTCTGGAGAGAACTGATTGATGAAGCGGCCCTTGGTCTTTTTATACTCCAGTCACATCCAATGATGCATTAATAATTCATAACATAAGTGCAGTACATGATAAATAGCACAAAAAAGTTACTTATTTCGATATAAAGGACTGATTGGACCTTTTTCAAGAAAATTAGAATTTTAAAGAATTATGAATAAATAAATATAAATAATGGTAAAACTTACTGTTACATTGGGCAATGCCGGTGATAGGTGAAATTTGCTGTGGGATTTGTACAACGATATTTTACCTTTAAAACAGGAATGACAAAAATAATAATATAATTTTATAATAATTATAAAGTTTGTGTTATACGCACGCCGCTAGGTTCAGATAGGGCAAGACGGGTTTCATGAATTCTTTGGAATCCTGGGGGAAGCGTTACTCAGGGCGACCATAGGTTGCAGCTTCTCTCAGGCACACGATACATTCAATTGCTGACCAGACACATCTGACAAGAGTCTTTTTCAACAGTTTAACTGTGGAATTTAATCTGAAGCACGGGCAGTGTAATTCAGGGATATTACAGCAACAATCTTCATTACAGTACAGTCTGAGTTTCTTGAGCAACCGGCTCCAGTAACAATACAGTAGTTTCTTCCCAAGGCAGAGTATTACAGTCTCTTCAGTAGCATAATTCAGCACAGATTAGATCTCTTTGCAGCACACTTCTATGCATACACAACCACAGGCTTTTCCTTCACAAGGACACAATAGTACACAGCATTCTTTATCCTGCATGGCGATGGAGGGGGGTAGGGTTTGATGAGGGAAATGATCCCTGTGACACAATTCCTTCCAGTCCTTATCTTCCTGCCCCATAATACTCTGCACTGTTAGTTTAGGGAGATTATATGACCTGTGTTTAGTTTCTCTACTGATCTGAATCCTGTTCAGTTGCCTTCTGCCAGATACAGATAACACACTACCTTTCTCTTCAGCTTCAGCCAGACTACAATAACAAGTTCCCCACAATCCCCCTGGGGTTCTGCTAAAACACTCCCTGTCTCATGTGACTGTATTAACCCCTCTAGTTGCTGGATGCTTCTGAAGCACAACACATCCTGTCTCCTGTGCTTGTGTTACTTCTAATAGTTGGTGGATGCTTTTGAAGCAACAGCACTACTTCTGCATGTCACATTTGTTTGTTTTTTTCAATAAATCAGTAAACACATGAAATATTGAAAGCATTCTCCACTTTATACAATACATTTTCATTACAAGGATCCTCCAATGATCAACTATGATCTGCAGAGGAACCTAGAAGCAGGTGTGCAGTTTCCCTGCAGTGCTCCTACAGGTGAAATGAAGCATTACACTGTGCACATTAACCGGTTCAGGACCGCCCACTGTACATAAACGTCGGCGCTGCCCGGGCTCTGTGCAGCGCCGACGTTTAAAAACGGTGGGTGGTCCCGCAGCGCTCAGGACCCCCAGGGTCCTGCTAGCGCTGCGGTACCGGTTCAGAGCGATAGCTCTGACATGTGGCATCATGGGGACCTGAATGGATCAGGTCCCCATGATGTTAACCTGTTCCTATCTTCTAGATGCCGCGATCCATAGCGATCGCGGCATTTAAAAGATAGTAACAGCTGGTGGTCGGCGATCGGGACCCCCCACATACCTCAGGAGCGGCGGGGATCCCGGTGCTGTGACCTCTGACATCATTGAGACCTGATTGGCTCAGGTCTCGATGATGTCAGCGTCACACCAGCCAATCAGAGAGATCACCAGGGAAGTTTGTTTTAGCAACAAACTTTCCCGGGCGATCTGCCTGATAAATACACTGTTTCTCCTCCGATCTCAGTGAGAGAGCAGAGGAGAAACAGAGTGACAAGAGCTGTCAGCCTTGCCACTGTGAAAGTAAAAAAAATAAAATAAAAAAGAAAGTAAGAGTTAGGGTTAGTGAGTCTGTCAGATCAGTCAGTCCAGTCAGTCAGTCCTGTCAGATCTGTCAGTCAGTCAGTCCTGTCAGATCTGTCAGTCAGTCAGTCCTGTCAGATCAGTCAGTCCTGTCAGGTCAGTCAGTCCTGTCAGATCAGTCCCGTCCGTTCAGTCCAGTCAAAAAATCTAAAAATAAAATGGCCCGTCAGACTTATACCGCAGAGGAGGTGTATGCCCTGCTGTGTTCTGACACTGATGACAGTGCAATCTCAGATGGAGATGTGGATTTTGAGGGCTTTAGTAGCGGCGACACTGAGAGCTCAGAAATGAGCAGTGATTCTGTTCCATCCTCAAGCCCAAGGACCAGTACAACAATAGGGGCAAATAGCGCTACTGGAGAAACGTCTCCAAATCAGGGAACACTGCCCAGTACAAGCGCTGTCCCTGCTACTAGTGAATTGGCGCACGCCAGTGTACAAGGGGCGTTGCCACATGATCTAGCATTTCCCAGATGGGAGGCTTCGGATTCGGCTGCTCCATTCAGCCCTGATTTCAACGCCACTCCTGGTATAAATGTGGAGGTGGAAGATTTTGGACCAATTCATTTTTTTTATTTGTTTTTTACAGACAGCTTGCTAGAGCATATTGTCGTGCAAACAAATTTATATGCATCCCAATTCATAAGCCAGAATCCCCGATCTTACTATGCTAGGGCAAATTTATGGACACCAACTAATGTCCCGGAAATAAAAAAATTTTTAGGACTTACATTTGCCATGGGGCTTGTTAAAAAACCGAGCATTCGATCCTACTGGTCCAACCACCCTGTTCAAGCCACCCCTATGTTTTCAGTCATTCTGCCTAGGACCCGTTATGAAATGCTCATGCGGTTTTGGCATTTTAACGACAATAGTCAATGCCTGCCCAGAAATGCCCCAGAACATGACAGGTTATATAAAATTAGACCCATCATTGAAAATTTGTCAGAAAAATTCTTAAGCCTCTACACCCCAACACAAAATATTTCTATAGATGAGTCCCTTGTAAAATTCAAAGGAAGACTGCACCTCAAGCAATTTATCCCATCTAAAAGGGCAAGGTTTGGAATAAAGATCTATAAAATGTGCGAAAGTTCAACCGGATACACATCCGCTTTCCGCATATATGAGGGGAAAGATAGCCAACTAAACCCACCAGGATGCCCTACTTATCTGGGGACATCTGCAAAAATTGTTTGGGAGCTGATAAGTCCATTTTTTCAAAAAGGCTACAATCTATATGTGGACAATTATTACACCAGCATACCCCTATTTAAAAGTCTGGTTGAACACAACATCGGGGCTTGTGGGACCATCCGTAAAAACCGTCAGGGGTTTCCACAACCATTGGTCAACCAAAAGTTCCAAAAGGGGCAGTCAGGGGCTGTACGCAACGGAGAGCTGCTTGCCCTGAAATATAGGGATAAGAGGGATATTTTTGTCCTCAGCTCGATCCACACAGATGCCACAAGGGCCACTGTAGAACTAGGATCCACCACTCCGAAGCAAAAACCTGTGTCAGTCATTGACTACAACAAACACATGGGGGGTGTGGACCTTGCAGACCAGGTTCTACAGCCATACCAGGTATCAAGAAAGTCCTATACCTGGTATAAAAAGTTGGTTATCTATTTGTTTCAGGTGGCCACATACAATTCTTTTGTGTTGTACAAAAAAGCAGGAAATTCAGATCCTTTTCTTGATTATCAAGAAAAGGTAATTGAAAATCTTGTCTTTCAAAGAGTTAGCCCCGCTCATCCATTAGAATCTGAGGATGTGAAAAGACTCACTGAGCGACATTTTATTGCACTTATTCCAGCAACGGAAACAAGAAGGAACCCCCAGAAAAGATGTCGTGTATGTACTAAGAGAGGAATGAGGCGTGATACCCGCTACTATTGCCCACAATGCCCATCATTGCCAGCCTTATGCGTCACTGACTGCTTTAAAATCTACCACACAGAACCACGTTTTTAAACTGTAAAAATGTATCCCAATTTGTCATTCAAACATTTGGTTCATTTAGTGAATGACATATTCGAGTAGAGCTCACTTAATTTCCAGGGGGGGTTCTCCAGAATCTAAACCTTCCATTGCGTGCTTGTTTCTGGAAATCATCCATCGAGTTAAAATGGTCACTAAACCCATAGAATTTCCAGAGGGGTGTCATTTCCAAAATGGGGTCACTTCAGGGGGGATTCTTTAGCTCTGGTACTCTGAAAAGTGCCAGAACAGCATAATCCCCCCTGAAGTGACCCCATTATGGAAATGACACCTCTGTGGGAATTCATCTATGGGTTTAGTGACCATTTACCTACTTATTTTCCCACCACTAGATTAATTTATACAGAGGAGTAGATTGTAAAATTCGGTCACTTGTTGTGGGTTTCCTCTGTTTAGGCACCTCAGGGGCTCTCCAAATGCAACATGGCGTCCGCTATCCATTCCAGTCAAATTTCCATTCCAAAAGTCAAATGGCGCTCCTTACCTTCCAAGCCATGCCGTGCGCCCAAACAGTGGCTTTGCACTACATATGGGGTATCAGCGTGCTCAGGAGAAATTGCACAACACATTTTGGGGTCCATTTTTTCTGGCTGCCCTTGTGAAAATTAAAAATTTGAGGCTAAAGTAGCAGTTTTGTGTTAAAAATGTGTTTTTTTATTTTCACCCTTCAACATTATAAAATTGTGTGAAGCCCCTGGGGGTTCAAGGTGCTCACCACACATCTAGATAAGTTCCTTGAGGGGTCTAGTTTCCAAAATGGGGTGACTTGTTGGGGGTTTCCTCTGTTTAGGCACCTCAGGGGCTCTCCAAATGCAACATGGCGTCCGCTATCCATTCCAGTCAAATTTCCATTCCAAAAGTCAAATGGCGCTCCTTACCTTCCGAGCCATGCCGTGCGCCCAAACAGTGGCTTTGCACCACATATGGGGTATCAGCGTGCTCAGGAGAAATTGCACAACACATTTTGGGGTCCATTTTTTCTGGCTGCCCTTGTGAAAATTAAAAATTTGAGGCTAAAGTAGCAGTTTTGTGATAAAAATGTGTTTTTTTATTTTCACCCTTCAACATTATAAAATTGTGTGAAGCCCCTGGGGGTTCAAGGTGCTCACCACACATCTAGATAAGTTCCTTGAGGGGTCTAGTTTCCAAAATGGGGTGACTTGTTGGGGGTTTCCTCTGTTTAGGCACCTCAGGGGCTCTCCAAATGCAACATGGCGTCCGCTATCGATTCCAGTCAAATTTCCATTCCAAAAGTCAAATGGCGCTCCTTACCTTCCGAGCCATGCCGTGCGCCCAAACAGTGGCTTTGCACCACATATGGGGTATCAGCGTGCTCAGGAGAAATTGCACAACACATTTTGGGGTCTATTTTTTCTGGCTGCCCTTGTGAAAATTAAAAATTTGAGGCTAAAGTAGCAGTTTTGTGAAAAAAAGTTAAATGTTCATTGTTTTCTTCCACATTCCAAAAATTCCTGTGAAGCACCTGAAGGGTTAATAAACTTCTTGAATGTGGTTTTCAGCACCTTGAGGGGTGCAGTTTTTAGAATGGTATCACTTTTGGGTATTTTCTGTCATAAAGGCTCCTCAAAGTCACTTCAAATAAGATGTGGTCCCTAAAAAAATGTTTTTGTAAATTTTGTTGTAAAAATGAGAAATCGCTGGTCAACTTTTAACCCTTATAGCTTCCTAACAGAAAAAAATTTTGGTTCCAAAATTGTGCTGATGTGAAGTATACATGTGGGAAATGTTATTCATTAACTATTTTGTGTGATATATCTCTCTGATTAAAGGGCATGAAAATTCAAAGTTTGAAAATTGCAAAATTTTCAACATTTTCGCCAAATTTCCATTTTTTTCACAAATAAACGCAAGTGATATCGAAGAAATTTTACCACTATCATGAAGTACAATATGTCACAAAAAAACAGTCTCAGAATCAGGGGGATCCGTTGAAGCGTTCCAGAGTAATTACCTCATAAAGTGACAGTGGTCAGAATTGAAAAAATTGGCCCGGTCACGAAGGCAAAAACAGGCTCTGGCGCGAAGTGGTTAAAATCAATGAACTGCCTGTGTAATACAAGACCAGACAGGTCCTCCAGAGCAAGAGACACTCTATTGCTCTCTATTCTAAGCTTCAGTATCTTATAGGGACCAATAGGGTCAGGCCACGTTGAGTGGGGGCACCACATAGTTAATACATGGGGGCCAGCCTCCGCAGACAGGTAGGGAATTTAGGGTTGAATCAGGGACCATAAAACCCATTCACTAACCGTATGACCTTGGTAATTTTATATCTATATATATTTTTCCGTTACGTCTATTTTCTCCTACTATTTTTATAATAATTTAATAAAGCTATTTTATACGAGTTTTTCTAGTTTTGTTTACTTGATAAGAGCCCCTTTGCTTATCTTTTTGTTTTTTTCAAAATTCAGTACCTTTCCAAGGTGCTCAAGGTCAAAAATATAGGTATGACTAAAGGACAATTCCTTCTGCAGTGTCTTTCTAATTCTGGCTGTAAACCATAAAAATGAAGCAGTTTATATTTTGGTGTTGTAGAATAGTCTACTGTTAAAATCTTTTGAGGGGTCTTAAAGATATCTATCAGTTTGGATCCCAGTACCAGGTCTTGCGAAGTCCAAAATTAAGGGATTATGCCATTCGGAAAGAATTAAAAAGTTCTCTAATGCTAAAACTCATCCATGCTCAAAGCTCAGGAAATCAACCAAAACTTCTTCTAAGTGTTGGAGAAACCAAGAGGCACAGTCACGTCATGTTGGGATTCATTGGAGGTTCTAAGACGTGGATCTTCACCACCAGCACAATCTAGACATTTCTCAATGACATTTAGGGAAATAGCAATAATAATTTTCCTTTAAAATGTTAAAACCATAATGAAAGTTGTACCTCTGAAATATTTGCTTTTCCAATGGGGTAAGATATGAGGCATAAAGATCATAGCCTCTCATTTCATTCAGACTTTCACAAGTAAAGTTGGGAGCTTTGTAGCACTAGAAAACCTTCTCATATAGAGGATCCTTGTATTCACAGATCTCCTTCCCATCTTCCTCAGAGAGCCTAAAGGCACATTTAGTTATGGATACTTTACCAAACTTTCATATCTCCCACTGAAGCCAATAACTCATTGACTGGAATGTCTTGACCTCCAGATAGCGGCCATTCCTTCACTTGGGCAGAACAACAGAATTGTTAAATTGGTTTTGCCAGCCCAGTACAATGGAAAATGAACATGGTAGGACCCATTTTTGAAGTCCTCCACGGTTCCAGAGACAGAAGCTCCAAGTTCTGGAGAGAAGAGTCTTGGTCTGAAGAAATCTCCTCCATACGTCTTCCTCTTGCCCAAGTGATTGAACATATCGACCTGCATCAAAAAGTTGTCTCCCACATGGTACGTCTCCCGGAGGTTGACAATGGAAATCTTACCCTTTCTTCCATTTGTTGTCTGGTTAAAGTAGGTAAATGACACGTTAGGGATGAGTTTTTCTATTTTGTCAAATATGGTGTCTACTTCTACTTGGAGCTCAGTTTTTGGTGGAGGGGTTGATTCATCTGACAGTACTCGGAGCTCAGTTTTCGATGGAGTGGCCAACTCTTTCGTTAAATGTTGTTCTTGATTGTTGGTGGGTGCAAAGCAGGTCTGGAGTAAGTTTCTCATGGAATCCTGAAATTCATAATATTCTCATCGCACCTGGGAATACAATTGGATTTTATAACTTGTGAAGATACTAAGGAAAGACGAATGAGTCAAAAAGTTGTAGATGTGTAGACATGTCTCACCTGGAAACTGCTCTGGTACCAACCAAAGCTTATAAGGAATATGGCAAAGAGAAGTACTGGGATCTATGGTTTATGCATGGTGGTAGGTTCACAGTGAGGTCACCCCGCTGGAGTCGGATCCAAAATCAGATTCTGATCGCATCCTGTGGGAGGTCTAAATATATAAGGAAAAACTTCAAAAATGTTGTAGGATCTTAATGATCACTCATGAAATGAGACATTATGGAGCAGCTCCAATCTACAGTAGCTTTTATGCACAAGACCAATTATAGCTAAATACCCCTTCATGGATGGATGGATGGATGGATAAATGATCGAATGAACAAATTAGTGTCTGATTTGCTCAGGGAACATCTCAAATCTGAGCCTTAATTTTTTCCTTTCTTAATTTTTAAATATAAAGTCTCTTGTTGAAAGTATTTACTTTATAAGCATGAGCAATGAATGAATGAATGAATTAACGAACTTGTGCAAAATTACGTAACTGGTCATCAGCGCTGGGGTCTGCAAGTGTAGACGGGGCTCAGGAGCCAAGCTCTCCTAACACGCGGTAGATAGCGACTGTAATACATAGCCAGTATTTGCATCTAACAGCAGCGGCCGCAGCTGAGCTACGATTGCTGCTGTTCACCATTTAGATGCTGCTGTCAATCTCTGACATTTAAATGGAGTGGTTGCTGGTACTGCTGAAGGCCCACATCGCTGCCATCTTTATATTATACAGTCATGGCCGAAAGTGAAAAAAAGGCAAATTGATCATAATTTCACACAAACCCCAAAAATGGGCCAAACAAAATTGTTAGTACCTTATTGTTGGGTAAACAACTTTGTTTCAAGAGTGTGATGCTCTTTCTAATTAATAATGTCAGTTTTACTATATGCTTAATCTCAATATTCCTTAGAAATTGCAGCTACAAAACCATAAATACTCAACAATCATTAACAAAAAACGTCTGATTATTCCGTGTAGAGAAGCTCCTGCATCTCCTCTCTCCCCAACACGGATTTCGCCATATAATGGAGCGCTTAAGGTGCACTGCTCAGTCCATGGAGCCACATATTGTATATAAATTGATTTTCCCTTGAAGGAAAGCAGGTAGAATCAGACAGGAGATAATCTATGATTAACCCTTTCCTGCTTAGAAATAGAAGACTTATAATATGTAGACTCTTTGCCCATTATCGGTCACAACCCTCCACCCCTCCACTCACAATGGAATCGCCGTCATTAATCCTTTTCTTACCTGGATTGTCAGTGTCCCATTCACTAAAGACAGAGGATGATTCACGGGGTGGAGCGATGATGTTGACTCGCCCCCTGGGCCGTGGGGTACCCGGGACCGGACTTCAGGGCAATGCTGGGAGTAGTAGTGGCGACCCGGTCCCGTGGCTCAGGGTGGCCAGACCAATATTGTGGCAGTCTCTGTATCAGTATAATGCAATGTCCAACTACGCCACCCGTGGATTGCGGTCAATAAGAACCGCCGCTGCTGAGCAGACCTCTGAGGCTGATGTTGTGAGGGCAGCAGAGTGTAGTATAACTCCCCACGGGAGGAGTATAGCCTCAGGGTAGTGAGTGTGGATGATGGGAGTGATGGTGCACGAGCGCAGCAGGAACGACTCAGAGGCTTTGCAGTGCAGTTCAGGGTCTTTACTGATGATGATAAGGCAGACCCTCCCGGGAGTACTGGCTAGCATCAGAGGCCTGGTCAGTCTGTGAGCAAACTGGAGTTCCCCTGGCCAGGTGGAGTTGTAGGCCTCCCCATCTATCTGCACTCTTCCTGGCTACCTTGCTGTAAGCGAGTGGAAGTAGCCCACGTCTCTGAGTGTACCGTGTGGTGCTCACCCGTATGGCTGGTGACTTGGGGCCTTCTGATAGTCCCAGCTCCTCGATGGCGGTGCTGGTCCCTTGCTCGTGACTGAGCCTCCGGGCTTCTATGGCCAGAGGACCTGAAATCCCCTGCCGGCGGGTTTCTACTGCTGGGTATATATACGTCCCCACAGCCTCGGACTCCTGTGTCCGGTTCTTAGCGTCTTCTGCCAGGACGAACTTCGCTTAGCTCAAGTCCCTGGTCTTCAGCTCCTGCTCCTACAGAGCTCCTCGCTGTTACTTTCCTTGTGTCTGGAACAAACTCCAGGCTCTGACTCTACTAACCTCGCCCCAGATCCAGTTTATATAGGGCAGGTTCCTCCCCTATCTGGTCTGGGACAGGAGATGTTGCATGTTTAAGGGCTCCTCACCAGGAAACCTCTCACTTGTTCTCAGACATAATATTTCTATCACTGTGGCAACCAGACCCCTGGGGTGCCCCATTCCCCCCTAGTGAAATTTAGTACTCCGGGACTAAACACATTTTTAAGAAAAACACACATACAAGGGTATAAACAATAACAGGAAAAAGTACATTTTGTCTTGATGGTCACGGCATTTCCATAACCGGGTGTCCACATCACCCAGGGTGAAGTTTTTAAGCAGAGTAGGGGACCTGTCCAAAGCAAACCCCAAACGTTGGCCTTGGGCGTGGCTGCAAGGCGAAGCGAACTACTTTGGACCACACGGGGCCACGCCAGACAGGTTTTTCTTCCGTGGCCGTCTTCGCAAGAAGCACCAAGTGTAACTATCTACAATGTAGTTCCGGTTATTCAGCGTCCATAACCTGTCAGTCCAAATAAACCTGAAGGGTAACTAGAGAAAAATAATTAATAAACAGGCAGCAAACATAAACCATTTTCAACATTTGTAGTTTACAGGTAAATTCACATTATAGTTTAAATTCTCCAGCGAGCGGGCATCTGTCCTCTAGTGCTCCTGGTGGACCTACGCAACCCACTATTTGGGTCTGCACCACAGGGTGTAGGAGGTGTTGCGGGTAGGCCTGGCAGCTTTCTGCGTACTCTTTGGCTTACTAGGGGCACGGCAGGCTCACTACTAGCAGAGGGTTGATTCTCCTGGGCTGCTGGTATGGATTCTTCTGCCTCTTGGGCCGGCTGCTCTTCTGACACTACCTGTTCTTCTGTAGGCCCCTGAGGGGCTGGCTGGAGAAAGGTGAGGACGGGTACCACGATAGCATTGTTGATTTGTGTCCAGGACTGGGGAAAGTCTCCGAGTACTGTACTGATCATTTCTTCCCTTTCCTCTGCGGGTTGAGGGTTCTCTTGATCTTCGTCAGGGCTTTGCAGCTGCTCTGGACACTTTTTCAGGTGGTCTCTGGAAACAATGGCTGTGGTCTCTCCTCCATCCTTACTGATTACACAGACTTTTGGATTATCATGACTTGAAGGCAGTACTGTGTACGGGTCCTTCTCCCACTGGTCGTCCAACTTGTGGAGCCGCCTCTTTCTCTTCAAGACCTGCTCTCCAGGTACCAGGGGAGCAGCGGGAGCATGCTGGTTATAAGTCTTCTCTTGCCTCTCTCTTGCTTGAGACAGACTTCGCTCGACGCTCTCCTGTACTTTCTGATACTGCTGCTGCCGTTCTGTATCCCAGTCTGCCTCTGGCGAGGTGTCCTCAGGTGTCAGGACTCCCATATCCAGGTCAATAGGCAGCTTACCAGGTCTTGCTCTCATTAGGTAAGCCGGGGTACAGTTGGTGGAACCTACGGGGATGTGATTATACAAGTCCACCAGATCAGGCAGTTTTTCAGGCCACAGACTGCGTTCTTCCAGGGGCAACGTTTTTAGCAAGTCTATCACCACCTGGTTCATTTTCTCACATAGTCCGTTGGTCTGAGGGTGATAGGGCGTTGTTCTTATCTTCCTGCAGCCATACAGATTGCAGAACTCTTGGAAGACCTCCGCTTCGAAGGCTGGTCCTTGGTCCGTCAGCACTTGCTCCGGATACCCGTGTGGACGGCAGAAGTGCAGCTGGAAGGCCCTGGCTGCTGTTTGAGCCGTTAAGTCTTTGACAGGGACCACCACCAGGAACCGGGAGTAGTGATCTACGATGGTGAGGGCGTAGACGTACCCAGATTTGCTTGGAGCAAGTTTCACATGGTCCAGGGCTACCAGTTCCAGTGGCTGCCTGGTGATGATGGGCTGCAGGGGAGTCTTCTGGCTGGCACGGTCTCTTCTTCTTAGGCTGCACGGGCCTCAGTCTCTGCACCACCTCTCGATGGCTCCTCTCATGCCTACCCAGTAGAACCGTCCACGCAACAAGAACTCCAGTTTCTTCCATCCGAAGTGTCCTGCTCCATCGTGGTATGCCTCCAGAACCATAGCCGTGTCTCGTCTTGGGACCACTACCTGCCAGGTCAGCTCATGTGTTCTAGAGTTGACCATTCTCCGGCACAGCTTCTCCTTGTAAAGAAACAGTTTACTTTTCTTCTTCCACTGTTACTTGGTCTCCTCTGGAGCGTCTGGGTCAAGAGGGGCATCAGCCTGTGTCAGCATTTCTTTCACCAGACGGACTGCGGGATCACTGTCTTGTGTCTCCGCCCAGCTGTAGTGGGGTAAGGGATTGAACGTAGCAGAGCGCCTGTCCCTTACACGGTGGGAATACAGGGTAATCCCATGACGGTGGAACGCAGGGAGTTCGACTTCTTCCAGTTCTTCTGGATCTTCCCCTAAGTCCGGTAAGTTTGGCATTCTGGACAGGGCATCCGCATTGGAATTTGAGCGTCCCGCCCGGTATTTGATGGTGAATTCATAGTTGGACAGGCGGGCCATCCATCTCTGCTCCAGGGCACCAAGTCTTGCAGTGTCCAGGTGTGTCAACGGGTTGTTATCCGTGTAAACGGTGAACTTGGAAGAGGCAAGGTAATGCTTGAAACGTTCGGTCACTGCCCACACCACTGCCAGGAACTCTAGCTTGAATGAGCTATAATTCTCAGGGTTTCTCTCTGTGGGCCGTAGTTTTCGGCTGGCGTAAGCGATTACCCGTTCTTTCCCCTGCTGGATCTGGGACAGTACGGCTCCTAGCCCGATGTTGCTCGCGTCCGTGTGGAGGATAAAGGGCTGGCCGTAGTCAGGGTACGCCAGGATTTCATCCCCCGTGAGGGCCATCTTCAGCTGGTAGAAGGACTCCTCTTCCAGATTTATCCACCTGAAGGGCAGCTTCTGGTTTTTGGCCTTCCTGGATTGACCTATCAGGAGGTCCTGCATAGGAGCTGCCGTTTTGGTGAAACCGGGAATGAATCTTCGGTAGTACCCTACCAACCCGAGGAACTGCCGCACTTCCTTTATGCTGAAGGGTCTTGGCCAGTGTTTAATCACGGTGATCTTATCGGGGTCGGGAGCCACTCCGTCAGCACTCACCACGTGTCCCAGGTACTGCACCTTTGGTTTCAGCAGGTGACACTTGGATGGTTTCACTTTTAAGCCGTAGCTTGCCAGGGCATCAAACACTTCTGCCAGGTGTTTCAAATGGTCCTCGTAGGTTTTGGAATAAACGATGACATCGTCCAGGTATAACAGGACCGTCTCGAAATTCCGGTGTCCCAGACAGCATTCCATCAACCGCTGGAAGGTTCCTGGTGCGTTGCAGAGCCCGAACGGCATACAGTTGAATTCGCTGAGACCCATCGGGGTGGTGAATGCGGTCTTCTCCTTGCCTGCTTCTGCTACAGGAACCTGCCAGTACCCGCTAGTAAGATCCAAAGTGGAGAAGAAGTTAGCAGATTTTAATGCAGCTAAAGATTCTTCTCTTCTAGGTAACGGGTATGCATCTTTGTGTGTGATACGGTTGACCTTTCTGTAGTCTACACACATTCTCATTGTGTTGTCCTTCTTTTTCACTAGAATTAGTGGAGCTGCCCAGGGGCTACAGCTGTCCCTGATTACCCCAGCCTCCTTCATGTCCCACAACATCCCCTTTGCATGCTGATAATGTGCAGGGGGTACAGGTCGGTATCTTTCCTTTATGGGTGGATGGTCTCCTGTGGGGATGTGATGTTCTACCTCCTTTACTCGCCCGAAGTCTAGTGGGTGTTTACTAAAGACTCTTTCGTACTACTGAACCACCCGGTAGATTCCCTGTTTTTGGTGTGAGGGAGTGGAGTCAGTACCCAAATGCAGTTGCTGACACCAGTCCTCCATTTGTTTCTTAGAGCCGTTACCTTCCTCTGGTTGAGATGGAGGCAAGGGTTCCACGGCCCTTGCAGAATTTTGGTTTATGGTGAACAATTTGGCTAGCGTGGCATACCGGGGCAGGTATACTTCTCTCTCCCCGATATTTATGATGCGGACAGGTACCCTCCCATGGCGTACATCGACCACCCCCCGTGCTGTCAAAATGGTGGGCCTACTGTCTGAGTAAACGGGTTCCACCATCGCTTGGTAGTCTCTACCTCTTAGACCAATAGCTGCCCGGCACCAGATCATCATCTCACTTTTCGGGGGCATTGCAATAGGGAACGGGTCACACATTCTCACGCTACCAATCTCACCACCAGATAGTTCCACTTGTTGCCGTTTCATCAGTGCCCGGATCTCTTTTTGGAGAACACGCTGCTGGCTGGAACTGGCGTTCTTGGCAACCTGCTGTAAAATGAGAATTATCTCTGCAAGACAATTTTCAATCACGTTAGTTCCCAAGGTTATTTTAGGGTGACTCTCATGACGGTCAATGTCCACAATAATCAGTCCTTGTGCCGCCAGTTCGACTTTACCGATTTTAATGGTCACCTCTTTGAATCCCACCTGCGGCATGGGCTGACCATTGCTAGCGACGATACTCAGGTCGTCATCTGGGTAGCGGGTTATGTCCGAGTCATTCCAGTACCGCTTAAAGAGCACATAAGGGATGGTAGTCACCTGTGACCCGGTGTCTAGTAGGGCACTCATTGGAATGCCATCCAGTACCACAGGCAAGACTGGACGTCCCCCTACATATTTATCACGCCAGTTTGAGGGGCCTGATGATCTTATGCCTGGGGGTTGCCCCTCTGCCCCAGGTTGTGCCCGTTTAAATGACAGTACCTTGCCATATGTCCGGGTTGATTGCAGCGGCGGCAGATGGGTTGTCCGTCCCCCTTGTATCTGTCGCTGGGTCTTCCTCTGGACGTTGGGATCCTCCTCTGTCGGCGCCACGGGACGTCCTCCGGTCCGAACGCCAGCTGGACCTTTCCTGGAGGAGAGACCTGTAAAGACTGCACAGTTCTGGTTAGCACGGCTACGCTTTTAGTCAGCTCTTGGACCTGATAGTGCAGGTCTGTAGCCGGGTTGTTGTCCAAAACCTGCGCACCAGCTCCTACAGACTCTGTAGACAAGGGCGCCGCCTCCTGATGATAAGTAATAGCAGGGCGCCGGTGGGTTACAGCGCTACCCGGTGCCGGTTCTCGGAGCACCCGGATGGCCCTGTCTTTGAACTTTGCAAAGTCTAAACCAGGGTTCTGCAAGGCCATTGCACGTAACTGGGTTCGGTGGGCGTTGGACAGCAGACCCTCAATGAATTGCTCAGTTAACAGTTCATCTGCATTCCGCACACTGTCAGGGTCTGCCTGTTTAATGGCTCCCAGGGGCTCTTGCAAACTCAAAGCATAGTCTCTTATACTGTCTTGGGCCTGCTGCTTGCACCCATAAAATCTCATTTTGATCTCGGCTGAGGTGCGGGTATCAAAAGTGTCCTTCAGACGGGCCAAGATCTCCTTTACGGTCTCCTTGTCCCTGACTGACCAGGACTTTACTTCACGCTGGGCTGCGCCGGTAAACTGGCCTATCAATATGCTCATTTTCTGTTCCTCCGTCAGGGCGTATACTTTAAATAGGCTGTACAGTCTCTCTTTAAAGTCGCTTAGGGTATGCGACTCCCCTGAGTATTGGGGCAGCCAGGCTGCTCCGGGGATGTATGGCATTGTGAACGGCATTACTGCGGCAGTGGCCGCGCTGGTGGTAGAGGGTCCCTCCGTGTCCGTCATCTTCCTCCCCCCTAGTTAAGTGTGGCCTACCTTTCGTCGATCCTCTTCCGTTGGCCGTGGCTCCGCTGGTGCTGCTCCGGGCGAGGGCCTTGCGTCGCGTCCTGGTGACGTCAGCGTCGCTCTCTCTCCTTCCAGGACCTTGCGCAGCATTGGTGCGTAGGGCGGGGCTTCAGGTCTCGCGCGGTTTGAACGTCCACGCCCCTCTTCTTCCCGCGCGGCGTCCCGAAGATGGCGCCCGATGGTGGGAAAGCGGCTGAGAATGGCGGGAAACGGCTGAAGATGGCGGGAAACGGCTCCGGATGGCGGGAAAACTCTTTTTCAGGTAAGTATGAAGTCCTTTTCCACCCGTTTGTGGCAGGTTGGTCACAATCCTGCCGACTACGCCAAAAAGCTGACGCGCCCCCTGGGCCGTGGGGTGCGGTCCCGTGGCTCATGGTGGCCAGACCAATATTGTGGCAGTCTCTGTATCAGTATAATGCAATGTCCGACTATGCCACCCGTGGATTGCGGTCAATAAGAACCGCCGCTGCTGAGCAGACCTCTGAGGCTGATGTTGTGAGGGCAGCAGAGTGTAGTATAACTCGCCACGGGAAGAGTATAGCCTCAGGGTAGTGAGTGTGGATGATGGGAGTGATGGTGCACGAGCGCAGCAGGAACGACTCAGAGGCTTTGCAGTGCAGTTCAGGGTCTTTACTGATGATGATAAGGCAGACCCTCCCGGGAGTACTGGCTAGCATAAGAGGCCTGGTCAGTCTGTGAGCAAACTGGAGTTCCCCTGGCCAGGTGGAGTTGTAGGCCTCCCCGTCTATCTGCACTCTTCCTGGCTACCTTGCTGTAAGCGAGTGGAAGTAGCCCACGTCCCTGAGTGTACCGTGTGGTGCTCACCCGTATGGCTGGTGACTTGGGGCCTTCTGATAGCCCCCGCTCCTCGATGGTGGTGCTGGTCCCTTGCTCGTGACTGAGCCTCCGGGCTTCTATGGCCAGAGGACCTGAAATCCCCTGCCGGCGGGTTTCTGCTGCTGGGTATATATACGTCCCCACAGCCTTGGACTCCTGTGTCCGGTTCTTAGCGTCTTCTGCCAGGACGAACTCCGCTTAGCTCAAGTCCCTGGTCTTCAGCTCCTGCTCCTACAGAGCTCCTCGCTGTTACTTTCCCTGTGACTGGAACAAACTCCAGGCTCTGACTCTACTAACCCCGCCCCAGATCCAGTTTATATAGGGCAGATTCCTCCCCTATCTGGTCTGGGACAGGAGGTGTTGCATGTTTAAGGGCTCCTGACCAGGAAACCTCCCACTTGCTCTCAGACATAATATTTCTATCACTGTGGCAACCAGACCCCTGGGGTGCCACATTGTTCTGTAGATTATTGTCTGGAGCTTTATCTTTTGGACCTAAGGTGTATTCTGTCCATTAGCGTTGGTGTCATTCCTTTTGTGCAAACTTCTAATTCCGTCTCCTCGTTCTTCTCTTTGGATCTGGATGATTATTACCGGTTGTGCTGTAGGGAGTGGAGGGCTCCACCTAATGTCAATGCTCTGTGCACACATCTTATACTGGGATTGTAAATTAGTTTATATTTTAGACTGCATAGTATCTATCAACGACTAATAATACAGAAGATTGGAGTTAAAGTGACGTTAAACACAAATAATACACAAAAAGTAAAACAAAAAAAAAATCCCATTTCTCCCCCATTCAGGTCCTTCATTTTATCCTACTTTATACCATATGTAAACTAAAAAAATATATATAAATCTCCTATGTTTTACAATCATGCCCTCATTTTCCTTTTTTACAGCCCTGTGCAGGGTGTAAGACAGCTGGCTGCAGCAGGAACCTCTCTCTCCTAGCCGAAGATGGAACTGATTAGCAGGAGATCAACCCCGGTGTTCTCTGAATTTTGGCTGCACCATAAAAGGTGGATTCAGAGGTGTTGTGTTTTCCTTCTCCTCTACTGGTTGCTGTTTTGGCTCCAGAAAGGGTGGCTTTCCTATCACAAGGCTCACAGCAGTGTTAACTGGTGTCTGAGACCATCCATCAGTAGGAGCAGATGATACCTGAAGGCTCAAGAAATCATGAATGAAGTTGCCATCATCCATAACATACTCCCGGAAAGCATGGAAGTGCTATGGCACCGTCCAAGTGAAAGACACCATCACGATATTGTAACCTGCTCAAGATTGTATCTGTTATGATCTGCAACATGTACTAAGGAAAGATAGGTGAAAACTGTCCCTACAGTAAGACTAACCTGAATCCCTACGATGTAGCGGGCTGCCTGTTCCTAGCGAACAGACCCGCCTTAGTCCTCGGCTAGTCTGAACGAAGACCTATAGCATAAGGGGAGGGGTCCCTAAAAGAACTGAGGACTGGAACAAAAATGGGACACCTCTTAAACAGAGAAGTTGTTGCAGAACAAAAAAAGACAAACAGACAAAAAGATACTAGAGGTCCCAGAAGGACCAAGCAAACTGACAGAGATAGGCCCCCGAAGCACCTGGCTAGCAAAGCAGTCAAAAACTGAAGTCCAGCACAGCCAAAAGGGCGGAGCTGGAATATAAAGGCAGATGGTCACGTGACCGCAAAACACAAGATGGAAAAAAACAAACAGGAGGGTTCTAACAGTATCCTCCTATATAGAGACTTTCAGTAAACGTAACCCCTTTTGCAATATCCTGCTTCCATCTGTTCCAGTTTAAAGAACCACGTCAACCCACCCATTGCATTGCACAACTTTACACTACCCCTTCCTGAGCCCATAGGGCTTGCTCCGCTTGTATAAGTATCATGAACTAAAAAGCTCAAGATGACCAATGTATTTTAACAGAGGTTGTCTTCTCAGAAACATGTTGAACTAGTGGGCAATTTGCTGACAGCATAGTCTGAAAGACCATGGTTGTCCTCAGCTGGACCTAAAGGACTGGTGGTTACCACCATCTTTAGGAGCCTTCACAGCCATTCCCACATCTTCCTTACATAACCCATAGCACTGATAATTGTTTTATAGTAAGAGTATCTGCATGTTGCCAACTCTCCCTAAAGTTCCAGAAAAAGGGAAGACCTCCTTGGTACATGGAACAGATCTGCTTAAATCCCTAGAAACCAGTACTTACACAACAATTTTTGTGTATGATGCCGAACTGCTCCTTCCTCAAAAGAAGCCCTGTCTAATCACACACACATTCAAAGATCAAGGGCTGACACCTGCTGTACTAAACCTAAACAAATGTCAAATAAAGATATTTCTGCTATGTGAAGATAACCTCTGTGTTTGTGTGGCACCCTACAGTTCACAGGTACCACAGGACCCAAAAGGGTGCATGGACGGACTTCTCCACCAGAGGCCCTCATTACATACAAACACCTCCACCCTTCCACCTCATACCACCAGAGGGAGCCCGTTAGGGATATATATATGGAGGGTGGAGCCAGGCAGTTCAGTCAGTCAGAAGTTAGTCTGAGGAGAGCGTGCTGAGGCTGAGAGGGGGGGCCATGCCCCTGGCCAGCTTGGGCCTCCCCCTCTCTCTGCTTCTAATCACCGGGCCTCAGGAAGACAGTCAGGGACCCGGGCACAGTTTAAACCATAAATGTACCCGGAGGACGGAAATATGCGCTACACCTTTAACCCCTTAATAACATCTGACGTACTAATACGCGTCTGTGCCCTGGGACTTAAGAGCCAGACCCGTATTAGTACGTCATCGCGATCGCGCGCGCACACAGGCTGTGCGGGCGCGATCGCCGCCGGGTGTCAGCTGATTGTCACAGCTGACACCCGGTACTATGTGCAGGGAGCGGTCCTGCACCGCTCCCAGCACATTAACCCCCGCGATGCTGCGATCGAAGTCGATCGCGGCATTGCGGGGGCAAGGGGAGGTGATCGGCGATACTCACCTCCTCTTCCGGCTTCCAGCGCAGTCTGCAAAGGCTTCCCGGGTGTTGCCATGACGACCCGATGTCGTCATGACAACATTCGGGTCACCAGAGAGCAGGAAGATTGCTTGGACATGCGCAGTGCATCTCCAAGCAATCTTCACACTGTGCACTTCTGACAGCCTTCATGGCATAGGGATGGTGCTCCATTCCTGTGCCATGCAGGCGATCAGAAAAAAAAAAGTGAAAGTCCCAGAGTGGGACAAAGTAATAAAGTGTATAAACTGTGTGAAAGTGGAAAAAAAAAATGTGCAAAAATATTATAAAAAAATAAAAAAAATAATACACCAAAAATAAAAATATAATGTACCCATCAATAAATATTATTATAAAAAAAAAAACAATAAAAGTACACATATTTGGTATCGCCGCGTCCGGAACAACCTGACCTATAATACTGTCCCACTAGTTAACCCCTTCAGTGAACACGGTAAAAAAAAAAAAAAACGAAGCAAAAAACAATGCTTTATCACCATACCGCCAAACAAAAAGTGGAATAACACGCGATCAAAAATACGCATATAAATAAAAATGATACCGCTGAAAACGTCATCTCGTCCCGCAAAAAAACAAGCCACCATACAGCTCCATCAGCCGAAAAATAAAAAAGTTATAGCTCTCAGAATAAAGCGATACTAAAAAATATTTTTTTCTATAAAATAGCTTTTATTGTGTATAAGCGCCAAAACATAGAAAAATGATACAAATGTGGTACCGCTGTAAACGTACTGACCCGAAGAATAAAGCTACCTCATCAATTTTACCACACGCGAAACAGAATAAAAAAAAAAAAAAAAATTCCTGAATTGTTGTTTTTTGTTTATTCTGCCTCCCAAAAATCGGAATAGAAAGCGATCAAAAAATGGCACGTGCCTGAAAATGGCACCAATAACAACGTCAAGTCATCCCACAAAAAACGAGCCATCACATGACTGTCTGCCAAAATCTGGAAAAATTATAGCTCTCAAAATATGGCGATGCAAAAACTAGATTTTACAAAAAATGCGTCTTTTAGTGTGTGACAGCTGTCAGTCATAAAAACCCCATATGATTCTGGCATTGCTGTAATCACACCGACCCGAAGAATAAAGTCGTCTAATCACTTATACCGCACAAGGAACGGCGTCAAAAATAAACTCTTGGGGCTAGGGTTGTGCTGGGGCTAGGGTTGTGCTGGGGCTAGGGTTGTGCTGGGGCTAGGGTTGTGCTAGGGTTAGGGTTGTGCTAGGGCTAGGGTTGTGCTAGGGCTAGGGCTGGGGTTGGGATTTTTTTCAAAAGTAAGAAAAAAAGATGACGATATGGCGACTAGTGTTGAGAGCAAGTGCTCGCTACTTGAGTTTGCATCGGGTGCTCTGGTATGCATTGAGTATCGTGGGTATTTGAGTGACATGCTCGAGTCTCTGCCCCATATGCTTCGCGTCCAAAAAACTTTACGGGGATTGCCTGCCATGCACGAGCGATCCCCGCATGTTTTTTTTTGGGTGTCTAATAACCGTGAAACATGCGGAGCAGGGACTCGAGCATGTCACTCGAGCACACGCTGTACATGGTGCATACCTGAGTACCCGATGCAAACTCAAGTAGCGAGCACTTGCGCTCAAGAATAATGACAACTTATTCAATATGATGACCTAATGTAAACAAATTCTGTGCCGTACCTCTGGGTTCAAAATGTTCACTATACACCTTAATAAAATCCTTGAGGGGTATAGTTTCCAAAATGGGGACACTTGTGGGGGAGCTCCACTGTTTAGGCACATCACGGGCTCTCCAAACGCGACAAGGCACCTATCTAGATGCATAGTGAGCACTTGGAATACAAATTGATTCGTAATAATGAAAAAGTGAAAAAAAAAAACACTTTTTCATTTTTATGAATCAATTTGTGAAGCACCTAGGGGTTCCAAGTGCTCACTATGAATCTAGATAGGTGCCTTGGGGGGTCTAGTTTCCAAAATGGGGTCACTTGTGGGGGAGCTCCAATGTTTGGGCACACAGGGACTCTCCAAATGCAACATGATATCCGCTAACAAATTGTCGGCTCAAATTGTTAGCGGATATCATGTTGCATTTGGAGAGTCCCTGTGTGCCCAAACATTGGAGCTCCCCCACAAGTGACCCCATTTTGGAAACTAGACCCCCCAAGGCACCTATCTAGATGAATAGTGAGCACTTGGAACCCCAGGTGCTTCACAAATTGATTCATAAAAATGAAAAAGTGTTTTTTTTTTCACTTTTTCATTATTACGAATCAATTTGTGAAGCACCTGGGGGTTCCAAGTGCTCACTATGCATCTAGAAAGGTGCCTTGGGGGGTCTAGTTTCCAAAATGGGGTCACTTGTGGGGGAGCTCCAAAGTTTGGGCACAGAGGGGCTCTCCAAACGCAATGTGGTGTCCGCTAACAATTTGAGCCGATTTTCCATTCAATTTGTTAGCGGATACCATGTTGCATTTAGAGAGTCCCTGTGTGCCCAAACATTTGAGCTCCCCCACAAGTGACCCCATTTTGGAAACTAGACCCCCCAAGGCACCTATCTAGATTCATAGTGAGCACTTGGAACCCCTAGGTGCTTCACAAATTGATTCGTAAAAATGAAAAAGTGGTTTTTTTTTCACTTTTTCATTATTACGAATCAATTTGTGAAGCACCTGGGGGTTCCAAGTGCTCACTATGCATCTAGAAAGGTGCCTTGGGGGGTCTAGTTTCCAAAATGGGGTCACTTGTGGGGGAGCTCCAAAGTTTGGGCACAGAGGGGCTCTCCAAACGCAATGTGGTGTCCGCTAACAATTTGAGCCGATTTTCCATTCAATTTGTTAGCGGATACCATGTTGCATTTAGAGAGTCCCTGTGTGCCCAAACATTGGAGCTCCCCCACAAGTGACCCCATTTTGGAAACTAAACCCCCCAAGGCACCTATCTAGATGCATAGTGAGCAGTTGGAACCCCCAGGTGCTTCACAAATTGATTCGTAACAATGAAAAAGTGTTTTTTTTTCACTTTTTCATTTTTACGAATCAATTTGTGAAGCACCTGGGGGTTGCAACTGCTCACTATGCATCTAGATAGGTGCCTTGGGGGGTCTAGTTTCCAAAATGGGGTCACTTGTGGGGGAGCTCCAATGTTTGGGCACACAGGGGCTCTCTAAACGCAACATGGCGTCCGCTAATTATTCAAGCAAATTTTACAATCAAAAAGTCAAATGGCGCTCCTTCCCTTCCGAGCCCTGCCGTGCGCCCAAACAGTGTTTTTTCCCCAAATATTGAGTATCTGCGTGCCCAGGGGAAATTGCACAACAAATTTTGCAGTCCATTTGTTCTTGCTACCCCTGTGAAAATAAAAAAAATTGGGTCTAAAGTAACATTTTTGTGAAAAAAGTTAAATGTTCATTTTTTTCTTCCACATTCAAAAAATTCCTGTGAAGCACCTGAAGGGTTAATAAAGTTCTTGAATGTGGTTTTGAGCACCTTGAGGGGTGCAGTTTTTAGAATGGTGTCACTTTTGGGTATTTTCTGTCATACAGACCTCTCAAAGTGACTTCAAATGTGATGTGGTCCCTAAAAAAATGGTTTTGTAAATTTTTTTGGAAAAATGAGAAATCGCTGGTCAACTTTTAACCCTTATAGCTCCCTAACAAAAAAAAATTTTGGTTCCAAAATTGTGCTGATGTAAAGTAGACATGTGGGAAATGTTATTTATTAACTCTTTTGTGTGACATATCGCTCTGATTTCAGGGCTTAAAAATTCAAATTTTGAAAATTGCAAAATTTTCAAAATTTTCGCCAAATTTCTGTTTTTTTCACAAATAAACGCAAGTGATATCGAAGAAATTTTTCCACAATCATGAAGTACAATATGTCACGAAAAAACATTCTCAGAATCAGGGGGATCCGTTGAAGCGTTCCAGAGTAATTACCTCATAAAGTGACAGTGGTCAGAATTGTAAAAATTGGCCCGGTCATTAACGTGCAAACCATCCGCGGGGCTTAAGGGGTTAAACAGCCACCGGGTGCATCATGGTCCTGATACAATGATGCCAGTCACATGACATGCACAGACGCTGCGCACTCACTTTCATTTTGGAGCAGAGCAGCATGGATGGGACAGGAGACAGGTGCACCCAGACAGCGGCAGAAGCGGCAGGATTCCTGTATGTTGAGGAGGAGGCCTCGGCACTGTAGCAGCGGACATCGTACGAGGACTGATGGGGTGGGTGCCTGGCCCTGCTGCGTTAGGGGTGGGTGGGTGCCTGACCCTGCTGCGTTAGGGGTGGGTGGGTGCCTGACCCTGCTGCGTTAGGGGTGGGTGGGTGCCTGGCCCTGCTGCGTTAGGGGTGGGTGGGTGCCTGTCCCTGCTGCGTTAGGGGTGGGTGGGTGCCTGGCCCTGCTGTGTGAGGGGGGGTGGATGCCTGGCCCTGCTGTGTGAGGGGGGGGTGGGTGCCTGGCCCTGCTGTGTGAGGGGGGGGGTGGGTGCCTGGCCCTGCTGTGTGAGGGGGGGGGTGGGTGCCTGGCCCTGCTGCGTGAGAGGGGGGGGGTGCCTGGCCCTGCTGCGTGAGAGGGGGGGGGTGCCTGGCCCTGCTGCGTGAGGGGGGGGTTGGGTGCCTGGCCCTGCTGCGTGAGGGGGGGGTTGGGTGCCTGGCCCTGCTGCGTGAGGGGGGGTTGGGTGCCTGGCCCTGCTGCGTGAGGGGGGGGTTGGGTGCCTGGCCCTGCTGCGTGAGGGGGGGGTTGGGTGCCTGGCCCTGCTGCGTGAGGGGGGGGTTGGGTGCCTGGCCCTGCTGCGTGAGGGGGGGGTTGGGTGCCTGGCCCTGCTGCGTGAGGGGGGGTTGGGTGCCTGGCCCTGCTGCGTGAGGGGGGGTTGGGTGCCTGGCCCTGCTGCGTGAGGGGGGGGTTGGGTGCCTGGCCCTGCTGCGTGAGGGGGGGGTTGGGTGCCTGGCCCTGCTGCGTGAGGGGGGGGTTGGGTGCCTGGCCCTGCTGCGTGAGGGGGGGGGTTGGGTGCCTGGCCCTGCTGTGTGAGGGGGGGGGTTGGGTGCCTGGCCCTGCTGTGTGAGGGGGGGGTTGGGTGCAGGGCCGGCGTCAGCACCCGGGCAAATGCCGGGGCCCTGAGCAGGCAGAGGGGCCCACTGGCGGTCGCGCACCCCGCTGGGCTATGGGCGGAGGAGAGCGGTGTCAGCGCCCGCCCTTCTCCGCCGCTTGCTCAGGGCCCCGGCAGCTGGATACTTACCTCTCCCCGTGCCTCCGCAGATCAGCTGTCTTCCTGCTCTGCGCTCCCTGTGACGTCTCAGGTCAGAGGGCGCGGTGACGTCTTTACACCGCGCCCTCCCCTGAGCCGTCACAGGGAGCGCAGCGCGGGAAGATACCGGCGTCGCTGGAGTCCAGACCAGAGCAGCGGCAGCAGGTGAGGAGAAGGAAGGTGAGTATTTGATTTTTTTTTTTTAATGTATGGAGGCATGGGGCAGTATAAAGGGGAAGGGGGGGGTGGCATCCTCCATGGAGCATTATAAAGAGAGGGGGGACTGGACATCCTGCATGGGGCATTATAAAGAAGGGGGGGGGTGACATCCTGCATGGGGCATTATAAGGTGGGGAACAGCCTGCATGGGGAATTATAAAGGGGGGGGCAGCCTGTATGGGGCATTATGGGGGGGGTAAGAGCCTGCATGGAGCATTAAAAGGGGGGGGGCTGTATTGGGCATTATGTTGGGGGTAAAAGCCTGCATGGAGCATTATAAGGGGGGACAGCCTGTATGGGGCATTATGTGGGGGGTAACAGCCTGCATGCAGCATTATATGGGGGCCAGTATCCTGTATGGAGCGTTATAAGGGGACCGGTATCCTGTATGGAGAGTTATATGGGGGCCAGTATCCTGTATGGAGTTTTATAAGGGGACCAGTATTCTGTATGGAGCGTTATATGGGGACCAGTATTCTGTATGGAGCGTTATATGGGGGCCAGTATTCTGTATGGAGCCTTATATGGGGGCCAGTATTCTGTATGGAGCCTTATATGGGGGCCAGTATTCCGTATGGAGCCTTATATGGGGGCCAGTATTCCGTATGGGGCCTTATATGGGGGCCAGTATTCCGTATGGAGCCTTATATGGGGGCCAATATTCCGTATGGAGCCTTATATGGGGGCCAGTATTCCGTATGGAGCCTTATATGGGGGCCAGTATTCCGTATGGAGCCTTATATGGGGGCCAGTATTCCGTATGGAGCCTTATATGGGGGCCAGTATTCCGTATGGAGCCTTATATGGGGGCCAGTATTCCGTATGGAGCCTTATATGGGGGCCAGTATTCCGTATGGAGCCTTATATGGGGGCCAGTATTCCGTATGGAGCCTTATATGGGGGCCAGTATTCCGTATGGAGCCTTATATGGGGGCCAGTATTCCGTATGGAGCCTTATATGGGGGCCAGTATTCCGTATGGAGCCTTATATGGGGGCCAGTATTCCGTATGGAGCCTTATATGGGGGCCAGTATTCCGTATGGAGCCTTATATGGGGGCCAGTATTCCGTATGGAGCCTTATATGGGGGCCAGTATTCCGTATGGAGCCTTATATGGGGGCCAGTATTCCGTATGGAGCCTTATATGGGGGCCAGTATTCCGTATGGAGCCTTATATGGGGGCCAGTATTCCGTATGGAGCCTTATATGGGGGCCAGTATTCCGTATGGAGCCTTATATGGGGGCCAGTATTCCGTATGGAGCCTTATATGGGGGCCAGTATTCCGTATGGAGCCTTATATGGGGGCCAGTATTCCGTATGGAGCCTTATATGGGGGCCAGTATTCCGTATGGAGCCTTATATGGGGGCCAGTATTCCGTATGGAGCCTTATATGGGGGCCAGTATTCCGTATGGAGCCTTATATGGGGGCCAGTATTCCGTATGGAGCCTTATATGGGGGCCAGTATTCCGTATGGAGCCTTATATGGGGGCCAGTATTCCGTATGGGGCCTTATATGGGGGCCAGTATTCCGTATGAAGCGTTATATGGGGGCCAGTATTCCGTATGGGGCCTTATATGGGGGCCAGTATCCTGTATGGAGCCTTATATGGGGGCCAGTATTCTGTATGGAGCCTTATATGGGGGCCAGTATTCTGTATGGAGCCTTATATGGGGGCCAGTATTCCGTATGAAGCGTTATATGGGGGCCAGTATTCCGTATGGGGCCTTATATGGGGGCCAGTATTCCGTATGAAGCGTTATATGGGGGCCAGTATTCCGTATGGAGCCTTATATAGGGGCCAGTCTTCTGTGTGGAGCGATTCACCGGTTTCTGAGCTATTGTGGAATTTACAATAGATATCACTAATGTAATGGAAGAAGTGAAATCTTTGCATTGTACTATATATATATATATTTCTCCGCCGTATCTCTGCATCATGAATCGTGGTATGTGTTAAAGGGGCCCACTGAGACTCTTTCGCCCGGGGCCCAGAAAAACCTGAAGCCGGCCCTGGTTGGGTGCCTGGCCCTGCTGTGTGAGGGGGGGGGGGGTGCCTGGCCCTGCTGTGTGAGGGTGGGGTTGGGTGCCTGGCCCTGCTGTGTGAGGGGGGGTGGGTGCCGCGCACTGCTGAGGGGTTGCTGTGCCCTGCTGACAAGGATTGCATTTCAAAAAGGTGTCAACCAGAAGGTAGGAACATGAATAGTTGACAAATAGGGTGTCCCCCCCCCCCACCACCTCTTTTACTCTTGGCTACTATATCCTTTTTACATTATTAGAGTTATGTTTTGGGTGTATTTATATTCTAGAATTTATAGATTTTTAACCCCTTCATGAGCGGAGCATTTTCCATCTTTGCATTTTAGGTTTTTGCGCCCCTTCTTCCTAGAGACATAACTTTTTCATTTTTCGGTCAATATGGCCGTGTGAGGGCTTATTTTTTGTGGGACGAGTTGTACTTTTGAATGATATCACTGGTTTTACCATATTGTGTACTGGAAAACGGGGAAAAAATTCTAAGTGCGGTGAAATTGCAAAAAAAAAGCAATTCCACGGTTGTTGTTTTTTTTCCATGTTAACCGAATGCTTCAACTGACCTACCAGTATGATTCTCTAGGTCATTACGGGTTCGTAGATACCAAACATGTATAGGTTCTTTTTTATTTAAGTGGTGAAAAAAAAAATCCAAATGGTGTTCGATGGAAATTGTTAATGTATGATTGGTGAGGAGTCAGACGTGGTGTAGAAGTGGAGTTTTTCCAAGAGTTGGTGGTGAGACTGTGGAAGGTTCGAGGGGTAGAGACGGAGCTGGGGTGGAGCCTGGGCGGAGTCTCAAGGGGGCCCCAAAATTTTAACAGTATTGGGCGCCGAAATTCCTAGTGGCAGCCCTGCACATATACACTTACCAATTGGTCATATAGCAAATGGCCTGTACATGAATCAAGGACCATGACACCACAGATGTGTAAATGCATCCTAAGAAAGAGTTTAAGGAGTGATTTTGTAAGGTTTGAAGCACAATAGATGAGGTCACTGGTAACACGTTGATCCTGTGATTTGTCTGATAACCAGCAGAAAGTCTGAAAAAATGTCATGTTCTGCTAAATATTTTTTAATAAAAATGTGCAAAATCCCTGAATTTATTAATATTAAATTTCATGATACAATACACAGAAATGATCATTTTACAAGTTATATAAGTGCACAAATTATATCATAATACAAATTAATCCTCACACTCTACTAATTGACCTAGAACCAGTCTATGCAAGCTCCCTTTGACCTATAACCTTCTGTGATCCAACAGATCTTCTCTTGGTCTATCTATCTAAACTGATTCAAGAGACGTAATTAGAAGACACTTTCCTTTCACTGGTCCAAAAGATCCTCTCATGTTCACAACATCTTCCTCAGTTAAAAAGAATTTCCACAATACTAATCTAAGAAATATTCGCTTGTTGAAAACTACTGTAGAAATCTAGGAGACATCCTAAAGTCCAAGAGTTTTTCTTTGGTGTAAGTGGCCTTCCTGGGACATGTTATCTTCCCTAGACTAAGATGGTCCCTCAGCTAAAAGATATCTTTTGGTCAAGGTAATGTTTCATAATCCAAGAAACATTTTCTGCTAGTGCTTAGGTGTATAAAGTCTTTCTTGGACTAGGAGACATTTCCTGGTCCACATGCTGTTCCCTAATCCAAGAAGCCTACTTTGCTCCAAAAAGCCTTCCCAAATCTAAACGATATCACTTAATAAAAAGTAATAATTGCTAATCCAAGAAGTCTATTTTGTTCATACTTAAAGCTATGAAGCCTTCCCTAATCTAGGAGACCTCCACTGATTTAAGTTATCTTCCCCTAGAAGTCTATTTTGGCCAGAAAATCTTCCCTCATTAGCTTTCATCCTATAATACTTAGTCCAAGTGACCTTCACTGATCAAGAAAGCCAATCTGGCTCAAGAGGTATTTTAAGAAAGAAGGAATTCTGCGGTGTTAGTGAAGCGCTAGAACAACTAGACAGTGGATTAGGTTATAACACACAAACCTTTTATTGTTTAGTACGCTCTCTAACGCCACTCTCTAACGCCACACTTGTGGCGTTAGAGAGCGTACTAAACAATAAAAGGTTTGTGTGTTATAACCTAATCCACTGTCTAGTTGTTCTAGCGCTTCACTAACACCGCAGAATTCCTTCTTTCTTGATTGCTAATCTCCCTTGTGGAGAGCGGTGGAAGCTGCTCTGTTTACAACTAGCCTACTACAGGACCTGCCGTGATGTCATTGTGGAATGCCCACTTCGGTCACACGGTCCTGGTCATGTGACCGCTGAAGCAGACAGAAGCTCCCTACAACAGTTCCTGCTAAGTTGTGATCATCTTACAGACTCCCACCTGGAAGCGTTTTCCCTTGTTGTGCGGGGCTCCTTTGCACAACAGGACCAGGTGAGTGGTCACAACATCTCCCCCTTCATTTCCCCCCCCCCAAACCTCAGGCTCTTCACCATTGGCGCTCCTACTGTCTTTGTTTTCCAAGAGGTATTTTAGACCTACGTTGTTTCAAGTAACATTTCATGATTGAAGATAATAACCTTGGTCCATAGGACATTCCCACAGCTTTCCAAATAACCAGCCAAAATAAAAAAAATAGTAGTCTTTCCCTATTTTACTAACAAGCAAAGGTGAACGTTAGGCTCATTATATTTGCAAATGTAAAACTGGGGGGATGCACAGATGCTGTAGCCGATGCCACCGTCATGTCCCACGCATCCACAAAACCAACATTGATCCCCTGAAAAATCTCCTTAAGGACCAGATACTGAGTATAACCATGGAAGTCTCCTTGTCTTTCTACCGGGGCAAAGAGTTCTCTTGTATTTTCAGTTTTTATGATGACCTTAGTGTCTGGACTCCTGAGGAACAGTCGCTCTAGAGCTCTGCGGATGTTGATAGCTCTCTGTATGAAAACTTTAAGAGGAAACTGTCTAAAGTGCTGTCCCATCGTGATCACAAAAATGGTGTCTTTTCCCCCCGCGCGCTGGTCGATCTGACGACTGGTGTAGAGGTCCTCCTTGAAGTAGTAGAAGACATCGTGTTCCAATGGAAAACCATGTCTCTTGTAGGAAACATATATATCCTTCTCCATGTTCATGGCTTCCAGTGACAATGACCAACCTGCCCATCCTTTTTGATGGTATCGGAAATATTTCACAACTAAGGAAGAGAAGACGTATCAGTAAGTGATGATGATTGCATGAAAATGTACTTCCAAGAGTGACTGACATATACTCTTCTGGAAAAAGACATACTAAAATATATGTTACCCCAAGGATAAAGGACATGAAGACATAAGGGCATCAAAAAAGAATGTCTACCCCCCAGATGCCTCTCAATGAACGAGAGAGGAGGACCTCTAAATATGACTGGCTCCCTCTTTGGTGGTTCCATTTCATCCATGTACTACATGCTTGATAAAGTATTTGAATGCCACCATGTAAGATCTACATTTCCTAAGCTTTTCAGAGTACTAGAGGAGAAACTTCTGACTTAACGGAACATCCTTGAGTGATTTTTAGACCAAGACCCATTGCTTCTCGAGGGGGCTATCTGGTCAAGATTACCAACCACTACTGCAGTCTATCAGAGGTGGACAGTTTCCTAGGCAAGGAGTGCATGCTTACATGCTCTTTCCTACAAAACCTGCAAGTCCAGCTCTGCAACTTCCCGTATTCCTGGATGAGGCCAACTTCAGTGTCCCTTTACGCCTCCGATACTGCAGAGGTAAAGCCGACTCATATAGCAGCATTGGTGTTCTAATTTCTCTGCTTGTTGTCAGTGTTTAAAAACATTCTTATATTATGGAGCTGAAAACCTTTTCATTTCAATACGTTTCTCAGTTTACAGCTTGCTATACTTGTTTCCAGCCTGGACTCTTATCTGTGACATGCATTGAGTTTTCAAGCTTCTGGCTGTAAATAAGAATGAAGCCATTCACTGGCTGCAAGCAGAGATCTTAAAAAAGGTGGGAAATTGAAATATATAGTGTATTTTATGATACATTGGTTCGGCCTCTATAAAAGTGGAAATAATGTATCATGAGTTGGGATGAGCGGAACCGTGCAAGTTCGGGTCCTCGCACCCAACCGAACTTTATGTCCAAAGTTCGGTTCGGCTACAAGAACTTTACCCGACCTTGAACATGAACCCGAACCCAATTGAAATGTATAGGGACTTGAACTTCGGAACTGGACAAATTCTCTCTCTCTCTCTCTCTTAAAGTTCGGGTTCGCTCATCTCTAATCACGAGAGGTGTAATCCTTACTCTGGATTCCCTCGGTGAAGTGCATGATGAACTGACGTAACGTGGAGTCTCCGATGAGAAAGAGCTTCTTCCCCTGCAGACATTTGGTAAAGTCGTCCGCCGTCGTGTAAACCGTCATGCTACAGTAATCCGGATTCCAGATGTTATTGTAGAAGTATCCGCTCGGGACCGGGGAGCCCATTCCTGTCTGACATTTTGGCTTTGGAGCTTTTGTTGTGGCTGGAAAAGATCCAAGAAATAAGATTTTTTTAATAAATTTGGCGCATCTTGCAAGTACATTGCGCCACCACCACAAATGTACGACACCCACTTTTCAAAAGTTGGTAGAACTGTTGTAAAAGTAAAAAAAAAAAAAAAAAGCTGCAACAATTTCGCGCAACTTTGAGTTGAGTTGTGCAAACATTTTTGTTCATTTTCAAACAGTTTTACTCCAGAATTCTGGAGAAAACTGCTTGATGAATCATCCCTTTGTCTTTTCATACTCTAGTTACATCCAAAGCTGCATTAACAATTAATTACAAGTTCAGTACATGATAGGTAACACAAAAAAAGTTACTTATTTAGATATAAAGGATTTTTTAAAAACATGAACTGTCTCTGGTATTGCCCCTCAGCCCTTTTCTGAAAACACAGACTGACTGGATCTTAATCATGGAAATTGGAATTTGAAAGAATTTTGAATAAATAAATATAAATGATGGTTAAACTTACTGTTACATTGGGCAACGGTGATAGGTGAAATTTCTTGTGGGATTTGTACAACAATATTTGACCTTTAAAACAGGAATGACAAAAATAATAATATAATTATATAATTATAAAATGTGGCCTTTTTTTTAAAATAAATCAGTAAACACATGAAATATTGAAAGTATTTTCCACTTTATACAATACATTTTCATTACAAGGATTTTCAAATGATCAACTGTGATCTGCAGAGAAACCTAGAAGCAGGTGTTCAGTTTCCTTGCAGTGCTCCTACAGGTGAAATGAAGTATTACACTGTGCACATTAAAATCAATGAATTGTCTGTGTAATACAGGACCGGACGGGTCCTCTAGAGCAAGAGACACTCTTTCTATTGCTCTCTATTCTAAACTTCAGTACCTTGCCAAGGTGCTCAAGATCCAAAATATTGATATGACCAAGGCTAAGTGCCCACGATGCAGAAATGCTGCAGATTTTTTCCGCATCTCCCTGGCAGGAAAAACGCATGCGGATTTTACATGCGTTTTTCCTGCCAGGTAGAAGCGTTTGTCAAGCGTTTTTGCATGCATTTCTGCATGCGGGTTATCAAGCGCTTTTCCAAGCGATTTTAGCATCACTTGGAAAAGTGCTTGACAACTTGGTCACACTATATAAATCCATGCAACTGGCATGGATTTATATAGTGTGACCAAGTAATAGTTAAAAAAAAGAATAAAAATGGTAAAAAAAAAAAAAATTATACTTACCTTCTGATGGCCCCCGGTTTCCTTCTCCGGTCTCCCCAGCGGTTCGCGATGGTCTAAAAGGACCTTCCATGACGTCATTTAGTCATGTGACAGGTCACGCGACCGCCAACGTCAGCGGTCTCGTGACCCGTCACATGACTTAATGACGTTATGGCAGGTCCTTTTAGACCATCATGAGCTGTTGGGGAGCGAGGACGCATCGCTATGGAGACCGGGGGCCATCAGGCGGTGAGTATAATGTTTTTTTTTGTTTTGTTTTTTTTTAATTCTTTTTTTTATAGGTTCTATGGTACCCAGGTCTGGAGGAGAGTCTCCTCTTCTCCAGAGCCGAGTACCATCCACACATTGAATCGCTTAATATCCAAATGTGCACATGTAGTCATGCGGATATTATGAGATTCAATGGAAGTCAATGGCGGCAATTACGCTGCGTGTCCGCAAAATTAATGGACATGCTGCACATTTTTCCGCAATGATAATCCACAGCGGAAATTTCTGCAGCATGTGCAAAGCATATGCAGATTGTCTTGGGACCATGGGACACGTATTAATAAGCGTTTTTTAAGCATTTTCGCTGTGGAAAAACGCTTGAAAACTGCATAGTGGGCACGCAGCCTAAGAATGAAGCAGGTCATATTTTGGTGTTGTAGCAAAGTCTACTATTAGTTATCTTTATGACCACCCAAAGATTATATCAGTTTGGGTCCCTGTACCATGTCTTACACTGAATTCCAAAATGAAGGGATTATGCCATTTGGATATTTAGATATTTCTCAAGTAACAATAATAATTCTCCTTTAAAATGTTAAAACCATAATGAAAGTTGTACCTCTGAAATATTTGCTTTTCCAACGGGGTAAGATATGAGGCATAAAGATCATAGCCCCTCATTTCGTTCAGACTTTCACAAGTAAAGTTGGGAACTTTGTAGCAGTGGAGAACCTCCTCGTATAAAGGGTCCTTGTATTCGCAGATCTCCTTCCCATCTTCTTCAGGGAGCCTAAAGGCACATTTAGTAACAGCTACTTTACCAAACTTTTCATATCTCCCCTCGAAGCCAACAACTCCTTGACTGGAATGTCTTGACCTCCAGAGAGCAGCCACTCCTTCACTTGGGTAGAACAACAGAATGTTGACATTGGCTTTGCCGGCCCAGTACAATGGAAAGTGAATGTGGTAGGACCCATTTTTGAAGTCCTCCACGATTCCTGAGACAGAAGCTCCAAATTCTGAAGAAAAGAGTCTTGGTCTTAAGAAGTCTCCTCCATATGTCTTCCGGTTGCTCAAGTGATCGAACATATCGACCTGCACCACAAAGTTATCTCCCACACAGTACGTCTCACGTGCGTTGACAATGGAAATCTTACCATTCTTTCCATTTGTTGTCTGGTTAAAGTAGGTAAATGACACATTGGGGATGAGTTTCTCCATTTTGTCAAATATGGCATCTACTTCTACTTGGAGCTCAGTTTTCAATGGAGTGGCTGACTCTTTCGTCAAAGGTTGTTCTTGGTTGGCATTGGGTGCAAAGCAGGTCTGGAGTAAATTTCTCAAGGAATCCTGAAATTCATAATATTCTCATCATACATTGGAATATTATTTGATTTATGACTTCTGAAGATACTAAGGAAAATGAATGAGTCAAAAAATTGTAGATGTGTAGACATGTCTCACCTGGAAACTGCTCTGGTACCAACCAAAGCTTACAAGGAATATGGCAAGGAGAAGTACTGTGATAAATAGTTTACGCATGGTGGTAGGTCCACAGTGAGGTCACCCTGCTGGAGACAGATCCAAAATCAGATCCTGATTGCGTCCTGCGGGAGATCCAAAAATACAAGGTCAAACTTCAAAAATGTTGTAGGATCTTGAAGATCATGGATGAAATAAGAAGTTATGGAGAAGCCAATCTAAAGTAGTTCTTTCATGCACAAAAAACAGCTAAATACCCTGTAGTGAATGGATGAATGAACAAAAAAATGTTTGGTTTGTCCAGGGAACATCTCAAATCTGAGCCTTCATTTTTTTTCTTTTCTTAATGTTTAAACATAAAGTCTCCTGTTGAAAGTATTTACTTAATAGGCATGTGCAATGAATGAAGGAACGAACTTCAGTTTGCAAAATTACGTAACTGGTCATCAGTGCTGGGGTCTGCAAGTGTAGAGGGGGTTCAGGAGCTAAGCTCTCTCCACACGCGGTAGATGGCAACTATAATACATAGCCGATATCTGTGTGTAACAGCAGCAGCAGTGTGTCACTACTCATGGACAAGCTGTGAGGCAGGGTAGTCTAACATTCTGGGGTCAGATACCAAGAGAGCATATAGTAAACAAAAGAGAATAGACAAAGGAGTAGTCAGGTAACGGTCCGAGGTCAGAATACCAGGCAGATAGCGGATTAGAGCAAAGGTGCTAGGCAAATGGATGGTCAGAATGAGGTCCATGGTCAGGCAGCAATAGATCAACAGAGCACAGGAATACAAGGCAAAGCACCACCGAGCAAATTCTACATGTGGCAGAGATCTGGGGCTGACAGTCAAGATAAGTAGCTCTGTAATCATTTAGAACAGGGAACACCTGAAGGAAGCTCAGCACCTTCCAGTCTCAGATACCTACAGCTCAGGATGTCCCTACACTAGATCGGATGACTGAGCTGTCACTCACTGCATCCAAGAAACACTGAGTGGAGGAATCGTGACAGTACCCCTTCTTCTAGGGGGGGCCACCAGACCCCCAGGTTTCCTAGGAAGCCTAAGATGTAAGGCCTTGACCAAACGATCGGCCTTCACAGAACGAGCCAAAACCCAGGATCTCTCTTTGGGTCCAAATCCCCTCCAATGAATGAGATATTGTGGGGAATTTCAGACCCCTCAAGAATCTACGATCCTCTGCACCTTGTATTCTAAACCTCCATCAAAGAAACTGGAGGAGGCGGAAATGAGACAGACAACAATTAGGGACACAAAAAGACTGAGGAAGTTTTAATCTGAAAACAGCCTATTTAACTACCCCCAAAATCTCGTAAGGGCCAATAAATTTAGGGCCCAACTTCGCTGATGGTACTTTCAGCTTAAATTTTTTTAAAGATGCTCAAACTTTATGCCAAGCAAAAAAAGGAAGAAAAATTCCAGCTCCTTAAATATTCTAAGTTTATTCAAGCAAATTAAAGATAAATCCATAATATGATCAAAGACAACGCGTTTCAAACGCTCAGCGTTCTGTGTCAAAGCTATATGATAGTGAGTCACAATATGTCTATAAACAATGGTATAGCCAATGAAAACCATGGTATAAACCACATGACGGAGGCATAGCAATAAAAACAAGAACAAAAATGACAACATAAATAAATAAATAGTGGAACATAATTTCTTTGTGGGCATTAAGGATGCGTGCCCACTATGCGTTTTTCAAGCGTTTTTGCTGCAGAATTTCCGCAGCGAAAATGCTTAAACGCTTGGTAATACGTGCCCCATGGTCCCCAATGATAATCCTCATGTGCTGTGCACAAGCTGCGGAAATTTCCGCTGCGGATTTTCATTGCGGAAAAATACGCAGCATGTCCATTAATTTTGCGGACACGCAGTGTAATTGCCGCCATTGACTTGCATTGAATCGCATAATATCCGTATGAGCACATGTGCACAAGCGGATATTATGCTTTTCATTGTGCGGATGGTACCCGGGTCCGGAGAAGAGGAGACTCTCATCCAGACTCGGGTACCATAGAACCTGTTAAAAAAAGAATTTAAAATAAAAAATAAAGATTATACTTACCTTCGATGGCCCCCGGTGTTTTCTCCGCTACGTCCGGTCTGTTGTATGGGTCGCGGTGGTGTGAAAGGACCTGCCATGACGTCATTTAGTCATGTGACAGGTCACGCGACTGCTGACATCGGCGGACGGTGACCTGTCACATGACTAAATGACGTCATGGCAGGTCTTTTCACACCACCGCGACCCATAAAACAGATGGTCGCGTGACCTGTCACATGACTAAATGACGTCATGGCAGGTCCTTTCACACCACCGCGACCCATATATCAGACCGGACATAGCGGAGAAAACACCGGGGGCCATCGAAGGTAAGTATAATCTTTATTTTTTACCATTCTTATTCTTTTTTTTTTTTAACTATTACTTGGTCACACTATATATGCCGGTTGCATGGATTTATATAGTGTGAACAAGTTGTCAAGCACTTTTGCAAGTGATGCTAAAATCGCTTGGAAAAGACCTTGATAACCCGCATGCAAAAACGCTTGACAAACGCTTCTACCTGGCAGGAAAAATGCATGTAAAATCCGCATGTGTTTTTCCTGCCAGGGAGAAGCGGAAAAAATATGCAGCATTTCTGCATCGTGGGCACTTAGCCTAAGACCTTCAGGATAACAGGTACCAAGTCTCCATTGTTAGAAGGCATCTCCTAATGTCTCCTCCTCTAAGGGACTTCAACACCTTTTCAATGCTAAATACTTTTAAAGACGCTGTCTGGCATTCATGGTGAGTAATGGAGTCAATTTAGTAGTGTCACTATAATTTCTCATGATACATGTAAATTCTCCCACTGGGATGGATTTAATAGTGTGCCTTGGGTGGCTACTGTTGGCATGAAGGATTGTATTACCTGATAGCGGTTTAGTATGATGTAAGAATGGTTCTATTGCAGATACCCTCTAATTGTAGATCCAAAAATGATATGGTTGATGAATGAGTAGCATGAGTGAAGGGCAAGTTGCAATGGTTGTTGTTGAGATACTGTATAAATTCAGGTGTGGCAGACACATCCCTTCGCTATGTAAAGAGCAAAAAGTCTATGTATCTGCCATACCAGAACAAATTAAATAAATGGATTGTCATTGCAGTGAAGATGTCATTTTGGGAGGAATGTTATTACCAAATTTGCCAAAGAAGGTAAGTACTTCGCACCTACTCTCCTGCATTGTAAGAAAAATTAATTATCAAATGAAAATATATTGTGTGTCATGAGAAATTGTGTGACATGAGCAATATAAGAACATAAATCCATAAAGTAATCGCTACATCTAGACAGATGAAATTCTAAAGCATTAATATCAATATCATGTTGTATCGAGGTAGATAATGCGAAAATGTCACAAGTCAACCATGAAAAATCACTTAACCGTATCAGACTTGCAAACTGGTCCAAAATGTGTCTGGAATCCCAAAGAAATCCTGGAGTTCTCTGGGATAATGGTTGGAGAAGGGAGTCCAGCCATTCACTAAGGTGTTATTTAGCTATTGATCCTATACGTGAGACTATTGGTCTCATTGGAGGGGGGTCAACAGCCTTATGCACTTTGGGGAGGGCATGAAAAATTTGGTGTTCAACTATGAGATAATCCTTTTGTTTTTTGGTGAGAACCCCAAGAGAAAACCCCTCTTCAATAATAATAATATTAGTATCATTTTGAAAAATACAGGTAGGGTTGCATGTAAGTATACTATAAGTTGAAGTATCCTTTAACAAAGACATAATTTGTGACCTACAGTACACACCAAAAGTTTGGACACACCTTCTCATTTAAAGATTTTTCTGTATTTTCATGACTATGAAAATTGTACATTCACACTGAAGGCATCAAAACTATGAATTACCACATGTGGAATTATATACTTAAAAAAAAGGGTGAAACAACTGAAAATATGTCTTATATTCTAGGTTCTTCAAAGTAGCCACCTTTTGCTTTGATGACTGCTTTGCACACTCTTGGCATTCTCTTGATGAGCTTCAAGAGGTAGTCACCGGAAATGGTCTTCCAACAATCTTGAAGGAGTTCCCAGAGATGCTTAGCACTTGTTGGCCCTTTTGCCTTCACTCTGCGGTCCAGCTCACCCCAAACCATCTCGATTGGGTTCAGGTCTGGTGTGTTAGAACTCTCCTGTTAGTTTTTTCTATTTTGCTGGTCACATGACTTTTTGCCTATTTAATCCAGCTCCGCCCTCCTGGCCTTGCTGGGCTTCAGTGTTACATTTACTCTTAAGCTAGCCAGGTGCCTTGTACCTTACTCTGTAGTTTGCTTGGTCTTTTGACCACTTGTACTTCTGTTTGTTTGTTTGTCTTTGCTCTGCTACAATTTCTGCTAGGAGGTGTCCATCTATATCCCAGTCCTTAGTTCTTGTAGGGACCCCTCCCTTATATCTATAGGTCTGCGTTCAGACCAGCCGAGGACTTAGGCGGGTCTGTTCACAAGGAACAGGTCCCCCGCTGCATCGTAGGGAATCAGCTTAGTCCAATTGTAGGGCCAGTTTTCCTTTCTTTCCTTAGTGTTTGTAGCAGCTCATAACATGGTGACTGTGGAGGCCAGGTCACCTGGCGTAGCACCCCATCACTCTCCTTCTTGGTCAAATAGCCCTTACACAGCCTGGAGGTGTGTTTGGGGTCATTGTCCTGTTGAAAATTAAATGATGGTCCAACTAAATGCAAACCGGATGGAATAGCATGCCGCTGCAAGATGCTGTGGTAGCCATGCTGGTTCAGTGTGCCTTCAATTTTGAATAAATACCCAACAGTGTCACCAGCAAAGCACCCCCACACCATCACACCTCCTCCTCCATGCTTCACGGTGGGAACCAGGCATGTAGAGTCCATCCGTTCACCTTTTCTGCGTCGCACAAAGACACGGTGGTTGGAACCAAAGATCTCAAATTTGGACTCATCAGACCAAAGCACAGATTTCCACTGGTCTAATGTCCATACCTTGTGTTGTTTAGCCCAAACAAGTCTCTTCTGCTTGATGCCTGTCCTTAGCAGTGGTTTCCTAGCAGCTATTTTACCATGAAGGCCTGCTGCACAAAGTCTCCTCTTAACAGTTGTTGTAGAGATGTGTCTGCTGCTAGAACTCTGTGTGGCATTGACCTGGTCTCTAATCTGAGCTGCTGTTAACCTGCGATTTCTGAGGCTGGTGACTCAGATAAACTTATCCTCAGAAGCAGAGGTAACTCTTGGTCTTCCTTTCCTGGGGCTGTCCTCATGTGAGCCAGTTTCTTTGTAGAGCTTGATGGTTTTTGCAACTGCACTTGGGGACACTTTCAAAGTTTTCCAAATTTTTCGGACTGACTGACCTTCGTTTCTTAAAGTAATGATGGCCACTGGTTTTTCTTTACTTAGCTGCTTTTTCTTGCCATAATACAAAGTCTAACAGTTGCAATGCAGCGACTTGCTGGCATTACGGTAACGGTCTAGAATGTGTTTTACCTGACCATATACCTTCCCCCTCAGGTGACTGGTCACATGACTGTAACATCACACAGGTCCTGTATGCACAGTAAAGGTCTGTACACATGACTGGGACAGCACACAGGACCTATACACACAGCTGACTGATCACATGACTGTGACATCAGCAAGGTCCTGTCAGTATGTGTGTGTGTGCACAGGATATATAAACCCTGGTAATTTGAGACAGGTGTGTTCGGTGTGAGGCGTGAGGCCTGTGCTCTGTGTGTGTGGGACACCGTTTGTGAGAGGCCTAGGGAGGCCGAGAGTGAAGCCTGGCAGCCTGAAAGGCCGAGCCTGGATCCGGTGCGTGGATGTCAGTGGCCTTTGAGGGAGAGCCGGCTTGGTGCAGAACCCTGAAAGGCGCAGGCTGGATGTCAAGTGTGGAAGACATACCAGTAACCTACGAGGAGACGACGGCTAGAGACCCCCACCTGGGAAAGCCGCAAAGCCACAGTGGTGGCGGAATAAACGGACTGTAGCAGCCAAAACCCGCTAAAGGTAAAACGCTGCGTTATATGGACATTTATGTTGTTGCATAGCCGAGGGCTATAACGGGAGTCAAGTGGACGTATCTGTCGCTGGAAAGGCTCCCGAATTGTGATGTGTGTAATATGCCGGTCTGCCACTTGAGAAGCTCCCGGAGGTGATAGGTGTAAACATGCCGGGAGTATACTAAGATGGACTGTGTGATTAGCGGTTTATGACGAAATAATAAGCTGCATTGTGAAATATCGGAAGGACATTGCTTATGTGCCTTAAATTGACCCGGTGCAGCGAGTATCCCCCATTATGATGACTAGCGCTGCCTTACACAGTCTATTCAGTAGGACTATCAGCTGTGTATCCACCTGACTTCTGCACAACACAACTGATGGTCCTAACCCCATTTATAAGGCAAGAAATCCCACTTATTAAACCTGACAGGGCACACCTGTGAAGTGAAAACCATTTCCGGTGACTACCCCTTGAAGCTCATCAAGAGAATGCCAAGAGTGTGCAAAGCAGTCATCAAAGCAAAAGGTGGCTACTTTGAAGAACCTAGAATATAAGACATATTTTCAGTTGTTTCACACTTTTTTGGTAAGTATATAATTCCACATGTGTTAATTCATAGTTTTGATGCCTTCAGTGTGAATGTACAATTTTCAAAGTCATGAAAATACAGAAAAATCTTTAAATGAGAAGGTGTGTCCAAACTTTTGGTCTGTACTGTATATAAACTGGAATCCATTATCACCACTACACCACCTTTGTCTGACATTTTGATGATGGTAATGTCATACATTTGTTTTAATTTTTGTAATGCAGGAAATTGAGAAGAGGTGAGGTTGGTGTGATGCTTCATTGTTCTAGTTGTTGTGTCTAGTTTCTTAAGTTCCCTTTCAATTGTTTCTTGAAAATGATCCGTGCAGTCCATCCTAGATTGAACCGGGTAAAAAAATGGCTTTTTTGTGTTAAATCTCAAAGCTTGTCTGGTTGACCCTTCTTTGGGTGAGAATACAGTATACTGTTTAGATCTTGAAGACCTTATATTATTTTTCCTGCGGCGGGTAGTCCTTCCAGATGTTTGGTATGTTTGCGTCCTCCGAATGGCCCTTGATTCGGGTTCAAATTCAGGTACAGTTCTGGCATTCTCCAGCCTCTAGGGATCATCTCCTTCTGAATGTAATTTTCCAAAGTATTATGGTCCCACCTTATTTTGGTCTCATTAATAAATTAATTTTTCAAGTGTTTTCCAATCATAAGTAGAGATGAAAGAACCCGAACTGCAAAGTTAGGGGTTCGTACCGGGCACCTAGTGTCTGGTGCTGAGCTCCAAACACGGACTTCTTCCGGAAGTCAGTTTTAGTGTTTGGAGTTCGCATACTGAGGAGAGACACCCTTTTGCAGCCCCTTAGCTCTTACTATGGTCATTTTTCGGCTCCCTATTGACTTCAATGGGATTCTGGTTCGGGTTCAAGTTTAGGTACTGTTCTGGACTAAAGTTTGTTTGAACACGATGAACCCAAACATCCAAGGGTCCGCTCATCTCTAATCATGAGTCATATCACTACATGTGGCCTCCAATACTGGGTTGGTGAAAAAAACATGTGCTGCTTTGCGTAGTCTGTCAGAAAGATGAGTCATATTAAATTGCAAAAATTGTATAATTATTAGATAATTCGCACTGAGCTGCTGGATAACAAAGGGAATAGAGGTAAAATCAATAAAAATAATTTTATTTAAATAAGATTAAAATGTGTGAACAATAGTTTGTTAGACATTAACTTCAAGAACCGTTTTGGAGGGGTAGATTAGTTTTAGGGATAGGATTGGATGATAGGAAAAAATGGAGTCCATTGCACCTTGCTTGAGGTAAGACTGCAAGTAAAGGGCCTGTCACAGCGGGGTGCCTGTGCTCTGTTTTTGAGATCGCTACAGTGATTATCGGGAACTGCCTGATGAGTCCCTTCCTCTATCCTGCAGCAGCCGTATCGGTCACTCATTGCTTCTGGTGCCACCAGGACCACGCTCCTTGCACCACCTGCCTGATACTTGGTATCACGGGGACCTCCCATCTACTAAGTTAATAGGAACTTTTCCACATATCAGGAAGGAACCGACTTAGACAGATAACACTGGAACCAACATTGGGGAGAATACCTCCACAAAAATTCTATCAACACTTGTTGTCTCAGGCATATTAGGTATGACATGATATAATTGGTCAATACCTTTTCTAATCATTAAATATGATTACCTTCTTTATTCTTCCAGGTTAATTGCTCTACTTTCAAAAATCCCATTATCAACCTAAAGTACTGATCTAGGATAAAACCATAGAACCCTCGCATCAGGTAAATATTGGCAGAGTAATATTACCTATGACATAACCCTTAGCCCCTCCTTTTCTTGTAGGTATTTGAGCTTCTTTTGTGTACTAGTTACCTTAGAACACTTAGCCACCGGCAAAGCCAGAGTAAGCACCAACTGTCGGGAATTCTAACTTACAGCCAATCAGGTAATAAAACAGTCTACTCTAAAAAAGTCAACGACTCGGAGCATTGATCCACTCTAATCCACATACCTTTCTCTCCATCTAAGGTCGCTCTATTTAACCCATCGACCACTGACAATCTCGGCTGTATTTCTGCTGTCAAACGGACTCCATTTTTTCCTATCATCCAATCCTGTCCCTAAATCTAATCTACCCCTCCAAAACGGTTCTTGAAGTTAATATCTAACAAACTATTGTTTACACATTTTAATCTTATTTAAATAAAATTCTTCTTATTGATTTTACCTCTATTCCCTTTTTTATTATCCAGCAGCTCAGCGCAAATTATCTAATATTATAATATTTTACCCCCTGGGACAATTGTGGTATTGTTTGCAATTCGCTGCAGTCCTGCCGGTCACACCTTTGGAGCGCCACTGTATTTTCTTTCCCTGAGCAAATTGCAAAAATTGCCAAAACAGAGCGGTTATAAATTCTAATGCCCAGAGGTACAAAAAAATTAGAAATCGAGACAACTAGTAAAAAAATTATTGTAACCAGCTAACCTGGAGCAAGGACGAACTGTGTGACTCCGCGTGTAATGCCAAGCAAAAAAGGAAGAAAAATTCCAGCTCCTTAAAAATTCCAAATTTATTCAAACAAATTAAAAGACTGGGAGTCTGGGGACCCTTGTGAGGTTCACCCTTCCTCTCCAACTGATCCCGGGGAAAAAAGTCGGCGTACAGTGCATCCACGGTGATGCTAAGGACTACCCTATGGCCAGAGTGGACATTGAAACGGCCCACGGTACTGAGTCCCATGAGGTCGGCGTCGTTCAGGACTTGTTGCACTCTATAATTATAGGCCGGGACTTTTGTTTATTTTGGGATCTGTGGGGGAAGGGTTCCGGGTTCGCTGGTTCAGCTAGGAAACTAGTTAACCCTGATGAGTTGTCACTATACCCAGAGTCAGACAAGTTTCCTTTTTGTGTCCTTGTGCGAGATGAGGAGGTAGAGTCCCCTGAATCTGATATTCCAGAATTAGGGGTGACCAGTGAGAATTTCGGGTCTGCCCAACATAGGGACCTACAGTGGTGGCCAAAAGTATTGGCACCCCTGCAATTCTGTCAGATAATACTCAGTTTCTTCATGAAAATGATTGCAATCACAAATTCTTTGGTCTTATTATCTTCATTTAATTTGCTTGCCAGGAAAAAACACAAAAGAGAATGAAGCAAAAATCAAATCATTGATCATTTCACACAAAACTCCAAAAATGGGCCAGACAAAAGTATTGGCACCCTCAGCCTAATACTTGGTTGCACAACCTTTAGCCAAAATAACTGCGAACAACCGCTTCGGGTAACCATCAATGAGTTTCTTACAATGCTGGAATTGTAGACCATTCTTCTTTGGCAAACTGCTCCAGGTCCCTGATATTTGAAGGGTGCCTTCTCCAAACTGCCATTTTGAGATCTCTCCACAGGTGTTCTATGGGATTCAGGTCTGGACTCATTGCTGGCCACCTTAGAAGTCTCCAGTGCTTTCTCTCAAACCATTTTATAGTGCTTTTGGAAGTGTGTTTTGGGTCATTGTCCTGCTGGAAGACCCATGACCTCTGAGGGAGACCCAGCTTTCTCACACTGGGCCCTACATTATGCTGAAAAATTTGTTTGTAGTCTTCAGACTTCACAATGCCATGCACACGGTCAAGCAGTCCAGTGCCAGAGGCAGCAAAGCAACCCCAAAACATCAGGGAACCTCCGCCATGTTTGACTGTAGGGACCGTGTTCTTTTCTTTGAATGCCTCTTTTTTTTTTCCTGTACACTCTGTTAATGCTTTTTGCCAAAAGCTCTACTTTTGTCTCATCTGACCAGAGAACATTCTTCCAAAACGTTTTAGGCTTTCTCAGGTAAGTTTTGGCAAACTCCAGCCTGGCTTTTTTATGTCTCGGGGTAAGAAGTGGGGTCTTCCTGGGTATCCTAGCATACAGTCCCTTTTCATTCAGACACCGACGGATAGTACGGATTGACACTGTTGTACCCTCGGACTGCAGGGCAGCTGGAACTTGTTTGGATGTTAGTCAAGGTTCTTTATCCACCATCCGCACAATCTTGCGTTGAAATCTCTCGTCAATTTTTCTTTTCCGTCCACATCTAGGGAGGTTAGCCACAGTGCCATGGGCTTTACACTTCTTGATGACACTGCGTACGGAATACACAGGAACATTCAGGTCTTTGGAGATGGACTTGTAGCCTTGAGATTGCTCATGCTTCCTCACAATTTGGTTTCTCAAGTCCTCAGACAGTTCTTTGGTCTTCTTTCTTTTCTCCATGCTCAATGTGGTACACACAAGAACACAGGACAGAGGTTGAGTCAAATTTCATCCATGTTAACTGGCTGCAAGTGTGATTTAGTTATTGCCAACACCTGTTAGGTGCCACAGGTAAGTTACAGGTGCTGTTAGTTACACCAATTACAGAAGCATCACATGATTTTTCAAACAGTGCCAATACTTTTGACTACCCCCTTTTTTAGGTTTGGTGTGGAATTGTATCCAATTTGGCTTTAGGACAATTCTTTTTGTGTTTTTTCATTGAAGACAAATTAAATGAAGATAATACCAAAGAATTTGTGATTGCAATCATTTTTAGGAAGAAACTGAGTATTATCTGACAGAATTGCAGGGGTGCCAATACTTTTGGCCACAACTGTAACTCTTAAGGAAGCCTTCAATAATGTCACGGTGATAAATGGGGTTGCACAGGAGCCTGGGGCTGACACACGGTTTCCCTATTTTATGTTGAGTGGGGAATTGTTGTACCGTGTTACGAAAGTAAGGGAGGAGCTGGTTATTGGTGCCAGGGCCCTATAGACGGAAGGTGTTGGACATGGCCCATTCCCATATCTTGGGGGGACATTCAGGGGTGAAAAAAATGCAGAAAAGGATTATGCAGAGGTTCTATTGGCCCCGGTGTCACTGGGAAATATTAAAGTATTGCAGGTCCTGTCCTACATGTCAGTTAACCGCCCCCACCTCTCACTTTCAAAGTCCCCTCATGCCATTGCCCATTATTGAAGTGCCATTTGAGAGAATTGCCATGGACTTGGTCGGTCCTTTGGTCAAATCTGCTTGTGAGCATCAATATATTTTGGTCATCTTGGACTATACCATCCGCTATCCTGAAGCGATCCTGCTGAGAAACTCCTCCGCCAAGACTATAGCCCGTGAATTAGTCTGTTTTCTCCCTGACAGGGTTACCAGGGGATATCCTGATTGACCAGGGAACACCCTTTATGAGTAAGGTAATGAGGGAATTGTGCAAGGTCCTGCAAATCTCCCAACTGAGAACATCAGTGTACCATCCTCAGACAGATGGCCTCGTAGAGAGGTTCAACAAAACTCTGAAGAGTATGCTGAGGAAGGCCATAGAAAAGGATGGGAGAGACTGGGACTGTCTCCTGCCGTTTGTTCTCTATCCGAGAGGTTCCACAGGCTCTACTGGGTTTTCGCCATTCAAACTCCGCGGGGTCTCCTGGATGTAGCTAATGAAACCTGGGAAGCCGAAGTCACACCCCACAGGACCATCATTGAGCATGTCGCTCTGATGCAGGAGAGGATAGCGAAGGTAATCCCCATCGTAAAAGAACATCTCCTCCAGGCACAAGAGGCACAGGCCAGGGTCTACAGCCAGAGTGCGGCAATTTAATCCTGATGACAGAGTCCTGGTTCTGATAACTACCATGGAAAGCAAGTTCTTGGCCCAGTGGCAAGGACCGTATGAGGTGGTGGAAAAGGTTGGTGAAGTGAATTATAAGGTTCACCAACCGGGAGTTACTGCAGATGAAAGTGTCTCTGTGTAGGCAACCGGTCCTGGTTGCCCCCGAATTCAAGAAAGAGTTTGTACTCCAGACAGATACCTCAGATGTCGGTTTGAGCGCAGTCCTTTCCTAGGAGATACACGGGGAGGAGCACCCTGTCCTCTACCTGAGTAGGAAGCGGTCCTCCTGCATGAAAAATTATGCGGTCATAGAGAAGGACGGCATGGCCATAAAGTGGGCGGTGGACACATTGCGGTACTATCTGCTAGGTCGAAAATTTAGATTGGTATCCGACCATGCCCCACTCAGATGGATGAGGGAAACAAAGGGGAAAAATGCCAGTGTCACCCGCTGGTTTTTAACCCTACAGGATTTAAACTTCCATGTAGAACACAGAGCAGGGAAGCTACATGGTAATGCTGATGCCCTCTTGAGAATCCCCTGTCTAGTGGTAGAAGGTGCCAAGCACCACGGCTTTAGGCAGACGGGGGAGGTATGTAAGGTGGCTATCGTGTAGGCGATGGGAGGTATGTATAACAGAGATGGCTGGTATCTGTGATGTAGCCCGGTGTATTTTTCTCTAGTGCACGCATGCACTTAGAGGTCTAATTGTTGCTCCTGGGAGCCGGGGTACGGGTTGCTAGGAGAGAATGGGCGGGTCCAGCAACCCACATACCTCACCTCTGGGTGTGGTTAGCAGCCTATGGAATGGAGGCTGCAGTTTGTCCCATGGTCTGTGTGTTTGGAGGGAGAAGGCCTCCTGTGTGTGTTTGTCTTCAAACCAAGCCAGGACACTGGACGCTACCCCAGCTTGTGTGCCACACAGACCTGAGAGAGCAGAGACTTGCTGAGGACGTTTGCCTGATCTCAAGGCCTTTTGCTTTTCTGTTTTGCTTCTGGGTTAATGAAGCAATAAACCCACATGGACTTTTAGGCTGTGTGCCCACGATGCGTTTTTTAAGCATTTCAGCAAAACCGCTGCAGAAACACTTAAAAAACGCATGGTAGAAGGCCTGCCATGTCCCCCAATGATAATCCGCATGTGCTGTGCACATGCTGCGGAAATTTCCGCTGCGGATTATCATTGTGGAAAAAAACGCAGCACTACCAATTATTTTGCGGAAGTGCTGCGTTTTCGCCGCCATTGACTTGCATTAGAACGCGCCAATTCCGCAAGACTGCATTTGTACTTGCGTAATTGGTGCGTTGTAATGTGCAGATGGTACCCGGGTGTGGAGGAGAGGAGAGTCTCATCCACACCCAGGTACCATTAAAAAAAGAATAAAATAAAAAATAAATGTATACTTACCTTCTGGCGGCCCGCGGTGCGCTCCTCCTTGCTTCCCGGCACTTCGCGATGTGACGGGTCACGCTACGCTGACGTCGGCAGGTCCTTCAGTGTACCGCTGCCGGCAGCCGGGACCGAGTGAAGCAAGACAGCGCGGGCCATCGGAGGGTAAGTATATATTTATTTTTTTATTTTTTGACATTTATATAGTGTGACCAAGTTGTCAAGCACTTTCCAAGTGATGCTAAAATCGCTCGGAAAGCGCTTGTCAACCCGCATGCGGAAATGCAGTGAAGAACGCGTCACATCCGCATGTCCCTGGCAGGAAAAACACATGTACAATCCGCATGTACAATTCGCTTGTACAATCCGCACGCGGTTTTTTCTGCCAGGGAGATGCAGAAACGCTAAGGAAAAAATCCGAAGCATTTCTGCATCGTGGACACATAGCCTTAAAGGAAAAAGAAACATGCCTCCTGTTTTCCTCCCGCCGCACCCCAGCGAGTAAAACCCCTACACACTGTTTATAGGCATATTGTGACTCATTCTCATATAGCTTTTACAAAGAACTCCAGTGAGCGTTTGAAGCAATTTGCCTTTGATCACATTATGGATTTATCTTTTAATTTGTTTGAATAAACTTGGAATTTTTAAGGAGCTGGAATTTTTTTTCCTCTTTTGCTTGGCATTACATGTGGAGTCACATGGTTCTCCCTTGCTCCTGCACACCTTGAGCCACGCAGGTGAGCTGGTTACAATCCTTTTTTACTAGCTGTTGTTTGACCATGTTGCCGTGCACAACTTATGACAGTTGGGGCTCCACTTAACAATATCCTTCCGACACCAAACAAACAAGATTGTGAATACATAGCCATGGAAACCCCAGTAGCAACCTAGCAGGTAGATTGTTTAAAACATAGCAGGAGATGAACTCAGAGTGAAGTTTTCACATTCTAAGTGTGACCTCCATCGTTACCAGCTGGACAAGATTCTGGAGTAACAGTGTTTTGTCAGTGACAAAAATTTGAATGAGTATTTCCAACCTAACTGTCCCTAACACTAATTTCAGAGCCAGTCCAGAATCAATGAAGTTGGAGGCAGGTCCACAGTCAATGAAAGCTAACACAGACAACCATTGGTTCCTAAAAAGTAGTTCCACGTTTAGCAGTGTTTTGTCTGAGGAGTAAAAAGGTTCCTGGGAGTCTGGGTGACCTCCTCGACAATCACCCAGACTTAGGTGTTTCCCGTTGGCTTGCTTGCTTGAGGGCGTGCCTAGCAGTCCTTAAGGAAATGTTCAGGGCAACCACAATAGAGGAAGAGTCCGAGATTATGCCGACGTCTCTTCTCAATGACTCGAGAGCTGGAAGCTATAGCCTCCATAGGTTCCACCTCAGGTAAGTGGATGGATTTGGGAAGAATGACAAAAAACAAAAACCCCCTGTCACTCATCACATCTCTCCTGAATTCTTTCATCCATTCGAATGGCATGAGTCATGGCCTCCCCCAAGGAACAAGGTAGAGTATGCAGAGCCAGAGCATTCTTAACAGTATCAGAAAGACCTCTGTGGAACTGGAACCTCAGTGCTGCATCATTCCTCAGAAACTCAGAGGACCATTGGCGAAACTCGGAACTATAGTCCTCAGCGGTGCGGCTCCCTCTGTGAGAGGTTCATGATCTTTGCCTCCGTGACCTGGATTCTGTCAGATTTATCATAGATAATCCCTAAGGCATCAAACAAGGCTTCAACAGAAAACCGTTCTGGGGCTAAAGGGGACAAAGAAAATGCCCAAGCCTGAGGGCCACCTCACAGTAGGGACATTATTATTCCCATCCGCTGAGACTCATCCTCTGCAGACCGGGTCGTAAGGTAAAAAATAGTCTACAGCTCTCCCTGAATACCCTAAACTGGCCTTTCTACCCCGAAAAATTTATCAGGAAGTGCAACTACTGGTTTGGGAGAGACCAACTGCTCGTCAGACGGTACCGAAGTTATAACTACTGTCTGTAGCGTAGAGCTTTGAGAAGCATCCATAATACTAGAAAACTGACCCTGCAGCTGGGACTGTGAAGATTCTAGCTTCTGGTTCTCCTTGGCCAGATCCTGGACCATCTGGGTCAGATTTTCCACCTGAACACAGAGTGTACAAACTAAATCCATTGTGGGGGAAAAAAAAGTATATGGCTAATTGTAATGTGATGTTAGTAACTACTCATGGACAAGAAGAAAGGCAAGGTACTCAAACATCAGATATAAAGAGAGCCCGTAGTAAACTAAAGGGGAAAGACAAAGGCAAAGTCAGGTCATGGTTCGAGGTCAGAATACCAGGAAGATAGTGGATCAGAGCATAGGGGCTATGCAAATGGATGGTCAGAACAAGGTCTAAAGTCAGGCAGCTAAAGATCAACAAACAGAGCACAGGAATACAAGGCAAAGCACCACCGACCAAATGCTATGATTGGCAGAGATCTGGGATTGACTGCTCAACTAAGTAGGGGGGTAATCATATGGAATAGGGAAGACATGAAGGAAGCTCCGAGTCTCCGATTGGACGGCTGAGCTGTCTATCAAAATACCGACAGCTCAGTACGACCCTGCAGTTTATTGGACGACTGAGCTGTCGCTCACTGCATCCAAGACACACTGAGCAGAGGAGTCGTGAGCTGAGCTATGATCGCTGCTGTTCACCATTTAGATGCTGCTGTCAATCTCTGACTTTTAAATGGAGCAGTTGCTGAAGGCCCACATCGCTGCTATCTTTATATTATATACTGCAAAACTGTGAATATGCAAAATGTAGGCGACCACAGGTACAAGTCCCTAACAGCTGAAAAATAAAGTACAAAAATGAAAAAAAAAAAGTTTTAAAACACAAATGTTCTTGGAAAATGGCAAAACAAATTAAATAATCTATGCAAGCAAGGTAACGCCGTCGTCGTACTGACCTGGAGAATCATATTGCCAGGTCATCTTTACCATTAAATGAATGCTGTTAAAAGAAAACCTGAAAAACAATGGCGGAATTGCATTGTATTCAGTATTTCATCTCAATTGGAATTTATTTCCCCATTTTAAGTACGTTGTACGGTAAAATGAATGGTGTCATTTAAAACTACAACTTGTCCTGCCAAAAACAAGCCCTCATGTTGCAATGGGGATAAAAAAAAGTGATGGCTCTTGGTAGAAGAGGAGGAAAAAATATAACTGGAATGAATGAATGAAAATTAAAGAATCTACAACTTAATGAATGAATGGTTTGTGGTCTGTAATGGCCAGAATACACATTATTGTACAGTGCAATAAGAGGACATCTAGAAACTGAACTGATTTTATTTGTTGTAAGTAATGAATGATAAAGAATGAATGATTAAGCATATTTGTGCAGAGGAATGAATTAAAAATAATTATAATAAAGAAATAAAATAAATATGGATGAATAGGAATAAATGCAAATACAATTTTAATAATAAATGTATGAAATAATGAATATATGAATCATTGATTAATTTAATAAATGAGTATGAAAACAGAATGAATGAACTTGTAATGTATCAATGAATGCATAAACGAATGAATGAATAAGATCAAAACTGCAAATGAATAAGTGAATGGATGAAGTAGTGACGGATTAAGAAAACAAGTGAATTATAAAGAACCAGTAAAGAATAAATTAAGAAACAAAAGTGGATGGAATAAATGAATAAAATAATGAAAATATTAATGAGTGAACGAATGAAGACATTAAACTGGATGTAAGTAATGAATTAATTCAGAAACAAATGAAATAATGAGGATTAATGAAAAATGAAAGCCTTAATCATCACCATGTGAATAGATGAGAATGAGGAAATGTATGAGTAAATAGATGAAATAATGAATGAATGAATGAATGAACATATTAAGCAATACATATATACAGTACATAAATAAATGTATCAATAAATAGATGCATAAATTAATAAATAGTTTAAAAAATGAATGAAGTAATGAATGAATATTAGAAAAAAAAGGAATTTTAATATTTTAGTTGTGAGATTAGAGAACATGGAGCAATGTGAACGATTGTGACAAACATTAGAATCTTCAGTACAAATAATAGGACCAGGAAAGACGAAGGTCGCTATGATTATATCTATGGAATTGTTCCTGAAACAAATGGCTACAAACACTGGAAATGTGTCACCTCCGCGCTCAGAGCAGATGGGGGTCTTGCTTGCAAGTATTTCTTGCTGCGCCCCCATATGTAAGGGAGCTGACTACAAATGTGTCTAACAAGAAAACCTCAGTGACTCTCAAAGTTCTAGTAACTACTGAAAGACTTTAACAGGGAATTAATCATGTCAGTGTTACTATATGTCTAATCTCAATATCCCTTAGAAATTTCAGCTACAAAACCATAAATACTCAACAATCAGTATCAGAACATCTGATTATTCCGTGTAGAGAAGCTCCTGCATCTCCCCCCTCTCCCCAACACGGATTTCGCCATATAATGGAGGTGCACTGCTCAGTCCATGGAGCCACATATTGTATAGAAATTGATTTACCCTTTAAGGAAATCAGGTAGAATCAGGCAGGAGATAATCTACGATTAACCCTTTCCTGCTTAGAAACAGAGGACTTATAATATGTAGACTCTTCGCCCATTATCGGTCACAACCCTCCACCCCTCCACTCACTTTAGAATCGCCGTCATTAATCCTTTTCTTACCTGGATTGTCAGTGTCCCATTCACTAAAGACAGAGGATGATTCACGGGGTGGAGCGATGACGTTCTGTAGCTTATTGTCTGGAGCTTTATCTTTTGAACCTAAGGTGTATTCTGTCCATTAGCGTTGGTGTCATTGCTTTTTGTGCAAACTTCTAATTCCGTCTCCTCGTTCTTCTCTGTGGATCTGGATGTTTATTACCGGTTGTGCTGTAGGGAGTGGAGGGCTCCACCTAATGTCAGTGCTCTGTGCACACATCTTATACTGGGATTGTAAATTCTTTCATAGTTTAGACTGCATAGTATTTAGCGACGACTAATAATACAGGAGATTGGAGTTCAAGTGACGTTAATCACAAATAATGCACAAAAGATAAAAAACAATCCCAGTACTTCCCACATTCACATCCTTCTTTCATCCTCCTTTATACTATAGGTAAACTAAAAAAAAGCTATATAAATCTCCTATGTTTTACAATCATGCCCTCCTTTTCCTTTTTTGCAGCCCTGTGCAGGGTGTAAGACAGCTGGCTGCAGCAGGAACCTCTCTCTCCTAGCCGAAGATGGAACTGATTAGCAGGAGATCAACCCCGGTGTTCTCTGAATTTTGGCTGCACCATAAAAGGTTGAATCAGAGGTGTTGTGTTTTCCTTTTCTTTTACTAGGAGGTGTTTTAGCTGTAAAAAGGGTGACGTTCCCATCACGAGGTTCACAGCATCGCTAAGTGGTGTCTGAGATCATGGGTTGGTAGGAGTAGGTGACACCTGAAGGCTCAAGGAAGGAAGAATGAAGGTGCTATCATCCATGACATACTCCAGAAAAGCTGGGATTGCTATGGCACCGTCCAAGTGAAAGACACTATCCGGCTGTTATAACCTGCTCAAGATTTTTTCCTCCTATAGAGAGACTTCCAGTAAACATAACTCCTTTTCCAAGATCCTTTTTCCATCTGTGCCAATAAAAAGAACCACGTCAACCCACCCAGTGCATTGTGCAACTTTACGCTCCTGAGCCGTAGGATTTGCCCCCTAGGTGTAAGTGTCAAACTAAAAAGCTCAGAATAACCAAAGCCTATGTCAAAGTATTTTAACAGAGGTTGTCTTATCAGAAACATGTTGAACTAGTGGGCAATTCGCTGACATCATAGCCCGGAGGACCATGGTTGTCCTCAGTTGGTCTCTAAAGAACTGGTGGCTACCACCATCTTTAGGAGCCTTCACAGCCATTTCCACATCTCCCTCATAAAACCCATAGCACTGCTCATTGCCCTATAGTAGGGGTATCTCTTTGTCGCCAACTCTCCCAAAACTTTCAGAAAAGGGGAAGTGTGGCGCCCTGCAGCGCACGGGTACCACAGAACCCAGTAGGGTGCATGGATGGACTTCTCCACAAGAGGCCCTCACACATTCACACACCTCCACCCTACCACCTCAGACCACCAGAGGGAGCCCATTAGGGATATATATATAGGGAGGGTGGAACCAGGCAGCTCAGTCAGAAGATAGTTCAGAGAGTGTGCTGGCACTTAGACCAGTAAAGAGGCAGCACGCTGGCTGCAGTGTTTAGGCGAGCCAAGGCCTACAGCACGAGTTGAAGCCTAGTGAGGGCTCTGAGTGTGGCCGACGGCAAAGAGGAAAGGAGAGAGGAGTTAAGGGGGCAGAGGAGCGTACCAGGCTCACCCCGAACCAGACACCGGGTCCCCACCTACAGGGACCATTTATACCCAGTAGGGACCACTGGATACTTGGAGGACTACAAGTCCCAGGTCGACCAACGCTGACTATTGTACCAGGGCTAGGAGTTACGGAGGCCCCAGTGTCCAGGGGGAGTGATCTCCAAGAGAAGGCCCTACCACCAGGTCAGCAGGTGCAAGAGAGGAAGAGAGACAGTAATAAAGCCAGGCCTAGCTCCAGGCAGGTCATAAGCTTAGCAAGTGAAAGTAACAGATCAGGAGGCCCTATACCCGCTCACTGGGGAGAGTCCAGAAGTGCACCCTGCATACCGAGTACCCTGGACCATACCTGCATCTACACCAGTAAAGGTACCGAAGCGAACCCCCGTGTGAGTGTCTGTCATTTCTCCCTGAACCGTCCTGGCCGTCTCTCACCCGTACCACCATCCATTTCTACACGCTGCCCTGAGGCCCCCTCCACCTGTGGGGAGCCGTTCCATCATAAGCTGCCCTAACATCTGCCTCAGAGGACTGCTCCGCAGCGGCGGCTCCCTTTAGCCGCATTCCACAGGTGGTGTCACGAACTTTCCAAATCCCCTATAAATAATTCCCCCTTTTGGGTGACCGCGCTGGGCCACGGACCGGGCCAGCCACTGTGATATTCTCCCCCACCGGCAACCATAGGCCCGACTTCCGAGTATCCCACGGCCCTGGGGGCGCGTAATCTGTGACTGTGAAAAGCGCGCAAAGCCCAGGACACGCCCCGCCCCTGACGTCGAACCAGGAAGCGTCAGGTCCTTGAAGGAGTCCAGAGGACGCTCTGACATCAGACGCGAGCGACGCAAGGTCCTGGAAGAAGATCGTCACCCGCGGTGCGGCGGCCTACCTGATAAGACGTGAAGGTAGGCTACGGTTTTCTGGGGGGGGCGCAACCATGGCTGACGACCAGCAAGCCGCCGGAGCACCGGTTAACGCTCCTGATGCCCAACTTGCACCCGGCGCTGCACAGGCCGGAGCGGCCGCCCCACCAGCAGGGGTCGTGACTCCGTTGATACCCATGGCCCTGCCGTATGTCCCTGGAGAAAAATGGCTTCCCCAGTATGATGGCAAACCGGACACCCTGTCCGGGTTCAAGAGAAAAATATGCAGTGTACTGGACATGTATTCCATGACTGGTAAGCAGAGAGCCGCTGTTTTGCTGGGACAATTGACTGGTGCCGCAGAGCGGGAAGTTGAAACCTGGCCAGCTGCAGACCAGAAATCTGTATCCATTATCTTTAAGAGGCTGCAAACTGTGTTTGCAAACCGCTTTGAGACAGATCTTCGGATGAGGTTCTACCACTGTGTCCAGCAACCTGAGGACAGTATCCGGGACTACGCCTGGCGCTTACAGGAAGCCTTGCGGGCCCTGAAAAAATGCTGACGGAACAGTTCATCCAGGGGTTGAGGTCCCAGGAGGAGGGCAGAACTGTACGGTGGTCGGCCTTAGATCATCCAAATGCCACCTTTGACACCCTGAAGGACATGGCCATTAAGGGCCTGCAGCCCCTGGAAACATCAGGGACTGCTATCCAGCGTTACAAGGGTGGGGCCACCACAGTGCCCGCAGCACCCACCGCTCCTTCATTAACGGCTGAAACAAAGATGCAAAAAGTGCCCCCTAGCGAGCTGGACAGGCTGCGCTCTGAAGTGCGTCAGCTGAGTAAAACCCTGGCCACTGTCCTGAGCACCCTGCAGCTACAGGAGGAGCCCGAGCCGGAAGGAAGGATCCTACTCGCCGACAGCCCTGAGGATGTCCACTGGATGAGGAGAAGAAGGAGGACAACACAACCCCGTAGGAGGACAACGCCACCCCGGAGGAGGACAACGCCACCCCGTGGGAGGACCAACGACCAACGTCGCCCTCCAGGAGAATTCATCTGCTACCGTTGCCACAAGGCAGGCCACACAGCGTGGAACTGTCCTTTAAACAAGCAAACCCTGGGGCCGAGGGCAGACACCCAGGAGTAAATCAACCAGGCCCATCAAGCTGGTACCACCGGTTCGTAGGAGGAAGGCCTTTCCTGTCCATCGTGCTGGACGCCATAGCAACACCTGCGTTACTGGACACCGACTCACAGGTAACCATCATATCTGATGTTCTCTTTAAAAAGTACTGGTCCGTAGATGAACTCCGCCCGCCAACCCCGAACCTCTCGGTGTATGCCTCTAATGGCCTTCCTCTTAACCTAGTCAGGGTTAACGACGTGATAGTGAAGGTGGGGAGAGTGTAATTAAAGGACCAAGGACTAATTGTCATAGAATCTAACCCTGGTGATACAGACTTGTACATGATACTAAGTACGAATATTGTTGGTAACTGCTTGGGAGAAGTGTTGTTTTTGCTCCAACAGATTGCTGACACTGCCAGACCAGGGCAGAGGAAGGTGCTCCAGAGAGAGATTCGAGCCCTCCTGTACCAGCAACAGGTAAAGCTAACAGGTGGTGAGATTGGTAATGTACACGTGACTGACCGAATACCCATTGGTCTCAAGGGACAGAACTACCAGGCGGTAGTGGAGCCCATTAGCTCGGAACACAGACCTACACTCTTGACTCCTAGAGGGGTAGTTTATGTACGCAATGGGAGGGTACCCATACGTCTCCTAAATTGTGGGGAGGAGGAAGTTAAATTACCAAAATACGCCACTGTTGCCAGGTTGTGTACTGTGAATGATGATGCCATACACACAGTAGAGTCTTTAACCTCATCAGACACAGTGGAGGGTAACGACTCAGAAACCCAGGTGGGGCATTGGTGTCAACAGCTCCATGTTGGGACTGACACCACTCCTGTCCATCAAAAACAAGGGGTACACAGGGTGGTCCAGGAATACGAACAGGTATTCAGCAAACACCCACTTGATTTTGGGAGGATTAAAGGGGTACAACACCATATACCCACAGATGACCATCCACCCATCAAAGAACGTTACAGGCCCATACCACCAGCACACTACCAGAAAGCGAAGGAAATGTTGCATGACATGAAGAAAGCAGGGGTAATAAGAGATAGCTGTAGCCCCTGGGCAGCTCCCCTGGTCCTCGTCAGGAAAAAGGATGGAAGCATGAGGATGTGTGTAGATTACTGACAGGTAAATCGCATTACACATAAAGATGCATACCCTTTGCCCCGTATCGAGGAATCCCTGGCTGCACTAAAGTCTGCAAATTACTTCTCTACCCTTTACCTCACTAGTGGGTACTCGCAAGTAACAGTTGCTGAGGAGGACCGGGAGAAGACGGCCTTCACTACCCCGATGGGGCTCTGCGAGTTCAACAGTATGCCGTTCGGACTCTGCAACGCCCCTGGAACGTTCCAGAGATTGATGGAGTGCTGTTTGGGACACCGTAACTTTGAGACCGTGCTGCTATACCTGGATGATGTGATAGTGTACTCCAAGACGTATGAGGACCATTTGAAGCACCTGGCGGAGGTATTTGAAGCATTGTCCCGGTATGGGATGAAATTGAAGCCTTCCAAGTGCCACCTGCTCAAACAGAAGGTTCAGTACCTGGGGCACATAGTCAGTCCAGAAGGAGTAGCACCAGACCCGGAGAAGGTCACTGCCATCCAGAAATGGCCGGAACCAAAGAATCTCAAGGAGGTACGTCAGTTCCTGGGACTGGTCGGGTATTACTGGAGATTTGTAAAGGACTACACCAAGAAGGCAGCGCCTTTGCAAGATCTCCTGGTAGGACAGTCCCACAGAGGCAAACCCCCCCCCTTCCAGTGGGGTAAAGAGCAGGCTGAGTCGTTTGCAGTGATGAAAGAGATCCTGACTGGCGAAGAAATCCTGGCCTACCCTGACTACAGCCAACCATTCCTGCTGTATACTGATGCCAGCAACGAGGGACTAGCAGCTGTGTTAAGCCAGAAGCAGTATGGCAAAGAGAAGGTGATTGCCTATGCCAGCAGGAAGCTTCGTCCTACCGAGAGGAATCCAGAAAACTATAGCTCCTTCAAGTTGGAGCTCCTGGTCTTGGTCTGGGCCATCACTGAACGATTCAAGCACTACCTGGCCTCCACTAAGTTCACGGCCTATACTGACAACAACCCCTTGACACATCTAGAGACAGCCAAGTTGGGAGCCATGGAACAGCGTTGGATGGCCCGACTGTCAAACTATCAGTTCACCATCAAGTACCAGGCAGGCCACAAGAACGCCAACGCCGATGCCCTATCCAGAATGCCTCACCAGTCGGACACTGAAGAAGAAGTGGATGACCTGGAGGAGATTGAGCTACCTGCCTTCCATAGAAATGGGATGGTCCACGAGCAGCGCACCTCCAGGAGGTATCGTGGTAAGACACTAAACCCTTTACCTCATCACAGTTGGAAGGAGACCCAGGACAGCGACCCGGTTGTTAGCCGTATCAAGGAACTGATAACTCAGGAAGGTTCATCCCTGGAGAAAGATGCTCCTCCACAAGCCAAACAACTGTGAAATGAGAGAAGCCGGCTGTTCATCTATAGAGAGAAGCTGTGCCGAAGGTATGTCAACCCTAGGACCCATGAGATGGTATGGCAGATCGTAGTGCCCAGGACAGACATCAAGATGGTGTTGGAGGCCTACCACGATCAAGCCGGGCACTTTGGCTGGAAGAAGCTGGAAACCCTCCTGAAGAGTCGGTTTTATTGGGTTGAAATGCGGAGTTCCATAGAGAGGTGGTGCCGGGATTGTGGACTCTGTAGCCTCAGAAGAAAAGACTACAGCAGCCAGAAAGCACCCTTGCAGTCCATCAAGACAACCCAGCCCCTGGAGATCGTCGCCCTGGGTCACGTCAAGCTGTCACCCAGCAGGTCAGGCTACTTCTATGCCCTGACCATGGTGGATAACTACTCCCGGTTCCTGGTGGTAGCCCCGTCAAGGATCTGACGGCAGAAACTGCAGCAAGGTCGTTTCAAGCATACTTCTGCAGGCCCCATGGATACCCGGATAAGGTGCTGACGGATCAAGGCCCTGCCTTTGAAGCCGAGCTGTTCAAAGAGTTTTGCCATCTGTACGGGTGTAAGAAGATTCAGACTACGCCGTACCACCCTCAAACTAATGGTCTATGTGAAAAGATGAACAATATTGTCATAGACCTGCTTAAAGACCTTACCTCTAGAAGAAAGGAATCAGTGGCCAGACAGACTACCTGACCTGGTAGATCTGTAAAATCACATACCTGTGAGTTCCACCAATTGTACTCCAGCGTACCTCATGAGAGCACCCGGAAAGTTGCCCATGGACCTGGAACTTGGAGTGGTAGAGCCGGAAGCAGATATGTCCACTGAAGACTGGGATACGACTCGACAGGAGCAGTACAAGAGAGTACAGGCCTGTGTCGAAGACAGTCTAAATAGGGTGAGAGATAAGCAGGAAGCACAGTACAACAAGAGTGCACCTGCAGAACCCTTAACACCTGGAGAAGTTGTGCTGAAGCGAAAGAGAAGAAACCACAAGCTTGACAACCAGTGGGAAAGAGAGCCTTTCACGGTGTTGGATTCCAGGTTCGACAATAGAAAAACCTGTTTAATCAGTAAAGATGGAGGTAAGACAGCTGTAACAGTCTCAAGAGACCACTTGAAGTTGTGCCCAGGTCTATTGAAGCCTCGGGAAGAAGTACCTCCTATCGTGACTGAAGAACCCAAAGAAGATGTACTCCATACTGTCTTAGGAGATTTCCCGGCAGATTGGCCTCAACTGGATGGAGCCGTAATAATACCTGTGATGCACTTCTACCAACAGCCAGAAGACCCTCCACTGCAAGTAAGACCTGCAAGTGCCCCAGAAGAGCCTGCGGAGGAAGAATCCCCGGAAGGATCACCGGTAGAAGCAGAGCCAGTAGGCCCAGTAACCAGTGTACCTGCCAGTCCCATTGAGAGGTTAAGACAGTTCTACAATTTACCCAGACGTAGATCTGACAGGGTAACAGACAGCGCAAACACAAACATCAACAACACCCCAGTACTACGTACAGTAGGTCAACACGCAGTACAAAAGGCCAGGTCCCTGCCAGGTATAAGGAATAAGTTAGAAATACCTGCAGTGTAAATAGTTACCCAGTTGGGTATTGCCTACTATTGTTTATTTTATAAACTGTCAGTAATATGTGTTTATTTAGTTACCCGTCAGGGTATAAAGACTTGTAGGCTGAGGACTGTGAGCAGCCCAAAAACTGTTCCTGTACATAGTTGCACTCCCTGGAGTGCCCCGTAGGTGACCACAGAACAAAAACCCATTTGGCGTGGCGGAAGATGTGGTCCAGCACCTGGATCACTTATGCCCTGTAGCCATGCCCAGGGCCTACGTTGAGGGTGTTCTTTCTTCGGTGAAATGGACACCAGGTTACGGGACTTACTGTAACTTTATTAATGTTCTTATACTTGTTGTTATTATAATTGTTATTGTTATTATTGTTATTTGTTAACCTGTTACAAAAAAAAAAGCTTCAGTCCAGGAGTACTGAATTGTACTAGGGGGGAATGTGGCACCCTGCAGCGCACGGGTGCCACAGAACCCAGTAGGGTGCATGGATGGACTTCTCCACAAGAGGCCCTCACACATTCACACACCTCCACCCTACCACCTCAGACCACCAGAGGGAGCCCGTTAGGGATATATATAGGGAGGGTGGAACCAGGCAGCTCAGTCAGAAGTTAGTTCAGAGAGTGGCACTTAGACCAGTGAAGAGGCAGCACGCTGGCTGCAGTGCTTAGGCGAGCCAAGGCCTACAGCACGAGTTGAAGCCTAGTGAGGGCCATGAGTGTGGCCGACGGCAAAGAGGAAAGGAGAGAGTTAAGGGGGCAGAGGAGCGTACCAGGCTCACCCCGAACCATACACTGGACACCGGGTCCGCACCTACAGGTACCATTTATACCCAGTAGGGACCACCGGATACCTGGAGGACTACAAGTCCCAGGTCGACCAACGCTGACTGTTGTACCAGGGCTAGGAGTCACGGAGGCCCCAGCGTTCAGGGAGAGTGATCTCCAAGAGAAGGCCCTACCACCAGGTCAGCAGGTGCAAGAGAGGAAGAGAGACAGTAATAAAGCCAGGCCTAGCTCCAGGCAGGTCAGAAGCTTAGCAAGTGAAAGTAACAGATCAGGAGGCCCTATACCCGCTCACTGGGGAGAGTCCAGAAGTGCACCCTGCGTACCGAGTACCCTGGACCATACCTGCTCTACACCAGTAAAGGTACCGAAGCGAACCCCCGTGTGAGTGTCTGTCATTTCTCCCTGAACCGTCCTGGCCGTCTCTCACCCGTACCACCATCCATTTCTCCACGCTGCCCTGAGGCCCGCTCCACCTGTGGGGAGCCGTTCCATCATAAGCTGCCCTAACATCTGCCTCAGAGGACTGCTCCGCAGTGGCGGCTCCCTTTAGCCGCATTCCACAGGTGGCGTCACGAACTTTCCAAATCCCCTATAAATAATTCCCCCTTTTGGGTGACCGCCCTGGGCCACGGACCGGGCCAGCCACTGTGATATTCTCCCCCACCGGCAACCATAGGCCCGGCTGCCGAGTATCCCACGGCCCTGGGGGCGCGTCAGAAGACCTCCTTGGTACATGGAACAGATCTCCTTGGCACCGCTGAAACCCCCAGAAACCAGTGCTTTCACGAGGATTGTTGCACATGATGCCGAGATGCTCCTTCCTCAGATGAAGCCCCAATGTTTAATCACACCTTTAAGGGTCAGGGAACTGGGCATGGAGAAGGTAGAGACTGGGCATGGAGAAGGGGTGGACACTAAAATGGTTGTGTATATAGGCAAAAGCTTTTTCTGCAAACATATGGCCATATGTTCTCTGATCTGGTCCTAGAAATGTGAAGGTCTCCACCCAGTAAGTGCTTCTAATACTGTACTGAGGTGGAGGCTCTAACTGTGATATTTATGGATTATAAAGCCTGATGCCTCTGATGACACAAGTCTTAGTCTTAACATCTTTATTGACACAGCTGGGAGGGGTTGACACTTGTGAGGCCTACACATAATAGAGATATTACTGCTGAAATTCTTCCTGTAAGCTACAAAATACAACCGGTTCTCACATTCCCTAATAACTCAGTCTGTTACTAGGTTGATTCCCAAGCGAAAGGTCACTGGTTCGAATCCAGGAGCAGCCATGAAGAAGATTTCCCAAGAAAAGAGAAGCAGCATCATCCAGCTCATCGATAGCTATTTCTCGGCCAAGAAAATTGCCAAAACCACAACCAGTGAGTGCCATTACAGCTGGAAGAATACAAAATGAAGTCCGTCCATCCATTCAAAAGTCCAAGAGGTGGATGTCCAGGTGTGGCACCCTGCTACTACAGGTACCACAGGACCCAAAAGGGTGCATGGATGGACTTCTCCACAAGAGGCCCTCACTACAAACAGACACCTCCACCCTTCCACCTCAGACCACCAGAGGGAGCCCTGTTAGGGATATATATAATGGAGGGTGGAGTTAGGCAGTTGAGTTCAGCCAGACAGCGTGCTGGCACTGAGACCAGTGAAGGAGCAGCATGTCTGCTGCTGAGTTGAGGGTCCCGAGTGTGGCCGAGGCGAGGAGAGAGGAGAAAGGAGTTAAGGGGCAGAGGAGCATTACAGGCTCCCCCCAAGACACAATCCGGACACCGGGTCCGCGCCTACAGGGTCATCTATACCCAGTAGGGAATACCGGCATACCAGGAGGCTTCCAGACCCCTGGTCATCCTGAAGCTACCATCACATACAGGACTAGGAACCACGCAGGCCCCGGCGTCCAGGGATAGTGGTTGCCAAGGAAAAGTCCTGCTACCAAGCGGTCAGGTGAGAGAGCAACACAATACAGAAGCTAGGCTAAGTTCCAGGCTGGCCAGAAGCTTAGAGAGAGGAAGACACGGATCAGGAGGCCTTATACCCGCTCACTGGGGAGAGTCCTGAAGTGCACCCTTCCTAGCAAGTACCCTGGACCATAACTGCTGTTACCCCAGTAAAGGTACTGAAGTGAATCCCCTGTGTGCGTGTCCATCATTCCCCCTGACCCGACCATCTCTCACCTGCATCCCTTCTATCAACCCTGCCCCGGGGGCCCGCTCTGCCAGTGGGGAGCAGAAACATCCCAGCTGCCATCCCATCACCCTCGGATGTCTGCAGCAGCGCTGGTAACTATTACCAGAAACCACACGTGGCGTCATGAGACAAACTATTAACAAAACCCCTTTTGAAGAGTGACCCCCAGAGTACGGGCCCGGGAGCCGACTGTCGTGACATCCCGAGGAGGTAAAGGCCCGGGTACCGAGTCTCCCCCATATATCCCCCTGGGCGAGTCACAGGCAAAATATCGGAGTCAACAAGTCTGCTCATCACAAGGTCTATCAGTTCTGGCACGACAAACACAGCAGTGGAGGAGGCTCGTAATAGTGAGATCACAAACATCCATGCAAGCACCGTGCGATGCACATTACACAAGTCTGGAATGGTGGCTCGAAAAAAGGTGAAGAAGCCTCGACTTCAATATCATCATAAAAAGCTCATGTTTGCAAAAAAGTACAAAAAGTGGAAGATTGATAACGGGTGATTTTGAGCAACGAGACAAAAGTCAATAGAAGAGGTTCTGATGGGTCCAAATGGGTCTGGAAGAAACAAGGGAAAAAGGGGCTAACAGATCTAGAAATTGCAAGAACTGTCAAGTTCGGTGGAGGAAACCTGATGATATGTGAGCATATATTTTATTGCGACCAGGGCAACATTATACTGCTGAACTGTCATGGGGTGGATTTTGAGCCCATTACTGTCCCTTTTGTAAGCCACTATATCCAATATGCAAGGGGAATGTTGTAACATGCATCTCACAGTCAGATACAATGCAAACAGAAACAGATGCCACATGTACAAGCCTCCAGCGTTTAATTATATGTAATTATTTGCTTCAATGTGTATTAAGATGGGACCAAGGAAGAAGAAATTATCAGAACAATAGTAGTGGGAAAAATAATTTATTTATTACTTTTTTTTTTTCAACCAATTCTAAGCCTTTTGTAAAAAAAAATAAAAATACCCACTGATTAACCCCTTAAAAAGCAATTACTCTATTAGCAGATTAAAGGGGTGCACAACTAGGGGTGCAAACCAAATATATACTTTTACCAAACAGGTCAATATTTCGGGTGTAATTTTAGCATATCAAGATAATATACCCTGATCATAACAGAGATCCAAACAGTTCGATGACTACCATTAATGTTTCCTAGTACATAGAAGAGAAACTAAGAAACACAGCACCCTCTAGTGGTCAGATATAAAAAAGACTATTAAAGTAAAAATTTGATTCACGGTCCAAATAAGGGCTGTGGGATATGGACTCGCCATGGGTCTCCTGACCGGAACTTGATAACTCATGTACGTCTACCAAGTGGTCAGATGGCAAACGACCTGTCCATAAATCACAGACCATGACACCACAGATATGTGAATGCATCCTAAGAAAGGGTTTAAGGGATGATTTTGGAAGGTTTTGAGAACGATACATGGGGTCACTGGTAACACATTGATTCTGGGATCTGTCTGATAACCAGCAGAAAGTCTGGAAAAATGTCATGTTCTGCTGAATATTTTTTAATAAGAAATGTACAAAATCCCTGGTTTATTAATATTAAATTTCATTTTACAGTTCACAGAAATTATTATTTTACAAGTTACATAAGTGCACAAATTATATCATAATACAAATTAACCCTCACCCTCCACTGATTGACCTAGAACTGCTCTATGCAACCTCCCTTTGCCTGATAACTTTCTGTGATCCAGGAGGTTTTCTCTTGGTCTAGCTACCTAAACTAGTTCAAGAGACATAACTAAAAGACACTTTCCTTTTCCTGGTCCAGAAGAGCATCTCATGTTCACAACATCTTCCTTGGTTAAAGAGAATTTCCACTATACTAATCTAAGAGACATTTGCTTGTCGAAAACAACTGTAGGAGTCTAGGAGACATCCTGAAGTCCAAGAGTCTTCCTCTGGTCTAAGTGGCCTTTCCTGATCCATGTGATCTTCCCTAGTCTAAGATGGTCCCTAAGCTAAAAGATATCTTTTGGTCAAGGTAATCTTTAATAATCCAAGAAACCTTTTCAGCTAGTGCTTAGGCTTATAAAGACTTTCCTAAACTAAGAGACATTCCCTGGTTAATGTGGTCTTCATCCAATCTAAAATATATCACTTAATCAAAAGAAATAATTGTTAGTCCAAGAAATTCAAGAAATCTATTTTGGTCATACTTAGCGCTATGAAGCTTTTCCTAGTTTAGGAGACCTCCACTGATTTTAGTGATCTTCCCCAACCTAGAAGCCTATTTTGACCAAAAACTGTTCCCTCATTTAGCTTTCATCCTCTAATTCCTAGTCCAGGTGACCTTCCCTGACTAAGAAAGACAATCTGGCCCAAGAATTAATTTAGATCTAAGTTGTTCCAAGTAACCTTTCATGATTAAAGAGAATTACCTTGGTCCATAGGAACTTCCCATGACCTTTCAAAATAACATGCCAAAATAAAAAAAATAGATGTCTTTCCCTATTTTATTAACAAGCAAAGGTGAGCGTTAGGCTCATTATATTTGCAAATGTAAAACTGGAAGGATGCACAGACGCTGTAGCTGATGCCACCGTCATGTCCCACGCATCCACAAAACCAACATTGACCCCCTGAAAAACCTCCTTGAGGACCAGATACTGAGTGTAGCCATGGAAGTCCCCTTGTCTTTCCGCTGGGGTAAAGATGTCTCTTGTATTTTCTGTTTTTATGATGACCTTCGTGTCGGGACTCCTGAGGAACAGTCGCTCTAGAGCTCTGCGGATGTTGACAGCTCTCTGTATGAAAACTTTAAGAGGAAACTGTCTAAAGTGCTGTCCCATTGTGATCACAAAAATGGTGTCCTTTCCCCCTACTCGCTGGTCGATCTGACGACTGGTGTAGAGGTCCTCCTTGAAGTAGTAGAAGCTATCGTGTTGCAGTGGGAAGCCATGCCTCTTGTAGGAAACATATATATCTTTCTCCATGTTCATGGCTTCCAGTGTTAAAGGCCAACCAATCCATCCTTCATAATGGTATCGAAAATATTTCACAACTAAAGGATACAAACATTAAAAGAGTGTCTGTAAATCCAATGGTGAAGAATATGAAGACATATGAGCATCATAGAAGGAGGGTTACCCCCCTAAAACCTCAAAATTAGAGAGAAAGTAGGACCTGAAAGACTGGCTTCATCTCTACTGGCCCCAGCCCAGTCTACTACGTGCTTGGTCAGTCATTTGAACGCCACCATGTAATTTTACATTTTCTCTGCATTTGAAACCATTGGAGGGGAAATGTGTGGCTGAATGGAAGATCCTTGGAGGATTCTTGGACCCAGATCTATTACTATTAGACATGGGCTATCGTCATGAGAAAACTCCTTTAAAGAGGATTTCCTAATAAACTTTGAGTCAGATTTACTAAGTCTAAATGAGTGTAAAAAATACGCCAAAAATTTGGCAAATTTTGGCACATAACGTTGCATCAAGCTTTAGACCTATTATGTTTTTTAGATAGTTTTTTTTTGTGGCTCATTCCAAAAGCAGACATGGCTTAGAGGAAAAGGGGTGCAGCTGGCAGAAAGTGGGTGCATCCCAAAATGTGACAGTGACAATATTAAAGGGGTTTTCTCAACATCATAAATGGGTAAAAATGCTTGAATAAAACAATTACGGTAACTTAGCAATTTCCCTCTTAGTAAAAATCCTTTGTGTTCTCAAGAATAGAAGGATTTATAATTCTAGATTTTATTGCTCAATGCCAAGGTTATCAGCCACCTCTGCCTAGTGGACGGTTTCCCAAGCAATGAGTGCAAAGTTTGCAAGCTCTTTGCCTTAGCGCTTGCATGTTCTGCTCTGAAGTTGTCCAAATAACTGGATCCAACCATCTTCAGTGTCCCTGTGCTCCTCTGATGCTTCAGAGGCAAATCTGACTCATATAGCAGTCTCGAAGCATGCACAGTTTGGGCCAGCGACTCCACCATGCAACTGGCCCAAACTGTCAATCATTAAGAGCGCACTGAAGCAAGCCTGGAGGCAGGGGAGCAGTGCGCTCCTAAAGCCTTAGGGTAAGACATCCACTTTAAGGCACAAAACAGTGACGCAAAGTAAGTCAACCATTAGACAATGTAAATGTCTAATGATCAGACAAGGTTCTAACTTCTCTACTTGCAGAATGGATATACAATTTTTACAACTTTCTTATGAATTTTACGAAACAATGATTCAGTCACGAGAGGTGTAATCCTTACTCTTGATTCTCTCGGTGAAGTGCATGATGAACTGACGTAACGTGGAGTCTCCGATGAGAAAGAGCTTCTTCCCCTGCAGACAATTAGTAAAGTTGTCCGCAAGTCTGTAAACCGTCATCCTACAGTAAACCGGATTCCAGATCTCATCGGAGAAGTATCCGCTCGGGACAGGGGAGCTCATTCCTGTTTCACACTTTGGCTTTGGGTCTACTGCTGCGTCTGTAAAAGATTCAATTATTTCACGCATCTGCTCTTTCATCATGGTACCGATTCATCAATCAATTCATGCACGTTTTATGGTGCAAAACTGCTTGAAACACAGCAATTTTTTTCTGTTCAACTCATAATTTTTGGTTAAGTTCAACTTTATGAAAAAGCGAATCTTTGCTATGTGAAGTCATCATGTACAGCCGGCAAATTCATCATGACTTAAGAACAAAATGGCAGTCTTGATGAATTGGGGCACATTTTCAGCTGACCACCAAAAATGTACACAAGTGACAAAAACTAGTTGATGAATCAGGACTTTTGTCTTTTCTTTCTCTAGTTACATTTAAATTTGCATTAAAAATTGATAAGTTCAGTATAATATAAAAAGCACAAAAAAGTTATGTAAATCGGTGTAAAATATTTAATATTTCGCTTATTTTGTTGCTTTGGTTTTTGTTTGTTCTTATCCAATAACTGTTTCTGGAATTGTAGTTCAGCCCCTTTCTGAGAAGGCGGACTAATTGGACCTTGTTGAAGAAAAAACAAGTAATTATGGTAAAACTTACTGCCACATTGGAGCACCGTTATAGGCGAAATTTGTCGTGGGATTAGTACGGCGATATTTGACCTTAAAAACAGAAACAATAAAAATAACAATTACTTTTTAATAAAATTTGGAATATTGAAAGAAAACATTTTCGATAGACCAGTTTCACACCACGTTTTTGCAGGAAACTTAGTTTTTACAAGATGCAAAAAAAACGCAGTTTGCTTCACTTTTTCATCCCTTAAAAAAATATATATAACGGAAAAACAGAACTGCTTTTTATAAAAAAGAAAAATGGGTGCAATGTAAGGGCTTAAAATGGATATCCTTGCTTTAAAATGCATTTGTTTGCATCAGTTTTGACAGCAGATCAGTTTTTTTATATCAACAATATAAAAATATGTAACTATTAAAGATTGTGAAAATTTTGTCATGGGTGGGTCAGGTTTGACAGACAGTCATACGGGGTCTGGCTGTAGAAGGTCGCTGCGTTTGGCCTTGTAAACATCTTCCTGATCCTTTCATTATCCCTCTCTCTCTAGGACCCAGTGGTGATCTTCACCTTGCTTGGGGATTATACCTTTAGGACCCAGCGGTGATCCTCACCTTCTGCTGCTAATTACCACACCCATGCTGGATCCTTAGATACACTTAGTTTCTCCAGAGAGTTGCTGGTGATAGAGTTTCCTCTTCTATTCAGGCCTGGAATTCTAGTAGTCGGCTAGAATTTCCTTGGAGTTCCTTTGTGGATTGTAGAAGTGTTCTCTCAGGTGTCATCTTAAAGCTAAGTGTAATCCCTTGTTTGTTTCCCTAATTTGTATTTTAGTTTACAGTGGGGCTGACTAGTGCTCACCCCTTCCACTCCCTACCTAGGGCCTAGCTCTAGGGTCAGCCATGGCTAAGGTATCCTGCTCGGCGATAGGTGCGGAACCGATTTAGAGTCGATAGGGGAGTCAGTGTTTTGTTAGATCTGCTTAGGGGTCTCCACTCTCCCTTTCCCTAGTTGTAGGTCCCCCTCCCCTGTTGCCGTCGTTATATGCTTGGTTCTCCCCATACCTAGCATGACAAACATGGTGTGAAGCAGGTGTGGCGCCCCTGAGGGTTTGACCGCCACAGGGATGCTGCACTTCTTTAATGGAGTGTAGTGTTCCTCCTCTGAGGTAAGAACAGTGTGATAGTCGTGACCCAACCTTTGCATCCAAAACCACATTTCTCCACCAGAGGGGGCTAGTATGCACCAGGTGCTGCTCCCCTGGTTACAGGGAGACTGGGGAACCAAGAGTGAGGGGAACCAGTTAGTGGGTGAGGGTGGAGGACTTACAAGTTAGTTACACTTTAAATTTCATATTTAATAAAAAGCCATCTTGGGTCTTGGTTCTTTGACTGCCTTCAATCGCTCTTTGACTGTCTCTATGCTGTCAATTGCTGAGTGGACTGTGATCTCCCACCCTAACGTGGATCCTGTGTGGGCCCGCATCGGATGGAGACACAGCCCTCGTGCCCCGGCCTTGGGACGAGGAGTAAGTTGTAGACAAGGAATGTCTCGACCCGGTCAAGGACCAGGACCAAGAAGGCCAGGAGCTTAAGAGTGTGGCTCCATAGCAAATGGATCCCGAGGAGGATGCAGACGGAGCGGTGTACGCCACCTGTCCTTGCCATGCTGATATATTCAGAGGGAGTCCGGCTGCAAGAGGGGTACCGGCCCCCGACACCCGACCTTGCTACTCCAAGTCCTGGTCGGGAAAGCCCGGTAGGCCCTGAGGATCCCACCGGGTATCGAACAGAGCGGAGCTGGCACCCGTGCCCTTGTTCTGAGAGGAGCTCAGAGGGAGACCCGGCCTATTTCGCACACACACGGACAGGAAAGGATTCGGTCTGTAGTTCAGGAACACTCTGGTGTAGGGTCCCGACTGAACGCTGGACTTACTCGGAGGTTGTCGGACCCCCGTCCCTGGTGACCGCAGGACTCCGCGGGGAGCAGGGAGTCGCCTTCCTTCTGCCATCTCTAAAGTGAGTAAAGCCTTGAAAGTTCACCCCTATGGTCTCCGGACTGTTATTTCTGCGCCACACCGCGAGACGCGGCATCATTCTCCTCTACTACTACCCCCTCCATCCTGTCCCTCTGCCATGAGGCCTTGCTCCGCCTGTGGGGAGTAGTAAGAACTTTGGCCGCCATAACATCATGCCTCAGCGGACTGCAGCGGCGCTGGTGGCCCTCAACAGGTGCCACAGGTGGCGTAGTCGTAAATCAGCCACTCAACCCGGATAAGCCCACACCATCCTTTTAATGTGACGGCCCTGAGCACGGGTCGGGTCCGGGCCACGGCTGCACCCCATCTCTACATCATAGGACCCGACTCCGAGTCCCCCATCTCCCAGGCTAAAATAAAAGGGCTTTTCGAGTAGAGGCGTCACACAGGCCCTGGCAGCAAGTGTTCAGCTTCCTTGCAGTGCCCCTAGGGGAGCAATGAAGTATTACACTGAGCGCATTCAAGTCAATGAACTGTCTGTATAATAGAAGACTGGAGGGGACCTCCAGAGGATGAGACACTCTTTGTAGCTGCTCTCTACTATGACTAAAAGCTAGAGTGCTGCATTGGGACCTTCTTATTCTCTATTAACTCTAAATAATGTCCAGATATGGTATTTGAAAGTTGGATTTTAATCCAGATGAGTCTCCTTCAGAAGGTTTTGTGTATACAGCTCCTATGTAAGCTTATGTGTCTCCATGACAAGTGTCTACAAACAGACTCTGCATAGTTTCATCCTGCAGTCATACTCATATCTGCTCCTTAATTGTTTCTAAAATACACTTAACAGCATAATAAGAAGCATCTACAGAATGGGAGGAGTAGAAGTAAGCACAGCGCGTGTGAAAAAGACTTGGGTATACTAACAGATCATACTGCATATGAGTCAACAGTGTGATGCAGCAGCAAAAAATGCAAACACAGTTCTGGGATGTATTAGGAGAAGCATACAGTCTAGATCACGTGAAGTAATTATCCCCATCTACTCCTCCTCGGTCAGACCTCATCTGGAATACTGTGTCCAGTTCTGGGCACCACATTTTTAAAAAACATCGAAAAACTGGAGCAAGTTCAGAAGAAGAGCCACCAGGATGGTGACCGGTCTGCAAACTATGTCCTACGAGGAACGGTTAAAGTATCTGGAAATGTTTAGCTTGCAAAAAAGAAGGCTAAGAGGAGACTTAATAGCTGTCTACAAATATCTTAAGGGCTGTCACAGTGTAGAGGGATCATCCCAATTCTCATTTGCACATGGAAACACGAGAAGCAATGGAATGAAACTTAAAGGGAGGAGATAGAGATTCGATTTTAGAAAAAACTTTTTGACAGTAAGGGTGATCAATGAGTGGAACAGGTTGCCACAAGAGGTGGTGAGTTCTCCTTCAATGGAAGTCTTCAAACTGAGACTGGACAGACATCTGTCTGAGATGGTTTAGTGAATCCTGAATTGAGACAGAGGGTTGGACATGATGACCCTGGAGCAGGGCTGGCCTAAGCACCCGGCGTACCTGGGCAAGTGCCGGGGCCCTGGACCATCAGAGGGGCCCACTCGCTGTTGGGGCCCGGGCTGCTCCCCTGGCATCTGTGCAGCCAGGACCTCCAGCACTGCTTGATTGCCGGCACTTTACCAGACATGGCTGCGTGCAGTGCGCTGTGCGGCTGTGTCTGGTACTAATGACACGGCAGGGGCGACACTTCCCCTTTAATTTTGCTTGAGTGTCGCCCCTGTCGCGTCATTGGTAGCAGACACAGCCTCACAGCGCACCGCCATGTCTGAAGTGCCGGCAATCAAACACCGCCGGAGGTCCTGAACAGATGCAGGGGGAGCAGCCCGGGCCCTGACAGTGAGTGGGCCCCTGTGATGGTCCAGAACCCCATGTCTGTGACACACCGGCGGCCCTGCACAGATGAGGGGGAGCAGCCCGGGCCCTGACAGTGAGTGGGCCCCTGTGATGATCCAGAGCCCCATGTCTGTGACACACCGGTGGCCCTGCACAGATGAGTGGGAGCAGTCTGGGCCCCAACAGCGAGTGGGCCCCTCTGATGGTCCAGAGCCCTATGTCTGTGACAGAAGTGTGAACAACATGCGGCCTGGTGTTATCATGTTGAAAAATGGCTACTGGGACACTTTGGAGAAATGGCCGCACTACTGGTTCCACCACCAAATCAATGTTAGTGACGTAGAAGACTAGAGGGGTCCGGCTACTGTACATTATGTCACCACACACCGCAGGACCGGTGTGAATATGGCCATAGCCCATAAAAACAGAGCAGGTTATATTTTGATGTTATAGACAAGTTAAGTCACCTCCAAAGATTATATCAGTCGAGGTCACTGTACCAGGTCTTCTACGGATTCCAAAAATTAAGGGATTATGCCATTTTGAAAGAATCAAAAAGTTCTCTAATTCTAAAACATCAACACGTAGGCTTCTTTGGAAGCAGCCTTGATTTTATTGAAACCTCACCATCTGGTCCCAAAACCCCTGAAATCTTGGAGAGACTAAGAGACATGGTCCTGTCATGTTGGGATTCAATGGAGGTTCTAAGACATAGACCTTCACCATAATCACTATCTGGACTTGTTCTCTATGACATTTAAGGAAATAACAGGTGAACTTCTCCTTCAAAATGTAAAACCATAATAAAAATTGTACCTCTGAAATATTTGCTGTTCCACAGGGGTAAGATATGAAACTTGAATATCGGTGCCACTCATATCCTTCAGACTTTCACAAGTAAAGTTGGTAGCTTTGTAGCAGTGGAATACATCCTCATATAGAGGGTCCTTGTATTCGCAGATCTCCTTCCCATCTTCCTCAGAGAGCCTAAAGGCACATTTGCTTGTGGCTTCTTTACCAAACTTTTCATATCTCCCCTGGAAACCAATAAGTCCTTGACTGGAATGTCTTGACCTCCAGAGAGCGGCCACTCCTTCACTTGGGTAGAACAACAGAATTGTGACATTGGCTTTGCCGGCCCAGTACAATGGAAAGTGAACGTGGTAGGACCCATTTTTGAAGTCCTCTACGGTTCCTGAAACAGAAGCTCCAAGTTTTGGAGAAAAGAGTCTTGGTCTTAAGAAGTCTCCTCCATACGTTTTCCTGTTGCCCAGGTGATTGAACATATCGACCTGCACTACAAAGTTGTCTCCAACACAATATGTCTTCCGAGGGTTGACAATGGAAATCTTACCATTCCTTCCACTTGTGGTCTGGTTAAAGTATGTAAATGACACATTGGGGATGAGTTTCTCTATTTTTTCAAATATGGCATCTACTTCTAATTGGAGCTTGGTTTTCGGTGGAGGAGTTGATTGTACTTGGAGCTCAGTTTTTGGTGAAGTGGCCGATTCTTTTATCAAAGGTTGTTCTGGGTTGCTGGTGGGAGTAAAGCAGGTCTGGAGTAAATTTCTCAAAGAGTCCTGAAATGTATTAATTGCTCATTATACATAGGAATACAATAGGATTTTATGATTTGTGAAAGACGAATGAGTCATAAAATTGTAGGTGTTTAGACATGTCTCACCTGGAATTTCCTCTGGTACCAACCAAAGCTTAGAAGAAACATGGCAAGGAGAAATACTGTGATAAAAGGTTTACGCATGGTGGTAGGTTCACAGTGTGGTCTCCCTTCTGGAGATGGATCCAATATCAGATTCTGCTAGAGATCCAAAAATACAAGGTAAAACTTCACAAAACTATAATTTTAATGATCATTCATGAAATGGGACGTAAGAAAAAATTTTGAGCATCTTTAATGTGCAGTATTTTTCTTAAAAAATAGAATGAAAAATGTCTGTTTTTCCCCAGGAACATCTCCAATCTGATCATTTCAGAACTGGTTTTCCTCTTCTAAATTTAAAAATGAAGAGTCCGATTCATCATTTGCGTTTTTTAAGTCATATTCTATCTTTTTGTCTTGTTTTATTAATTGGCAGGGGGGTTTTTTGTACCAAAATCTTCAAATTGACGCTCGTAAAAAATTTTCGTAAATTTAAAAATGCTCTTTATTTTTGTTTTTTACCTGTTTAGAGAAAGATGTAGCATGACTCATTCAAATTTTGCCAAGACTCTAAAATTTGCTCAAAAATTTTAGATGTAAAAAATAAACACTCCAGAATGAGAGAACTGGAGAACATTTACGCCAATATTTTGTGAAATTTTAAAAAGTCGTAAATGGATGAAAAAAAAAGGTTTAAAAAAACAAAAACTAGACAAGAAACAGGTGCAGATGCAATATTGAATCACGGTCTATGTCTCTAGTTCAAAATATTTTCTTGATAGATAGGGAAAATAAATGAATGAATGAATGAATGAATGAAAGAATGAAAGACAAAGGATTAATGAGAGTACATGATCAAGAACTTACCTTTCTGCTGCCTTTCGTTGTCTATAGGTTCCTGCCACCGCCTCAGTTCTGTTTTCTATAGCAGATTGTCCAGAATTAATAAATGTGAATTAAAGAATGAACAAATGAATGAATGAACTATGGAATAGAATTGAATGAATGACAGTTAAGCCCCCGTCTCACATAGCGAGATTGCTAGCGAGATCGCTGCTGAGTCACGGTTTTGGTGACGCAACAGCGACCTCACCAGCGATGTCGCTATGTGTGACACTTTGCAGCGATCAGGCCCCTGCTGTGAGGTCGCTGATCGCTGCAAAGTGTCCTGGACCATTTTGTGGTCGTTGGCCTCCCGCTGGCCAGCACACATCGCTGTGTGTGACCAGCGGGACCAACGATCAGGCTGGTATCCATGGTATCCAAGGTGAACGGTAACCTCCCGCGCACCGTAGCAGAGTGGTATCCATGGTAAACAGCGGGTTACTAAGTGCGCGCGTGCCCCTAGTAACCCGATGTTTATCATGGATACGACTCTGCTAAGGTGAACGGTAACCTCCTGCGCACCGTAGCAGAGTGGTATCCATGGTAAACAGCGGGTTACTAGGGGCACACGCGCACTTAGTAAACCGATGTTTATCATGATTACGAGCCTGCTCCTGCTTCAGCAGCAGGCTGGTAACCGGGAGCAGGACATCGTGGAAAGATTTTTTCCACGATATCGCTGCTCCCCTGATCGCTGGTGAGCCTGCCTGTTTGACAGCTCACCAGCGATGTAATAGCGATGCAGCAACGATCCCTGACAGGTCATATCGTTGTCAGGATCGCTGCTGCATCGCTTAGTGTGACGGGGCCTTTAAGCTGCTTACCCTAATATCCCACAGGCCCCAGACCGGTGACTGGGGTGATTTAGCTTCTTCCCAACGCGCGTTTTGCGTTGCCTGTGCACTGCTTTCTCAAGAGAAGTAGTGGTATTGCCCTTCCAGGACCTTAATGTGTCATAGCAACCGATCACATGGGAAACTATGTGATCGGGAGCTGGCCAATGGCACTGTTAGAATCGGTGCATGCGCCCTTGGGAAGCCATGCCCCACCACGCGCACCGGGCAGTCAACCCATAGGAGGCGTGTGCTGCTCTGGAAAGAACCGCCACAGCGCCTGCACGGGCAGATCACAAGAGAGTGATGTGATCTATAATGATCACAATCTAGTCTTTTCTGTAGTGCATCGAGAGGAGAACATCTACAATCTGATCTGATTTGTAGTAGGCAATGAAGGAAAATGAATGAATGAAAGAAAGAATGAATAATTGAATGAAAGAGACTGAACACACAAATAGGGATGACTTAAATAATAAAGAAATACATTAATAATCATGTAGATGAATGAGAATGAATGAATGGACAAATTCATGAATAAATAGATAAAATAAATAATTCATACATATTGAATAAATTGATTGAGTGAAAGAATTAATGAATGAATAATGAAAACAGAACAAATTAAGTCATAAATAAACGCTTAAACAAATGAAAGAACTGAATAGATCTATGGATTGAAAAATGAGATTGAATGAATGATAAATGAGAATGAATGCATGTGATAAATGGATAAAATGATAACTGAAACTACTAATGAATTAGTGGATAGATGAAAAAATGAATGAATGAGAAAGCATGAAAATAAAAGGACAAATGAATGAAAAGATGTTTGACTAGGTAAATGAGATTGAATGAATAAATTAAATATTAAATAAATGAGTGAAAGAACAAGAACATGAAAAATAAATGCATTAAATAATAAAGGAATGAATTAAATACAAGAATAGATGGGAATGAATGCATAACCACACAAGTGAAAGAATGGACGAAATAATGAATATGTGAATGAATGATTGAATGAATGAACAAATTAATGAAAACAGAATTACTGAAAAGTAATCCTTGAATGTAAAAAGTCATTTGAATGATTCAATAAATGAATGAATAAATGTATGGATATATGAATGGGAATAAATGAATGAAAAAAAAGAATGAATATTTAAACTTGATTTCAATATTTTACATGTGAGATTCCAAAACACAGAAGAAATGTGAACTAGATAGACATGGTAAATGAATGATGAATGAATGGAATGAATGAATGAGTACTTGATGAAAGGCATAATGGATTCATAACAAGCTATGATCAAGACCTTACCTTTTTTTCTACCTTTCAGATTCTAGCCACACCTTTATTTTCTGTAGTAGGCTGACCAGAATGAATGAATAATTGAATTAATGAATGAACTGTGTAGTAGATAATGAATGACAAGCAATGCCACAGGAGACTGGTGTGTTCTGTAATGACTTGAATACAATTTTTTTACACTGCACTATGAGGACATCTGGAATCTATGTTGATTTGTTGTAGGCAATGAATGAGAATGAACAAATGAATGGGAGAGCAAATCTATAAATAGGAATGAATTCAAATGAATGAGTTCAATAATAAATAAATGAAGAAACATATGGAAGAATGAAAATTAATGCATTTAGAAATTCAGGGCTAAATGAAATGATGAATACATCCCTGAATAAATGAGAATGAATGAATGAATGAATGAATGAATGAATGAATGAATAAAAAAAGAAAAAAAATGAATGAAAGTTACAATAGTTATAAGTGAATGCATAAACAAATGATTGAATAAATGAAGGCATCTATGGATAGAAATGAGCATGAATAAACGGTAAATGGATGAAATTATGACTGAGAACTAAATAAATAAATGACAAGACTGCAAATGAATGAGTGAATGGATGAAATATGAATGAATGAATGAATTACCGTAAAAATCATAAAAAATAAAAGAGAATCAATGAAAAACAAATTAACTAAATAAGAAAAAATAAATTAAGAAACATGGCTGGAATGAATGATTGAAACAAGTAATTATTATACAATTGATTGATTAATTGATTCATTCATTGAATAAATGAAAAGGAAAAAAATTAACAAATCAATGAACACATTTACAATATTAAGGTGCTCTGTCCTTGGAGTCACATTTTGTATGAGTGGACTTCCTCTTTAAGTAAAGCAATATATTGGGTAGAATTCAGAACATTCCGCCAGAAATGAATCTGTTAACCCTTTCCTCCTCTGGATTTGATGACTAATATGTCCAGTCCTCGTCCATTATCTGTCACACCCCCCTTTATTTCCCTTTAGCTGGACTGTGTAAGTTGACGTGATTGACAAGAAAGAGGATGATTCACCGGGTGGAGCGATGGCGTCGCACACTTATACACTAATGCTTTAAGTTTGAACCTAAGGTGTATTCTGTGCATCAACCACCGACCGAAACGCGTCACTCCCTTCTGTGAACTTTTCTAACTCCATCTCTTTGTTCCGGTTTGCGGGTCTGAATGGTACTAATTAGTAATGGGGGCTGTAGACGGCGGAGGGCTCCTCCTGGTGTTAGGGCTGTGTACACACATCATGTCCTGGTCTGGTGTTTTTTTATGGTATCGAACAATGACTAACAATATATTTGTGGTAAAGAGACGCTGAACACAGAAAATGCAGAAAAATATATAAAACAAAAAGTATCCCAAGACTTTCTTCACCTCCTCCATTTACCCTACTTTGTCTACATTTCTTATCCGCGTCCCCCTCCTCATCCTGGCGGTTCTGGCTGATGCAGGAGCCTCTCCCCCCTTGTTAAGCCCCGCCTCTTTGGAATGCCACCAATCAAGATGACAACTGAAGGTTCTAGAGGAGATCAGAGAGTGAAAATAGCCCTCTCCCCCTACATATCCAGCCTGTATATTATCTTTATATATTACGCTTGTTGGATAGTTTCTTATTTTTAATGTTTTATAGTTTTTTTTCCCCATGTTAGCCTCCTCTCCTCATCTTGTGCAAGAGAGGGAAACCATCCGGCTGTTGTAACCTGTTCATAATTGTATCCACCTCAAGAGAATTTTTGGTAGACATAATAACGAGATCCTGCTTCTGTCTAACAAGGGTCATGCCAACCCACCCATTCCTGAGCTCATAGGGGTTGCTCCGCCTGTCTTAGTAACATGAACCAGAGAGCTCAGGATGAGCAGTGCATATCCCAATGGATCATTACAGAGGATGTGACATTCTGTAACATCATAGCCAAACTCAAAGTGTATTAGCTAAAATGTCCATCGATCCGACCCTGCAAATGTAAATGTCGCCACCCAATGAGTATTAATAATACCGCACTGAGGCAGAAGCTAAAACTGTGACTTGTGGATGATAAAACCTGAGGTGACTGCTGTATGCCCAAATATCTTCATTCACACGGAAGGCTGACACCTGCGAGAGAGAGAGATCTGCCCTACTAATCCCAGAAAACCATTCTCATAAAATGCACACACACCCTCTGAGCCATCAGCTGTAGAACGATGAGTGCTCCTCATATATACAGTCAGCGGAGTGCCCCCATATATACAGCCAGCAGAGTGCCCCCATATATACAGCCAGCAGAGTGCCCCCATATATACAGCCAGCAGAGTGCCCCCATATATACAGCCAGCAGAGTGCCCCCATATATACAGCCAGGAGAGTGCCCCCATATATACAGCCAGCAGAGTGCCCCATATATACAGCCAGCAGAGTGCCCCATATATAGAGCCAGCAGAGTGCCCCCATATATACAGCCAGCAGAGTGCCCCCATATATACAGCCAGCAGAGTGCTCCTCATATATACAGTCAGCAGAGTGCCCCATATATACAGCCAGCAGAGTGCTCCTCATATATACAGCCAGCAGAGTGCCCCATATATACAGCCAGCAGAGTGCTCCTCATATATACAGCCAGCAGAGTGCCCCCATATATACAGCCAGCAGAGTGCCCCCATATATACAGCCAGCAGAGTGCTCCTCATATATAGTCAGCAGAGTGCCCCATATATACAGCCAGCAGAGTGCTCCTCATATATACAGCCAGCAGAGTGCTCCTCATATATACAGCCAGAAGAGTGCCCCCATATATACAGCCAGCAGAGTGCCCCATATATACTGCCAGCAGAGTGCCCCATATATACAGCCAGCAGAGTGCTCCTCATATATACAGTCAGCAGAGTGCTCCTCATATATACAGTCAGCAGAGTGCCCCCATATATACAGCCAGCAGAGTGCCCCATATATACAGCCAGCAGAATGCCCCATATATACAGCCAACAGAGTGCCCCATATATACAGCCAGCAGAGTGCTCCTCATATATACAGCCAGTGGAGTGCCCCCATATATACAGCCAGCAGAGTGCCCCCATATATACAGTCAGCAGAGTGCCCCATATATACAGCCAGCAGAGTGCCCCATATATACAGCCAGCAGAGTGCCCCATATATACAGCCAGCAGAGTGCCCCCATATATACAGTCAGCAGAGTGCCCCATATATACAGCCAGCAGAGTGCCCCATATATAGTCAGCAGAGTGCTCCCCATATATACAGCCAGCAGAGTGCTCCTCATATATACAGCCAGCAGAGTGCTCCTCATATATACAGCCAGCAGAGTGCCCCCATATATACAGTCAGCAGAGTGCCCCATATATACAGCCAGCAGAGTGCTCCTCATATATACAGCCAGCAGAGTGCCCCATATATACAGCCAGCAGAGTGCCCCCATATATACAGTCAGCAGAGTGCCCCATATATACAGCCAGCAGAGTGCCCCATATATAGTCAGCAGAGTGCCCCCATATATACAGCCAGCAGAGTGCTCCTCATATATACAGCCAGCAGAGTGCTCCTCATATATACAGCCAGCAGAGTGCCCCCATATATACAGCCAGCAGAGTGCCCCCATATATACAGCCAGCAGAGTGCCCCATATATACAGCCAGCAGAGTGCCCCCATATATACAGCCAGCAGAGTGTCCCCATATATACAGTCAGCAGAGTGCCCCATATATACAGCCAGCAGAGTGTCCCATATATACAGCCAGCAGAGTGCCCCCATATATACAGCCAGCAGAGTGCACCCATATATACAGCCAGGGGAGTGCCCCATATAAACAGCCAGCAGAGTGCCCCATATATACAGCCAGCAGAGCGCCCCCATATATACAGCCAGCAGAGTGCCCCTTATATACAGCCAGCAGAGTGCTCCTCATATATACAGCCAGCAGAGTGCTCCTCATATATACAGCCAGCAGAGTGCCCCCATATATACAGCCAGCAGAGTGCTCCCATATATACAGCCAGCAGAGTGCCCCATATATACAGCCAGCAGACTGCCCCCATATATACAGCCAGCAGAGTGCACCCATATATACAGCCAGCAGAGTGCCCCATATATACATCCAGCAGAGTGCTCCCCATATATACAGCCAGCAGAGTGCTCCCCATATATACAGCCAGCAGAGTGCCCCCATATATACAGCCAGCAGAGTGCACCCATATATACAGCCAGCAGAGTGCTCCCCATATATACAGCCAGCAGTGTCCCCATATATACAGCCAACAGAGTGCCCCATATATACAGCCAGCAGAGTGCTCCTCATATATACAGCCAGCAGAGTGCTCCCCATATATACAGTCAGCAGAGTGCTCCTCATATATACAGCCAGCAGAGTGCCCCATATATACAGCCAGCAGAGTGCCCCATATATACAGCCAGCAGAGTGCTCCTCATATATACAGCCAGCAGAGTGCTCCCATAGATACAGCCAGCAGAGTGCTCCCATAGATACAGCCAGCAGAGTGTTCCCATATATACAGCCAGCAGAGTGCCCCATATATACAGCCAGCAGAGTGCCCCATATATACAGCCAGCAGAGTGTTCCCCATATATACAGCCAGCAGAGTGCTCCTCATATATACAGCCAGCAGAGTGCCCCATATATACAGCCAGCAGAGTGCCCCATATATACAGCCAGCAGAGTGCTCCCATATATACAGCCAGCAGAGTTTTCCCATATATACAGCCAGCAGAGTGCCCCTATACATACAGCCAGCAGAGTGCCCCATATATACAGCCAGCAGAGTGCCCCATATATACAGCCAGCAGAGTGCTCCCATATATAAAGCCAGCAGAGTGCTCCTCATATATACAGCCAGCAGAGTGCCCCTATACATACAGCCAGCAGAGTGCCCCCATATATACAGCCAGCAGAGTGCTCCCATATATACAGTCAGCAGAGTGCCCCCATATATACAGCCAGCAGAGTGCCCCCATATATACAGCCAGCAGAGTGCCCCCATATATACAGCCAGCAGAGTGCACCCATATATACAGCCAGCAGAGTGCCCCATATATACAGCCAGCAGAGTGCTCCTCATATATACAGTCAGCAGAGTGCCCCCATATATACAGCCAGCAGAGTGCCCCCATATATACAGCCATCAGAGTGCCCCATATATAAAGCCAGCAGAGTGCCCCATATATACAGCCAGCAGAGTGCTCCTCATATATACAGCCAGCAGAGTGCCCCCATATATACAGCCAGCAGAGTGCCCCATATATACAGCCAGCAGAGTGCCCCCATATATACAGCCAGCAGAGTGCCCCCATATATACAGCCAGCAGAGTGCTCCTCATATATACAGTCAGCAGAGTGCCCCATATATACAGCCAGCAGAGTGATCCTCATATATACAGCCAGCAGAGTGCTCCTCATATATACAGCCAGCAGAGTGCTCCTCATATATACAGCCAGCAGAGTGCCCCCATATATACAGCCAGCAGAGTGCCCCATATATACAGCCAGCAGAGTGCCCCATATATACAGCCAGCAGAGTGCTCCTCATATATACAGCCAGCAGAGTGCACCCATATATACAGTCAGCAGAGTGCTCCTCATATATACAGCCAGCAGAGTGCTCCTCATATATACAGTCAGCAGAGTGCCCCCATATATACAGCCAGCAGAGTGCCCCATATATACAGCCAGCAGAGTGCCCCATATATACAGCCAGCAGAGTGCTCCTCATATATACAGCCAGCAGAGTGCTCCTCATATATACAGTCAGCAGAGTGCCCCATATATACAGCCAGCAGAGTGCCCCATATATACAGCCAGCAGAGTGCCCCCATATATACAGCCAGGAGAGTGCCCCATATATACAGCCAGCAGAGTGCCCCATATATACAGCCAGCAGAGTGCTCCTCATATATACAGCCAGCAGAGTGCTCCTCATATATACAGCCAGCAGAGTGCCCCCATATATACAGTCAGCAGAGTGCCCCATATATACAGCCAGCAGAGTGCTCCTCATATATACAGCCAGCAGAGTGCCCCATATATACAGCCAGCAGAGTGCCCCCATATATACAGTCAGCAGAGTGCCTCATATATACAGCCAGCAGAGTGCCCCATATATACAGCCAGCAGAGTGCCCCCATATATACAGTCAGCAGAGTGCACCCATATATACAGCCAGCAGAGTGCTCCTCATATATACAGCCAGCAGAGTGCTCCTCATATATACAGCCAGCAGAGTGCCCCCATATATACAGCTAGCAGAGTGCCCCCATATATACAGCCAGCAGAGTGCTCCTCATATATACAGCCAGCAGAGTGCTCCTCATATATACAGCCAGCAGAGTGCCCCCATATATACAGCCAGCAGAGTGTTCCTCATATATACAGCCAGCAGAGTGCCCCCATATATACAGCCAGCAGAGTGCCCCCATATATACAGCCAGCAGAGTGCCCCATATATACAGCCAGCAGAGTGCCCCCATATATACAGCCAGCAGAGTGCTCCTCATATATACAGCCAGCAGAGTGCTCCTCATATATACAGCCAGCAGAGTGCCCCCATATATACAGCCAGCAGAGTGCCCCCATATATACAGCCAGCAGAGTGCCCCATATATACAGCCAGCAGAGTGCCCCCATATATACAGCCAGCAGAGTGCCCCCATATATACAGCCAGCAGAGTGCCCCCATATATACAGTCAGCAGAGTGCCTCATATATACAGCCAGCAGAGTGCCCCATATATACAGCCAGCAGAGTGCCCCCATATATACAGCCAGCAGAGTGCACCCATATATACAGCCAGGAGAGTGCCCCATATAAACAGCCAGAAGAGTGCCCCATATATACAGCCAGCAGAGCGCCCCCATATATACAGCCAGCAGAGTGCCCCTTATATACAGCCAGCAGAGTGCTCCTCATATATACAGCCAGCAGAGTGCTCCTCCTATATACAGCCAGCAGAGTGCTCCTCATATATACAGCCAGCAGAGTGCCCCATATATACAGCCAGCAGAGTGCCCCATATATACAGCCAGCAGAGTGCCCCCATATATACAGCCAGCAGAGTGCCCCATATATACAGCCAGCAGAGTGCCCCATATATACAGCCAGCAGAGTGCTCCCATATATGCAGCCAGCAGAGTGCCCCATATATACAGCCAGCAGAGTGCCCCATATATATAGCCAGCAGAGTGCCCCATATATACAGCCAGCAGAGTGCCCCATATATACAGCCAGCAGAGTGCTCCTCATATATACAGCCAGCAGAGTGCCCCATATATACAGCCAGCAGAGTGCCCCATATATACAGCCAGCAGAGTGCTCCCATATATACAGCCAGCAGAGTGTTCCCATATATACAGCCAGCAGAGTGCCCCTATACATACAGCCAGCAGAGTGCCCCATATCTACAGCCAGCAGAGTGCCCCATATATACAGCCAGCAGAGTGCTCCTCATATATACAGCCAGCAGAGTGCCCAATATATACAGCCAGCAGAGTGCCCCCATATATACAGCCAGCAGAGTGCCCCATATATACAGCCAGCAGAGTGCCCCATATATACAGCCAGCAGAGTGCTCCTCATATATGCAGCCAGCAGAGTGCCCCCATATATACAGCCAGCAGAGTGCCCCCATATATACAGCCAGCAGAGAGCTCCTCATATATACAGCCAGCAGAGTGCCCCCATATATACAGCCAGCAGAGTGCTCCTCATATATACAGTCAGCAGAGTGCCCCCATATATACAGCCAGCAGAGTGCCCCATATATACAGCCAGCAGAGTGCCCCATATATACAGCCAGCAGAGTGCCCCATATATACAGCCAGCAGAGAGCTCCTCATATATACAGCCAGCAGAGTGCTCCTCATATATACAGCCAGCAGAGTGCTCCTCATATATACAGCCAGCAGAGTGCCCCCTTATATACAGCCAGCAGAGTGCTCCCATATATACAGCCAGCAGAGTGCCCCATATATACAGCCAGCAGAGTGCCCCATATATACAGCCAGCAGAGTGCCCCCATATATACAGCCAGCAGAGTGCACCCATATATACAGCCAGCAGAGTGCCCCATATATACAGCCAGCAGAGTGCCCCCATATATACAGCCAGCAGAGTGCACCCATATATACAGCCAGCAGAGTGCTCCTCATATATACAGCCAGCAGAGTGCTCCCCATATATACAGCCAGCAGATTGCCCCCATAGATACAGCCAGCAGAGTGCACCCATAGATACAGCCAGCAGAGTGCCCCATATATACAGCCAGAGTGCTCCCCATATATACAGCCAGCAGAGTGCCCCCATATATACAGCCAACAGAGTGCCCCATAGATACAGCCAGCAGAGTGCACCCATATATACAGCCAGCAGAGTGCTCCTCATATATACAGCCAGCAGAGTGCCCCATATATACAGCCAGCAGAGTGCCCCGTATATACAGCCAGCAGAGTGCTCCTCATATATACAGCCAGCAGAGTGCTCCCCATATATACAGCCAGCAGAGTGCCCCCATAGATACAGCCAGCAGAGTGCACCCATAGATACAGCCAGCAGAGTGCCCCATAGATACAGCCAGCAGAGTGCCCCATATATACAGCCAGAGTGCTCCCCATATATACAGCCAGCAGAGTGCCCCCATATATACAGCCAACAGAGTGCCCCATAGATACAGCCAGCAGAGTGCACCCATATATACAGCCAGCAGAGTGCTCCTCATATATACAGCCAGCAGAGTGCCCCATATATACAGCCAGCAGAGTGCCCCATATATACAGCCAGCAGAGTGCTCCCATATATACAGCCAGCAGAGTGTTCCCATATATACAGCCAGCAGAGTGCCCCTATACATACAGCCAGCAGAGTGCCCCATATAAACAGCCAGCAGAGTGCTCCCCATATATACAGCCAGCAGAGTGCTCCTCATATATACAGCCAGCAGAGTGCCCCATATATACAGCCAGCAGAGTGCCCCATATATACAGCCAGCAGAGTGCTCCCATATATACAGCCAGCAGAGTGTTCCCATAAATACAGCCAGCAGAGTGCCCCTATACATACAGCCAGCAGAGTGCCCCATATATACAGCCAGCAGAGTGCCCCATATATACAGCCAGCAGAGTGCTCCCATATATAAAGCCAGCAGAGTGCACCCATATATACAGTCAGCAGAGTGCTCCTCATATATACAGCCAGCAGAGTGCTCCTCATATATACAGCCAACAGAGTGCCCCCATATATACAGCCAGCAGAGTGCCCCCATATATACAGCCAGCAGAGTGCCCCCATATATACATCCAGCAGAGTGCCCCCATATATACAACCAGCAGAGTGCCCCCATATATACAACCAGCAGAGTGCCCCCATATATACAGCCAGCAGAGTGCCCCCATATATACAGCCAGCAGAGTGCACCCATATATACAGCCAGCAGAGTGCTCCTCATATATACAGCCAGCAGAGTGCTCCCCATATATACAGCCAGCAGAGTGCCCCCATAGATACAGCCAGCAGAGTGCACCCATAGATACAGCCAGCAGAGTGCCCCATAGATACAGCCAGCAGAGTGCCCCATATATACAGCCAGAGTCCTCCCCATATATACAGCCAGCAGAGTGCCCCCATATATACAGCCAACAGAGTGCCCCATAGATACAGCCAGCAGAGTGCACCCATATATACAGCCAGCAGAGTGCTCCTCATATATACAGCCAGCAGAGTGCCCCATATATACAGCCAGCAGAGTGCCCCATATATACAGCCAGCAGAGTGCTCCCATATATACAGCCAGCAGAGTGTTCCCATATATACAGCCAGCAGAGTGCCCCTATACATACAGCCAGCAGAGTGCCCCATATAAACAGCCAGCAGAGTGCTCCCCATATATACAGCCAGCAGAGTGCTCCTCATATATACAGCCAGCAGAGTGCCCCATATATACAGCCAGCAGAGTGCCCCATATATACAGCCAGCAGAGTGCTCCCATATATACAGCCAGCAGAGTGTTCCCATATATACAGCCAGCAGAGTGCCCCTATACATACAGCCAGCAGAGTGCCCATATATACAGCCAGCAGAGTGCCCCATATATACAGCCAGCAGAGTGCTCCCATATATAAAGCCAGCAGAGTGCACCCATATATACAGTCAGCAGAGTGCTCCTCATATGTACAGCCAGCAGAGTGCCCTCATATATACAGCCAGCAGAGTGCTCCTCATATATACAGCCAACAGAGTGCCCCCATATATACAGCCAGCAGAGTGCCCCCATATATACAGCCAGCAGAGTGCCCCCATATATACAACCAGCAGAGTGCCCCCATATATACAACCAGCAGAGTGCCCCCATATATACAGCCAGCAGAGTGCCCCCATATATACAGCCAGCAGAGTGCCCCCATATATACAGCCAGTAGAGTGCCGTCATAGTTACAGCCAGCAGACTGCCCCCATATACAGTACAGACCAAAAGTTTGGACACACCTTCTCATTTAAAGATTTTTCTGTATTTTCATGACTATGAAAATTGTACATTTACACTGAAGGCATCAAAACTATGAATTAACACATGTGGAATTATATAGTTAACAAAAAAGTGTTAAACAACTGAAAATATGTCTTATATTCTAGGTTCTTCAAAGTAGCCTCCTTTTGCTTTGATGACTGCTTTGCACACTCTTGGCATTCTCTTGATGAGCTTCAAGAGGTAGTCACCGGAAATGGTTTTCACTTCACAGGTGTGCCCTGTCAGGTTTAATAAGTGGGATTTCTTGCCTTATAAATGGGGTTGGGACCATCAGTTGTGTTGTGCAGAAGTCTGGTGGATACACAGCTGATAGTCCTACTGAATAGACTGTTAGAATTTGTATTATGGCAAGAAAAAAGCAGCTAAGTAAAGAAAAACGAGTGTCCATCATTACTTTAAGAAATGAAGGTCAGTCAGTGCGAAAAATTGGGAAAACTTTGAAAGTGTCCCCAAGTGCAGTTGCAAAAACCATCAAGCGCTACAAAGAAACTGGCTCACATGAGGACCGCCCCAGAAAAGGAAGACCAAGAGTCACCTCTGCTTCTGAGGATAAGTTTATCCAAGTCACCAGCCTCAGAAATCGCAGGTTAACAGCAGCTCAGATTAGAGACCAGGTCAATGCCACACAGAGTTCTAGCAGCAGACACATCTCTTCAACAACTGTTAAGAGGAGACTTTGTGCAGCAGGCCTTCATGGTAAAATAGCTGCTAGGAAACCACTGCTAAGGACAGGCGACAAGCAGAAGAGACTTGTTTGGGCTAAAGAACACAAGGAATGGACATTAGACAAGTGGAAATCTGTGCTTTGGTCTGATGAGTTCAAATTTGAGATCTTTGGTTCCAACCACCGTGTCTTTGTGCGACGCAGAAAAGGTGAACGGATGGACTCTACATGCCTGGTTCCCACCGTGAAGCATGGAGGAGGAGGTGTGATGGTGTGGGGGGCCTTTGCTGGTGACACTGTTGGGGATTTATTAAAAATTGAAGGCATACTGAACCAGCATGGCTACCACAGCATCTTGCAGCGGCATGCTATTCCATCCGGTTTGCGTTTAGTTGGACCATCATTTATTTTTCAACAGGACAATGACCCCAAACACACCTCCAGGCTGTGTAAGGGCTATTTGACCAAGAAGGAGAGTGATGGGGGCTACACCAGATGACCTGGCCTCCACAGTCACCAGACCTGAAGCCAATCGAGATGGTTTGGGGTGAGCTGGACCGCAGAGTGAAGGCAAAAGGGTCAACAAGTGCTAAGCATCTCTGGGAACTCCTTCAAGATTGTTGGAAGACCATTTCCGGTGACTACCTCTTGAAGCTCATCAAGAGAATGCCAAGAGTGTGCAAAGCAGTCATCAAAGCAAAAGGTGGCTACTTTGAAGAACCTAGAATATAAGACATATTTTCAGTTGTTTCACACCTTTTTGTTAAGTATATAATTCCACATGTGTTAATTCATAGTTTGATGCCTTCAGTGCGAATGTACAATTTTCATAGTCATGAAAATACAGAAAAATCTTTAAATGAGAAGGTGTGTCCAAACTTTTGGTCTGTACTGTATACAACCAGCAGAGTGCTCCTCATATATACAGCCAGCAGAGTGCTCCTCATATATACAGTCAGCAGAGTGCCCCCATATATACAGCCAGCAGAGTGCCCCCATATATACAGCCAGCAGAGTGCTCCCATATATACAGCCAGCAGAGTGCTCCTCATATATACAACAAGCAGAGTGCTCCTCATATATACAACAAGCAGAGTGCTCCTCATATATACAGCCAGCAGAGTGCACCTCATATATACAGCCAGCAGAGTGCCCCTATACATACAGCCAACAGAGTGTCCCTATATATACAACCAGCAGAGTTCCCCCATATATACAGCCAGCAGAGTGCTCCTCATATATACAGCCAGCAGAGTGCCCCCATATATACAACCAGCAGAGTGCTCCTCATATATACAGCCAGCAGAGTGCACCTCATATATACAGCCAGCAGAGTGCCCCTATACATACAGCCAACAGAGTGTCCCTATATATACAACCAGCAGAGTTCCCCCATATATACAGCCAGCAGAGTGCTTCTCATATATACAGCCAGCAGAGTGCCCCCATATATACAGCCAGCAGAGTGCTCCCATATATAAAGCCTGTAGAGTGCCCCCATATATACAGCCAGCAGAGTGCTCCTCATATACACAGCCAGCAGAGTGCTCCTCATATATACAGCCAGCAGAGTGCCCCATATATACAGCCAGCAGAGTGCCCCCATATATACAGCCAGCAGAGTGCCCCATATATACTGCCAGCAGAGTGCTCCTCATATATACAGCCAGCAGAGTGCTCCTCATATATACAGCCAGCAGAGTGCTCCTCAGATATACAGTCAGCAGAGTGCCCCCATATATACAGCCAGCAGAGTGCTCCTCATATATACAACCAGCAGAGTGCTCCTTATATATACAGCCAGCAGAGTGCCCCCATATATACAGCCGGTAGAGTGCCCCCATATATACAGTCAGCAGAGTGCTCCTCATATATACAGCCAGCAGAGTGCTCCCCATATATACAGCCAGCAGAGTGCTCCTCATATATACAGCCAGCAGAGTGCCCCCATATATACAGCCAGCTGAGTGCTCCTCATATATACAGCCAGCAGAGTGCTCCTCATATATACAGCCAGCAGAGTGCCCCATATATACAGCCAGCAGAGTGCTCCTCATATATACAGCCAGCAGAGTGCCCCCATATATACAGCCAGCAGAGTGCTCCCATATATAAAGCCGGTAGAGTGCCCCCACATATACAGCCAGCAGAGTGCTCCTCATATACACAGCCAGCAGAGTGCTCCTCATATATACAGCCAGCAGAGTGCCCCATATATACAGCCAGCAGAGTGCTCCTCACATATACAGCCAGCAGAGTGCTCCTCATATATACAGCCAGCAGAGTGCTCCTCATATATACAGTCAGCAGAGTGCCCCCATATATACAGCCAGCAGAGTGCTCCTCATATATACAACCAGCAGAGTGCTCCTCATATATACAGCCAGCAGAGTGCCCCCATATATACAGCCGGTAGAGTGCCCCCATATATACAGTCAGCAGAGTGCTCCTCATATATACAGCCAGCAGAGTGCTCCCCATATATACAGCCAGCAGAGTGCCCCCATACATACAGCCAGCAGAGTGCTCCTCATATATACAGCCAGCAGAGTGCTCCTCATATATACAGCCAGCAGAGTGCTTCTCATATATACAGCCAGCAGAGTGCCCCCATACATACAGCCAGCAGAGTGCTCCTCATATATACAGCCAGCAGAGTGCTCCTCATATATACAGCCAGCAGAGTGCCCCCATATATACAGCCAGCAGAGTGCCCTTATATATACAGTCATCAGTGTGCCCCCATATATGCAGCCAGCAGAGTGCCCCATATATGCAGCCAGCAGAGTGCCCCCATAAATACAGCCAGCAGAGTGCCCCATATATACAGCCAGCAGAGAGCCCCCATTTATACAGCCAGCAGAGTGCCCCCATATATACAGCCAGCAGAGTGCCCCCATAAATACAGCCAGCAGAGTGCCCCATATATACAGCCAGCAGAGAGCCCCCATTTATACAGCCAGCAGAATGCTCCCCATATATACAGCCAGCAGAGTGCTCCCAATATATGCAACCAGCAGAGTGCTCACCATATATACAGCCAGCAGAGTGCTCCTCATATATACAGCCAGCAGAGTGCTCCCATATATATGTGGCACCCCAGGGGTCTGGTTTCCACAGTAATAGCAATATTATGTCTGAGAGCAGGTGGGAGGTCTCTTGGTCAGGAATCCTATGCATGCCACACCTCCTGCCCAGTCCTGGGAGGGGAAGAACTTCCCCTATATAAAACTGGGGCTGAGGCAGGGTTAGTGAGTTAAGAAGAGGAGAAGCAGCTATAGGAAAGAGAGATCAAGAGCTCTGGGGAAGTCGTGCTAAAAGGAATCAGGGGCTGGCAGCTGTAGAGCTCGCCCTGATTGAAGAGTTACCACCGGACCCGGAGTCCGAGGCTGTGGGGACTAATCCTTACCCAGCAGCAGAAACCGACCGGCAGGGGATTTCAGGTCCTCTGGCCAAGAAACCCGAAGGCACGGTCACACGCGTGGGACCAGCACCGCCGTCGTGGAGCGGAAGCCACTAGAAGGCCCCGAGTCACCGGCCATACGGGTGAGCACCACACGGTACACTCAGGGACGTGGGCTACTTTTACCCGCCTTTAGCAAGGTAGCCAGTAGAGTACAATTAGTTGGGGAGGCCTACAACTCCGCCTGGCCAGGGGAGATCCCATCTGTTCAAGGACTGACCAGGCCCCGACCGCTAGCCAGTACTCCGGGAGGGTCTATTTTTGTCACCAGTAAAGACCCTGAACTACACCGCATCGTCTCTGAGTGGTTCCTGCTACCCCCATCATCCACGTCGGCTGCCCTGAGGCCATACCCCTCCCGTTGGGGGTTATACCATCCACGCTGCACAATCCTTCCACCGGCCTCAGCGGTCTGCCCTCCAGCGGCAGCTCCATAGCTGCATTCAACGGGTGGCGTAGTCGTCCAACATCTACTGCTAATACTCAGCCACACAGTTTGACTCCCTGGGCACGGACCGGGTCACCGCCACGAGACTACTACCCCCAACAGGCCCGGCTCCGGGTAGTCCCCGCGTGCGCAACGCTACACCAAGTAGGCCCAGGGGCGCGTCAACTTTGGCGTAGTCGGCAGGATTTCGTGCCCGCAACCACCGGGTACTGCGTGCCTGAAAAAGACTGTTCAAACTTACCAGTGGTGAAGATGGCGCCATCTTCTACCTTCTTCCCGCCATCCGCGAAGTTTTCCCGCCATCCGGCGCCATCTTCTGCCTTCTTCCCGCCATCCGTGGAGTTTTCCCGCCGTTGGACGCCATCTTGAAGACGCCGCGCGGGAAGAAGGGGGGCGTGGACTCCGAAAGCGCGCGAGAACTGAAGCCCCGCCTCACGTCCGGACGTTGCGTAAGGTCCTGGAAGGAGCCCAGCAGACGCCGACGTCACAGGAGCGCGACGGAAGGTCCTCAACCCTGACGATCCACTGCGGAGGCGCGGCCTACGGAAGAGGATCATCGCAAGGTAGGCCACGGTCCACTAGGGGGGGAGAAAGATGTCGGATACGGAGGAGAGCTTCACTGCCTCAACCCCCGCCAGCGCCACCGCTGCTGCAGTTATGCCCTTCACCATGCCCTATATCCCGGGAGCAGCCTGGCTACCCCAGTACTCAGGGGAGTCACATACCCTGAATGACTTTAAAGAAAAGCTGGATAGCCTCTTCCAGGTGTACCCCCTCACAGAAGAGCAAAAAGTGAGCATCCTGGTGGCCCAACTAACCGGGGCAGCCCAAAGGGAGGTAAAGTCCTGGCCACCTGGGAGGAGGACTGTCGCAGGGATACTAACCCGGCTGAGGGACACCTTTGATACCCGCACCTCAGCCGAGATTAAGCTTAGATTCTATGGGTGCAAGCAGCTAGCACATGAGAGTATAAGGGACTATGCACTAAACCTACAAGAGGCCCTGAGAGCCATTAAGCAGACCGACCCTGACAGCGTGGGAGACGAGGACAGGCTGTTGACCGAGCAATTTATAGAGGGACTATATTGCAATGTCCACCGAACCCAGTTGCGGGCCATAGCCTTACAGGATCCTCATCTGGACTTTGCACAGTTCAAGGACAGAGCCATCCGGGTGCTCCGAGAACCGACACCGGGTGGCGTTGTGACCCACAGGCGCCCAGCTATCACTTACCACCAGGAGGCGGCGCCCTTGTCGGCAGGGCCTGTGGGGGCTGATGCGCAGGCTTTGAACAATGACCCGGCTCCAGACCTGCACTATCAGGTCCAAGAGCTAGCTAAAAGCGTTGCTGCGCTAACCCGAACTGTGCAGTCTTTACAGGTTTCCACTCCAGGGAAGATCCAGCTGGCATCCGGACCGGAGGACATCCCGTGGCGTCGACCAAGGAGGACCCCACCGGCCAGAGGAAGACCCAGCGACCGGTACAACGAGGACGGACAACCCATCTGCCGCCGCTGCAATCAACCCGGACATATGGCAAGGTACTGTCCTTTAAACTGGCACAACCTGGGGTAGAGGGCCAAACCCCAGGAAAAAGATCATCAGGCCCATCGAACTGGCGCGACAAATATGTGGGAGGACGTCTAGTCTTGCCTGTGGTACTGGATGGCATCCCTATGAGTGCCCTACTGGACACCGGGTCACAGGTCACCACCATCCCGTACGTGCTCTTCAAGCAGTACTGGAATGACTCGGATATAACCCGCTATCCAGACGACGACTTGAGTATCATCGCCAGTAATGGTCAGCCCGTGCCACAGATGGGATTTAAAGAAATGACCATTAAAATCGGTAGAGTCGAACTGGCAGCACAGGGACTGATCATTGTAGACATTGACAAGCGCGAGAGTCACCCAAAGATAACTCTAGGAACTAATGTGATTGAAAATTGTCTTGCAGAGGTGATTTTCATTTTACAGCAGGTTGCCAAAAACGCCAGCTCCGGCCAGCAGCGAGTGCTCCAGAAAGAGATCCGGGCACTGATGCGACGGCAACAGGTGGAACTCTCCGGTGGTGAGATTGGTAGCGTAAGAATGTGTGACCCTTTCCCTATTGCCATGCCCCCGAAAAGTGAAATTGGTCTGGGCAGCTATTGGTCTGAGAGGTAGAGATTACCAGGCCATGGTAGAACCAGTCTACTCAGACAGTAGGCCCACCATTTTGACAGCACGGGGGGTAGTTGATGTACGCCATGGGAGGGTGCCCGTTCATATAATAAATATCGGGAAAAGGGAAGTATACCTGCCCCAGTATGCTACGCTAGCCAAATTATATACTATCAACCAAAATTCTATACAGTCTGTGGAACCCTTGCCTCCATCTCACCCGGAGGAAGGTAACAGCTCTACGAAAATAATGGAGGATTGGTGTCAGCAACTACATTTGGGTACTGACTCCACTCCCTCCCACCAGAAACAGGGAGTCTACCGGGTGGTTCGAGAGTACGAGAGAGTGTTTAGTAAACACCCGTTAGACTTCGGGCGAGTCAAGGGGGTAGAACACCACATCCCCACGGGAGACCATCCTCCCATAAAAGAGAGGTATCGACCCGTACCTCCTGCACACTACCAACACGCCAAGGGGATGCTTAGAGACATGAAGGAGGCTGGGGTAATCAGGGATAGCTGTAGCCCCTGGGCAGCTCCACTAGTCTTGGTCAAAAAGAAAGACAACACCATGAGAATGTGTGTAGATTACCGGAAAATTAACCGTATCACACACAAAGATGCGTACCCCTTACCAAGAATAGAGGAGTCTTTGGCTGCTTTAAAATCTGCTAACTTCTTCTCCACCTTGGATCTCACTAGCGGGTACTGGCAGGTTCCTGTAGCAGAGGCGGACCGGGAGAAGACCGCATTCACCACCCCGATGGGACTTAGCGAGTTTACTTGCATGCCGTTCGGACTCTGCAACGCACCAGGAACCTTCCAGCGATTGATGGAATGCTGTCTGGGACACCGAAACTTTGAGACGGTCCTGTTATACCTGGACGATGTCATCGTCTATTCCAAGACCTACGAGGACCACCTGAAACACCTGGCGGAAGTGTTCGAAGCTCTGGCAAGTTACGGCCTAAAGGTGAAACCCTCCAAGTGTCACCTCCTGAAGCCAAAGGTGCAGTACCTGGGACACGTGGTGAGTGCTGACGGAGTGGCTCCCGACCCTGATAAGATCACCGCAATTAAGGAATGGCCAAGCCCCTCCAGCGTAAAGGAAGTGAGGCAGTTCCTCGGGCTGGTAGGCTACTACCGAAGGTTCATTCCCGGTTTCACCAAAAAGGCAGCTCCTATGCAGGACCTCCTGATAGGCCAGTCCAGGAAGGCCAAGAACCAGAAGCCACCCTTCAGATGGGAGAAGCTGGAAGAAGAGTCCTTCCGCCAGCTGAAGATGGCCCTCACGGGGGATGAAATCCTGGCGTACCCTGATTATAGCCAGCCCTTTATCCTCTACACCGACGCCAGTAACATCGGGCTAGGAGCCGTACTGTCCCAGATCCAGCAGGGGAAGGAACGGGTAATTGCTTACGCCAGCCGAAAACTGCGACCCACCGAAAGAAACCCTGAGAATTACAGCTCATTTAAGCTAGAGTTCCTGGCAGTGGTGTGGGCAGTCACCGAACGCTTTAAGCACTACCTCGCTGCTTCCCGGTTCACCGTGTACACGGATAACAACCCGTTGACACACCTGGAAACTGCAAGACTCGGTGCCCTAGAGCAGAGATGGATGGCCCGCTTGTCCAACTATGAGTTTACAATCAAATACCGGGCAGGACGCTCCAATACCAACGCGGACGCCCTGTCCAGGATGCCGAACCTACCGGACGTAGGGGAAGATTCAGAGGAACTGGAAGAAGTTGAACTCCCCGCGTTCCACCGTCATGGGACTATCCAGTATTCCCACCGTGTAAGGAGTAAGCAATCCGCTACGTTCAACCCATTACCTCATTACAACTGGGCGGAGACGCAAGACAGTGACCCTGCCGTCCGACTGGTAAAGGAGATGCTGACTCGGCCAGATGCACGCCTTGACCCAGACGCTCCGGAGGAAGCCAAGCAACTGTGGGCTGAGAAGAGTCGACTGTTCCTTTACAAGGGGAAGTTGTGCCGCAGAATGGTTAACTCCCGGACGCATGAACTAATCTGGCAAGTAGTGGTGCCAAGAAGAGACGCAGCTATGGTGATGGAGGCATACCACGACGGAGCTGGGCACTTCGGATGGAAGAAGCTGGAGTTCCTGCTGCGCGGGCGGTTCCATTGGGTAGGCATGAGAGGAACCATCGAGAGGTGGTGCAGAGACTGTGGCCCATGCAACCTAAGAAGGAGGGACCGTGCCAGCCAGAAGACTCCCCTGCAGTCCATCATCACCAGACAGCCGTTGGAACTGGTAGCCTTGGATCATGTAAAACTGACCCCAAGCAGAAGTGGCTACGTCTACGCGTTAACCATCGTGGATCACTACTCCCGGTTCTTGGTTGTCGTCCCCGTCAAGGACTTAACAGCTCAAACAGCAGCTAGAGCCTTCCAGCAGCACTTCTGCCGTCCGCACGGATACCCGGAGCAGGTGCTGACGGACCAGGGGCCTGCCTTTGAAGCGGAAGTCTTCCAGGAGTTCTGCACCCTGTATGGCTGCCGGAAGATAAGAACAACACCCTATCACCCGCAAACTAATGGACTTTGTGAGAAAATGAACCAGGTGGTGATAGATCTTCTGAAAACATTGCCCCTGGAAGAACGTAGTCTGTGGCCTGAAAAGCTGCCCGACCTGGTGGACCTATACAACCACATCCCTGTAGGTTCCACCAATTGTACCCCGGCTTACCTAATGAGGGCAAGACCTGGTAAGCTTCCTGTTGATCTGGAGATGGGAGTCCTGACACCCGAGGACACTTCACCAGAAGCAGACTGGGACACAGAGAGGCAGCAGCAGTACCGGAAAGTACAGGAGAGCGTGGAGCGAAGTCTCTGTCAAGCTAGGGAAAGACAAGAGAAAACTTACAACCAGTATGCTCCCGCTGTTCCCCTGGTGCCCGGAGAGCAGGTCTTGAAGAGGAAAAGACGGCTCCACAAGTTGGACGACCAGTGGGAGAAGGACCCGTACACCGTACTGCCCTCAAGCCACGACAACCCAAAGATCTGTACAATCAGTAAAGACGGAGGGGAAACCACAGCCATTGTATCCCGGGATCACCTGAAGAAGTGTCCCGAACAGCTACGGAACCCTGAAGAGGAACAAGAAGACCCTCGACCCGTAGAGGAAAGGGAAGATATGATTAGTACTGTGCTCGGAGACTTCCCTCGGTCTTGGACTCAAGTCAATGGTGCTGTTGTGGTACCCGTCCTCACGTTCCTCCAACCAGCATCCCAAGTGCCTACGGAGACACAGGTAGAGCTGGAAGAACAGCCGGTCCAGGAGGCAGAAGACCCCACACAAGCAGACCAGGAGAATCAACCCTCTGCTTATAGTGAGCCTGCCATACCCCTAGTGAGCCAAAGAGTCCGTAGACGGCTGCCCAGTTTACCCTTGACAGCTCCTATACCCTGTAGCTCAGGACCAGTCAGCCAGCTCCGTAGGTCCACTAGGGTCACTAGAGGCCAGTTGCCCATACGGTGGAGGATCTAAATGTTCAAGCTATTTTATTAATGTTTACCTGTTTGTTGTTGCTTGTGTATAATTATGTGTTTCTAGTTATTTGTAGGAGTCTTTGGTGGATTTACCGGGGATCCTTTGTACATATGTTGGAGCGTAACCCAGGAATGGACTAAAGACTGTTAAGGACTCGGGGCAGGACAGACCCCTACCTGGTTACGGCTCCCGGTCTCTTGGTGAAATGGACACCTTTCTTTTCCTCAAAAGTTACACCCGGTTGCGGACACGCCGTGACCACCTTATGTGTTGTCTCTACCAGAACGTTATTGTTTATACCTTGTTATGTTTACAAAAGTATGTTTAGTCCCGGAGTACTAAATTTTACGAGGGGGGAATGTGGCACCCCAGGGGTCTGGTTTCCACAGTAATAGCAATATTATGTCTGAGAGCAGGTGGGAGGTCTCTTGGTCAGGAATCCTATGCATGCCACACCTCCTGCCCAGTCCTGGGAGGGGAAGAACTTCCCCTATATAAAACTGGGGCTGAAGCAGGGTTAGTGAGTTAAGAAGAGGAGAAGCAGCTATAGGAAAGAGAGATCAGGAGCTCTGGGGAAGTCGTGCTAAAAGGAATCAGGGGCTGGCAGCTGTAGAGCTCGCCCTGATTGAAGAGTTACCACCGGACCCGGAGTCCGAGGCTGTGGGGACTAATCCTTACCCAGCAGCAGAAACCGACCGGCAGGGGATTTCAGGTCCTCTGGCCAAGAAACCCGAAGGCACGGTCACACGCGTGGGACCAGCACCGCCGTCGTGGAGCGGAAGCCACTAGAAGGCCCCGAGTCACCGGCCATACGGGTGAGCACCACACGGTACACTCAGGGACGTGGGCTACTTTTACCCGCCTCTAGCAAGGTAGCCAGTAGAGTACAATTAGTTGGGGAGGCCTACAACTCCGCCTGGCCAGGGGAGATCCCATCTGTTCAAGGACTGACCAGGCCCCGACCGCTAGCCAGTACTCCGGGAGGGTCTATTTTTGTCACCAGTAAAGATCCTGAACTACACCGCATCGTCTCTGAGTGGTTCCTGCTACCCCCATCATCCACGTCGGCTGCCCTGAGGCCATACCCCTCCCGTTGGGGGTTATACCATCCACGCTGCACAATCCTTCCACCGGCCTCAGCGGTCTGCCCTGCAGCGGCAGCTCCATAGCTGCATTCAACGGGTGGCGTAGTCGTCCAACATCTACTGCTAATACTCAGCCACACAGTTTGACTCCCTGGGCACGGACCGGGTCACCGCCACGAGACTACTACCCCCAACAGGCCCGGCTCCGGGTAGTCCCCGCGTGCGCAACGCTACACCAAGTAGGCCCAGGGGCGCGTCATATACAGCCAGCAAAGTGTTCCCATATATACAGCCAGAAGAGTGCTCCTCATATATACAGCCAGCAGAGTGCCCCCATATATACAGCCAGGAGAGTGCTCCTCATATATACAGCCAGCAGAGTGCTCCTCATATATACAGCCAGCAGAGTGTTCCCATATATACAACCAGCAGAGTGCCCCCGTATATACAGCCAGCAGGAATGGGAATGGTGCTTTTCACACCTGGATTTGGGGATCCTCTGCCATTCTTCCTTGCAGATCCTCTCCAGTTCCGTCAGGTTGGATAGTGAACGTTGGTGGACAGCCATTTTCAGGTCTCTTCAGAGATGCTCAATTGGGTTTAGGTCAGGGCTCTGGCTGGGCCAGTCAAGAATGGTCACAGAGTTGTTCTGAAGCCACTCCTTTGCTATTTTAGCTGTGTGCTTAGGGTCATTGTCTTGTTGAAAGGTGAACCTTCGGCCAAGTCTGAGGTCTAAAGCACACTGGAAGAGGTTTTCATCCAGGAAATCTCTGTACTTGACGGCATTCATGTTTCCTTCAATTGCAACCAGTCATCCTGTCCCTGCAGCTGAAAAACACCCCCATAGCATGATGCTGCCACCACCATGTTTCACTGTTGGGATTGTATTCGGCAGGTGATGAGCAGTGCCTGGTTTTCTCCACACATACCGCTTATAATTATCACCAAAAAGTTCTATCTTCGTCTCATCACACCAGAGAATCTTATTTCTCATAGTCTGGGAGTCCTTCATGTGTTTTTGAGCAAACTCTACGCGGGCTTTCATATGTCTTGCTCTAAAGAGAGGCTTCCGTCGGGCCATTCTGCCATAAAGGCACGACTGATGGATTGCTGCAGTGATAGTTGACTTTGTGGAACTTTCTCCCATCTCCCTACTGCATCTCTGGAGCTCAGCCACAGTGATCTTGGGGTTCTTCTTTACCTCTCTCACCAAGGCTCTTCTCCCACGATTGCTCAGTTTGGCTGGACGGCCAGGTCTAGGAAGACTTCTGGTGGTCCCAAACTTCTTCCATTTAAGGATTATGGAGGCCACTGTGCTCTTAGGAACCTTGAGTAAAGCAGAAATTCTTTTGTAACCTTGGCCAGATCTGTGCCTTGCCACAATTCTGTCTCTGAGCTCCTTGGGCAGCTCCTTTCAGCTGATGATTCTCATTTGGTCTGACATGCACTGTGAGCTGTGAGGTCTTATATAGACAGGTGTGTGCCTTTCCAAATCAAGTCCTATCAGTTTAATTAAACACAGCTAGACTCCAATGAAGGAGTAAAACCATCTCAAGGAGGATCACAAGGAAATGGACAGCATGTGACTTAAATATGAGTGTCTGAGCAAAGGATCTGAATACTTATGACCATGTGATATTTCAGTTTTTCTTTAATAAATTTGCAAAAATTTCTACATTTCTGTTTTTTTCAGTCAAGATGGGGTGCAGAGTGTACTTTAATGAGAAAAAAAATGAACTTTTTAGAATTTACCAAATGACTGCAATGAAACAGAGTGAAAAATGTAAAGGGGTCTGAATACTTTCCGTACCCACTGTATACAGCCAGTAGATAGCGCCCATATATACAGCCAGCAGAGTGCCCTATATATACAGCCAGCAGAGTGCTCCCCATATATAGTATAGAGCCAGCAAAGTGCCCCCCATATATAAAGCCAACAGAGTTCCCTCATACATAGAGCCAGCAGAGTGCCCCCATATATACAACCAGTAGAGTGCTCCGTATACAGAACCAGGAGAGTGCCTCCATATATACAGCCTGCAGGGAGTGTGGTGCCCTGCTGCACACTGGTGCCACAGATCCCAGAGGGGTGCATGGATGGAATTCTCCCCAGTGGCCTCAATATATACAGACACCTCCACCCAAGTCCACTAGATGGAGCCCTGTCAGGTATATAAATACTGGGGGGTGGAGTTCAGGAAGTCAGTCAGTGGGAAGCAGACAGTGTGACACCATGCTGCAGCTCCAGACAAGCTGAAGTCTGTGTGGCTGAAGGTCAGGCTAGGCCCAAGCTGGGGGCTAGTCTGGCCAGTGAGAGCCTGGAGCAGGCTAGAAGGCAAGTGAGAGTTCCTGTCAGGCACAGACAGGGACAGAACTCAGAGAGTCTGCTCAGGGAGTCTGCATGAGAGAGTCTGCAGACTGAGGAGAAGAAAGAGAAACGTATAGGGGGCAGAGGAGCATAACAGGCTCACCCCGAACCATATACCGCCCTGGGTCACGGACCGGGCCAGCCACCGTGATATCCCCCGGCAACCAGAGGCCCGGCTGCCGAGTACCCCACGGCCCAGGGGGCGCGTCATGTTTTGGCGTCACGAACAGGATTTCGTGCCCGTTGCAACGAACAGGATTCCGTCCCCGTTGCCACCGGATACTGTGCGCCTTTAATAAAAACTGTGTGTTTAACTGTGGCGAAGATCGCCGCCATTACTGTTTTGCCGCGCGGGAAGAAGGGCGTAACCGCGGGAAACTGTGAGGCGTGCCTGCTGAAGCGCGCGAAGCCCCAGACATGCCCCACGCCGCGACGACGAACCAGGAAGCGCAAGGTCCTGGAAGGAGTCCAGTGAGCGCTCTGACGTCAGACGCGAGCGACGCAAGGTCCTGGAAGGAGACCATCGCCTGCGGAGCTGCGGCCTACCGGAAGAAAAGTAAAGAAGGTAGGCCACGGGTCACTAGGGGGGCGCAACGATGTCCGAAGCCCAGCAGAACACCGCGGCCCTCGACAACGCCCCGCAGGAGTAACTTCGTCCGGTGCTGTTCAGGCAGAAGCAGTCGCCGCACCAGCAGGATCTGTGGCACGGATGGTGCCCATGACTCTACAGCATGCCCTAAAATGTTCAGAGGGTGAGGGAACTGTTGGAACAGGACACCCAGACTGAACGGGAGGATGGCCAGGACGGGTCACCCACCTCCCATAACCAGGCGCAGCCCAGGAGGGGGCGCCCTTGAGCTACTAGTTTCCCGGTAGCTCTCATGTAACCTGAACTTGGAGTCCGTGAACTATGAGCGGTCCCACCTTTGTACGTAGTTTGCACCTCCTGAGGTGCCCCCTGGTGGTTTTCACAAGACCACCACTAAAACCTGCTTGGCATGGCCAAACCAGTGGTCTCACACCAGTCCTGCAGCCCGCCCAGGACCTTCGTTGGGGGTTTGGAGCAGGTCCTCCACAAGCCAGCTTACCCGGATGAGAGGGACACACCCGAGGAGGGATCTCATCAAAACTGGTCATTGCAGAACGTAAAGTTGTGTTGCTGCTAATGTGCGTGTGCAGCCCACAAACTGTTTTCTTGTACATAATTGCACTCCCTGGAGTGCCTCTAAAGCTACCTATGCAGTGAAATGGACACCCTGTTAGGGGACTCGCTGACATTTGCTCAAAAACTTTAAATTATTGTATATATGTGTATTATTGATTATGTTTTTGCAACGTTCAAGAAATGTGCCTCCCATAAAGGGAAGAAATGTTATTGTTAACCTGTTTTTGAAAATTGCTTCAGTCCAGGAGTACTGAGTTTTACTAGGGGGAAATGTGGCACCCTGCTGCGCACTGGTGCCACAGATCCCAGAGGGGTGCATGGATGGAATTCTCCCCAGTGGCCTCAATACATACAGACACCTCCACCCAAGTCCACTAGATGGTGCCCTGTCAGGTATATAAATACTGGGGGGTGGAGTTCAGGAAGTCAGTCAGTGGGAAGCAGACAGTGTGACACCATGCTGCAGCTCCAGACAAGCTGAAGTCTGCGTGGCTTAAGGCCAGGCTAGGCCCAAGCTGCGGGCTAGTCTGGCCAGTGAGAGCCTGGAGCGGGCTAGAAGGCAAGTGAGAGTTCCTGTCAGGCACAGACAGGGACAGAACTCAGAGAGTCTGCTCAGGGAGAGAGAGAGAGAGAGTTATGAGAGAGTCTGCAGACTGAGGAGAAGGAGAAACGCATAGGGGGCAGAGGAGCATAACAGGCTCACCCCGAACCATATACCGGACACCGAATCCGCGCCTACTGGGATCTTTATGACCAGTAGGAACAACCGGAATCCCTGGAGAACTACAAGTCCCAGGTTAACCAACCGCTGACCACAGCAACAGGGTTAGGTACCACTAAGGCTCCAGCGACCAGGAATAGTGGGAACTAGGAGAAAACTCTACCGCCCGGTCAGTAGGTACAAGAAGGAAGCAGTAAGCAAGCCAGGCCTAGCTCCAGGCAGGCTCGAAGTTTAGAGAGTAAAAGACAGATCAGGAGGCCTTACACCCGCTCATTGGGGAGAGTCCAGAAATGTACCCTTCGCCCTGAGTGCCCTGGACCGTACCTGCATCACCACCAGTAAAGGTATTGAAGTTTACCCTTGTGTGTGTGCCTGTACTTCCTCTGGGACCGTCCTGCTGTCTCCCTCCTGCTTCCACCATCTTTCTTCACCTCTACACTGCCCTGAGGCCTGCTCCACCTGTGGGGAGCCGTCCCATCATAGCTGCCCCTAACATCAGCCTCAGTGGACTGCCGCAGCGCTGGTAACCTCTTACCAGAATCCACAGGTGGCGTCACGAAAAATACCAAAAATCCCCATATAAAAGCATTCCCCCATTTCACTGACCGCCCTGGGTCACGGACCGGGCCAGCCACCGTGATATCCCCCGGCAACCAGAGGCCCGGCTGCCGAGTACCCCACGGCCCAGGGGGCGAGTCAGGAGCTCCCCAATATACAGAATAGAGCCAGCAGAGTGCCCCTATCCATACAGCCAACAGAGTGTCCCTATATATACAACCAGCAGAGTTCCCCCATATATACAGCCAGCAGAGTGCTCCTCATATATACAGCCAGCAGAGTGCTCCTCATATATACAGCCAGCAGAGTGCCCCCATATATACAGCCAGGAGAGTGCTCCTCATATATACAGCCAGCAGAGTGCCCCCATATATACAGCCAGAAGAGTGCTCCTCATATATACAGCTAGCAGAGTGCCCCCATATATACAGCCAGCAGAGTGCTCCCCATATATACAGCCAGCAGAGTGCTCCTCATATATACAGCCAGCAGAGTGCTCCCCATATATACAGCCAGCAGAGTGCTCCTCATATATACAGCCAGCAGAGTGCTCCCCATATATACAGCCAGCAGAGTGCCCCATATATACAGCAAGCAGAGTGCCCCATATATACAGCCAGCAGAGTGCCCCATATATACAGCCAGTAGAGTGCTCCTCATATATACAGCCAGCAGAGTGCCCCCATATATACAGCCAGGAGAGTGCTCCTCATATATACAGCCAGAAGAGTGCTCCTCATATATACAGCCAGCAGAGTGTTCCTCATATATACTGTCAGCAGAGAGCCCCCATATATACAGCCAGCAGAGTGCTCCTCATATATACAGCCAGCAGAGTGCTCCTCATATATACAGCCAGCAGAGTGCCCCCATATATACAGCCAGCAGAGTGCTCCTCATATATACAGTCAGCAGAGTGCTCGTCATACAGTTATATGAAAAAGTTTGGGCACCCCTATTAATCTTATGCTTGTTTTATAAAAATTGGTGTTTTTGCAACAGCTATTTCAGTTTGATATATGTAATAACTGTTGGACACAGTAATGTTTCTGCCTTGAAATGAGGTTTATTGTACTAACAGAAAATGTGCAATCTGCATTCAAACAAAATTTGACAGGTGCATAAGTATGGGCACCTCACCAGAAAAGTGACATTAATATTTAGTAGATCCTCCTTTTGCAAAAATAACAGCCTCTAGTCGCTTCCTGTAGCTTTTAATGATTTCCTGGATCCGGGATGAAGGTATTTTTGACCATTCCTCTTTACAAAACAATTCCAGTTCAGTTAAGCTTGATGGTCGCCGAGCATGGACAGCCCTCTTCAAATGATCCCACAGATGTTCAATGATATTCAGGTCTTGGGACTGGGATGGCCATTCCAGAACATTGTAATTGTTCCTCTGCATGAATGCCTTAGTAGATTTGGAGCGGTGTTTTGGATCATTGTCTTGCTGAAAGATCCATCCCCTGCGTAACTTCAACTTTATCACTGATTCTTGAACATTATTGTCAAGAATCTGCTGATACTGAGTGGAATCCATGCGTCCCTCAACTTTAACAAGATTCCCGATGCCGGCATTGGCCACACAGCCCCAAAGCATGATGGAACCTCCACCAAATTTTACTGTGGGTAGCAAGTGTTTTTCTTGCTTTTTTGCTGCCATGCATAATGCCGTTTTGTATGACCAAACAACTCAATCTTGGTTTCATCAGTCCACAGGACCTTCTTCCAAAAAGAAATTGGCTTCTCCAAATGTGCTTTTGCATACCTCAGCCGACTCTGTTTGTGGCGTGCTTGCAGAAACGGCTTCTTTCGCATCACTCTCCCATACAGCTTCTCCTTGTGCAAAGTGCGTTGTATAGTTGACCAATGCACAGTGACACCATCTGCAGCAAGTTGATGCTGCAGCTCTCTGGAGGTGGTCTAAGGGTTGTCCTTGACTGATCTCACCATTCTTCTTCTCTGCCTTTCTGATGTTTTTCTTGGCCTGCCACTTCTGGCCTTAACAAGAACTGTCCCTGTGTTCTTCCATTTCCTTACTATGTTCCTCACAGTGGAAACTGACAGGTTAAATCTCTGAGACAGCTTTTTGTATCCTTCCCCTGAACAACTATGTTGAATAATCTTTGTTTTCAGATCATTTGACAGTTGTTTTGAGGAGCCCATGATGCCACTCTTCAGAGGAGATTCAAACAGGAGAACAACTTGCAAGTGGCCACTTTAAGTAGCTTTTCTCATGATTGCATACATCTGGCTCTAAAGTTCAAAGCTCAATGAGGTTACAAAACCAAAAAAAGTGCTTTAGTAAGTCAGTAAAAAGTAGGTAGGAGTATTTAAAACAAGAAAATGATAAGGGTGCCCATACTTATGCACCTGTCAAATTTTGTTTGAATGCAGATTGCACATTTTCTTTTAGTACAATAAACCTCATTTCAAGGCAGAAACATTACTGTGTCCAACAGTTATTACATATATCAAACTGAAATAGCTGTTGCAAAAACACCAATTTTTATAAAACTTTAAGCTTAGGATTAATAGGGGTGCCCAAACTTTTTCATATAACTGTATATACAGCCAGCAGAGTGCCCCCATATATACAGCCAGGAGAGTGCTCCTCATATATACAGCCAGCAGAGTGCCCCCATATATACAGCCAGGAGAGTGCTCCTCATATATACAGCCAGCAGAGTGCCCCCATATATACAGCCAGCAGAGTGCTCGTCATATATACAGTCAGCAGAGTGCTCCTCATATATACAGCCAGCAGAGTGCCCCCATATATATAGCCAGGAGAGTGCTCCTCATATATACAGCCAGCAGAGTGCCCCCATATATACAGCCAGCAGAGTGCTCGTCATATATACAGTCAGCAGAGTGCTCGTCATATATACAGCCAGCAGAGTGCACCCATATATACAGCCAGCAGAGTGCTCCTCATATATACAGCCAGCAGAGTGCCCCCATATATACAGCCAGGAGAGTGCTCCTCATATATACAGCCAGGAGAGTGCTCCTCATATATACAGCCAGAAGAGTGCTCCTCATATATACAGCCAGCAGAGTGCCCCCATATATACAGCCAGGAGAGTGCTCCTCATATATACAGCCAGCAGAGTGCCCCCATATATACAGCCAGCAGAGTGCTCGTCATATATACAGTCAGCAGAGTGCTCGTCATATATACAGCCAGCAGAGTGCACCCATATATACAGCCAGCAGAGTGCTCCTCATATATACAGCCAGCAGAGTGCCCCCATATATACAGCCAGGAGAGTGCTCCTCATATATACAGCCAGAAGAGTGCTCCTCATATATACAGCCAGCAGAGTGCTCCTCATATATACAGCCAGCAGAGTGCTCCTCATATATACTGTCAGCAGAGAGCCCCCATATATACAGCCAGAAGAGTGCCCCATATATACAGCCAGCAGAGTGCTCGTCATATATACAGTCAGCAGAGTGCTCGTCATATATACAGCCAGCAGAGTGCTCCTCATATATACAGCCAGCAGAGTGCTCCTCATATATACAGCCAGCAGAGTGCTCCTCATATATACAGCCAGCAGAGTGCCCCCATATATACAGCCAGCAGAGTGCCCCTATATATACAGCCAGCAGAGTGCTCCTCATATATACAGCCAGCAGAGTGCTCCTCATATATACAGCCAGCAGAGTTCCCCCATATATACAGCCAGGAGTGTGCTCCTCATATATACAGCCATCAGAGTGCTCCTCATATATACAGCCAGCAGAGTGCTCCTCATATATACAGCCAGCAGAGTGCCCCCATATATACAGCCAGCAGAGTGCTCCTCATATATACAGCCAGCAGAGTGCTCCTCATATATACAGCCAGCAGAGTTCCCCCATATATACAGCCAGGAGAGTGCTCCTCATATATACAGCCAGAAGAGTGCTCCTCATTTATACAGCCAGCAGAGTGCTCCTCATTTATACAGCCAGCAGAGTGTTCCTCATATATGCAGTCAGCAGAGTGCTCCTCATATATACAGCCAGCAGAGTGCTCCTCATATATACAGCCAGCAGAGTGCTCCTCATATATACAGCCAGCAGATTTCTCCTCATATATACAGCCAGCAGAGTGCTCCTCATATATAAAGCAAGTAGAGTGCCCACATATATACAGCCAGCAGAGTGCCCCATATATACAGCCAGCAGAGTGCTCCTCATATATACAGCCAGCAGAGTGCCCCCATATATACAGCCAGCAGAGTGCTCCTCATATATACAGCCAGCAGAGTGCTCCCCATATATACAGCCAGCAGAGTGCCCCTCATATATACAGCCAGCAGAGTGCCCCATATATACAGCCAGCAGAGTGCTCCTCATATATACAGCCAGCAGAGTGCCCCCATATATACAGCCAGCAGAGTGCTCCTCATATATACAGCCAGCAGAGTGCTCCTCATATATACAGCCAGCAGAGTGCCCCTCATATAGACAGCCAGCAGAGTGCTCCCCATATATACAGCCAGCAGAGTGCTCCTCATATATACAGCCAGCAGAGTGCTCCTCATATATACAGTCAGCAGAGTGCTCCCCATATATACAGTCAGCAGAGTGCTCCTCATATACACAGCCAGCAGAGTGCCCCCATATATACAGCCAGCAGAGTGCTCCCCATATATACAGCCAGCAGAGTGTCCTCATATATACAGCCAGCAGAGTGCTCCTCATATATACAGTCAGCAGAGTGCTCCCCATATATACAGCCAGCAGAGTGCCCCCATATATATGTGACACCCCAGGGGTCTGGTTGTCACAGTGATAGAGATATTACGTCTGAGAGCAGGTGGGAGGTCCTTTGGTCAGGGATCCTGTGCATGCCACACCTCCTGCCCAGCCTTGGGAGGGGAAGAACTTCCCCTGTATAAACCCGGGGCTGAGGCAGGGTTAGTGAGTCCAGGAAGAGTAGAGACAGAGAAGCATAGGAAGCAGCAGAGTCACAAGGAGTCAGGGGCTGGCAGCTAAAGAGCTCGCCCTGACTAAGAAGATTCTTTACCGGACCCGGAGTCCGAGGCTGTGGGGACTAACTTCTACCCAGCAGCAGAATCCGTCAGGCAGGGGATTTCAGGTCCCCTGGCCCAGAAGCCCGAAGGCCCGGTCACACGCGTGGGACCAGCACCGCCATCGTGGAGCGGAAGCCATTAGAAGGCCCCGAGTCACCGGCCATACGGGTGAGCACCACACGGTACACTCAGGGACGTGGGCTACTTACATCAGCTTCTAGCAAGGTAGCCAGAAGAGTACAGTCAGCTTGGGAGGCCTACAACTACGCCTGGCCAGGGGAGATCCCATCTGCTCAAGGACTGACCAGGCCCCGTTCGCTAGCAAGTACTCCGGGAGGGTCTATCGTTGTTACCAGTAAAGACCCTGAACGCTACCATACCGTCTCTGAGTGGTTCCTGCTACCCCCATCATCCACGTCGGCTGCCCTGAGGCCATACCCCTCCCGTTGGGGGTTATACTATCACGCTGCACCATCCTTCCACCGGCCTCAGCGGTCTGCCCTGCAGCAGCAGCCCCCTGGCTGCATTCAACGGGTGGCGTAGTCATCAACCATTTTCTACCGCTAACAGACTGCCGTTCAGTTTGACTCCCTGGGCACGGACCGGGTCACCGCCACGAGACTACAACCCTAAACAGATCCGGCTCCGGGTAAGCTCCCGCGTGCGCAACGCAGCGCGACACAGGCCCAGGGGCGCGTCAACTTTGGCGTAGTCGGCAGGATCACGTGCCCGCAACCACCGGGTACTGCGTGCCTGAAAAGCAAAGACTGTTCAAACTTACCAGTGGTGAAGATTCCCGCCATCCGGCGCCATCTTCAGCCTTCTTCCCGCCATCCGTGGAGTTTTCCCGCCATTGGACGCCATCTTGAGGATGCCGCGCGGGAAGAAGAGGGGCGTGGACTCCGAAAGCGCGCGAGAACTGAAGCCCCGCCTCACGTCCGGACGTTGCGTAAGGTCCTGGAAGGAGCCCAGCAGACGCCGACGTCACAGGAGCGCGACGGAAGGTCCTCAACCCTGACGATCCACTGCGGAGCCGCGGCCTACGGAACAGGATCATCGCAAGGTAGGCCACGGTCCACTAGGGGGGAGGAAGATGTCGGATACGGAGGAGAGCTCCACTGCCTCAACCCCCGCCAGCGCTACCGCTGTTGCAGTTATGCCCTTCACCATGCCCTATATCCCGGGAGCAGCTTGGCTACCCCAGTACTCAGGGGAGTCACATACCCTGCATGACTTTAGAGAAAAGCTGGATAGCCTCTTCCAGGTGTACCCCCTCACAGAAGAGCAAAAAGTGAGCATCCTGGTGGCCCAACTAACTGGGGCAGCCAAAAGGGAAGTAAAATCCTGGCCACCTGGGAGGAAGACTGTCGCAGGGATACTAACCCGGCTGAAGGACACCTTTGATACCCGCACCTCAGCCGAGATTAAACTTAGATTCTACGGGTGCAAGCAGCGAGCGCATGAGAGTATAAGGGACTATGCACTCAACCTACAAGAGGCCCTGAGGGCCATTAAGCAGACCGACCCTAATGGAGTGGGAAACGAGGACAGGCTGTTGACCGAACAATTTATAGAGGGTTTATATTGCAATGCCCACCGCACCCAGTTGCGGGCAATGGCCTTACAGGACCCTCATCTAGAATTTGCACAGTTCAAGGACAGAGCCATCCGGGTGCTCCGAGAACCGGCACCAGGTGGCGTTGTGACCCACAGACGCCCCACTACCACTTACTACCAGGAGGCGGCGCCCTTGTCAGCAGGGCCTGTGGGAGCTGATGCGCAGGCTTTGGACAATGACCCGGCTCCAGACCTACACCATCAGGTCCAAGAGCTAGCTAAAAGCGTTGCTGCGCTAACCCGAACTGTGCAGTCTTTACAGGTTTCCACTCCAGGGAAGATCCAGCTGGCATCCGGACCGGAGGACATCCCGTGGCGTCGACCAAGGAGGACCCCACCGGCCAGAGGAAGACCCAGTGACCGATACAGCGAGGACGGACGACCCATCTGCCGCCGCTGCAATCAACCCGGACATATGGAAAGGTACTGTTCTTTAAACGGGCACAACCTGGGGTAGAGGGCCAACCCCCAGGAAAAAGATCACCAGGCCCATCGAACTGGCGCGACAGATATGTGGGAGGACGTCCAGTCTTGCCTGTGGTACTGGATGGCATTCCCATGAGTGCCCTACTGGACACCGGGTCACAGGTCACCACCATCCCGTACGTGCTCTTCAAGCAGTACTGGAATGACTCGGATATTACCCGCTACCCTGACGACGACTTGAGTATCATCGCCAGCAATGGTCAGCCCGTGCCACAGATCGGATTTAAAGAGGTGACCATCAAAATTGGTAGAGTCGAACTGGCCGCACAGGGACTGATCATTGTAGATATTGACAAACATGAGAGTCACCCAAAAATAACTCTAGGAACTAATGTAATTGAAAATTGTCTTGCAGAGGTGATTTTCCTTTTACAGCAGGTTGCCAAGAATGCCAGCTCCGGCGAGCAGCGGGTGCTCCAGAAAGAGATCCGGGCACTGATGCAACGGCAACAAGTGGAACTCTCCGGCGGTGAGATTGGTAGCGTAAGAATGTGTGACCCTTTTCCTATTGCCATGCCCCCAAAAAGTGAAATGATGATTTGGTGCCGGGCAGCTATTGGTCTGAGAGGTAGAGATTACCAGGCAATGGTAGAACCAGTTTACTCAGACAGTAGGCCCACCATTTTGACAGCACGGGGGGTGGTCAATGTACGCCATGGGAGGGTGCCCGTTCGCATAATAAATATCGGGGAGAGGGAAGTGTACCTGCCCCGGTATGCCACGCTAGCCAAATTATATACCACTAATCAAAATTCTATACAATCTGTGGAACCCTTGCCTCCATCTCACCCGGAGGAAGGTAACGGCTCTAAGAAAGACATGGAGGACTGGTGTCAGCAACTACATCTGGGTACTGACTCCACTCCCTCACACCAGAAACAAGGAGTCTATCGGGTGGTTCAAGAGTATGAGAGAGTGTTTAGTAAACACCCGTTAGACTTCGGGCGAGTCAAGGGGGTAGAACACCGCATCCCCACGGGAGATCATCCTCCCATAAAAGAGAGGTATCGACCCGTACCCCCTGCACATTACCAACACGCCAAGGGGATGCTTAGAGACATGAAGGAGGCTGGGGTAATCCGGGATAGCTGTAGCCCCTGGGCAGCCCCACTAGTTTTAGTCAAAAAGAAAGACAACACCATGAGGATGTGTGTAGATTACCGGAAAATCAACCGTATCACACACAAGGATGCGTACCCCTTACCAAGGATAGAGGAGTCATTGGCTGCTTTAAGATCTGCTAACTTCTTCTCTACCTTGGATCTCACTAGCGGGTACTGGCAGGTTCCTGTAGCAGAGGCGGACCGGGAGAAGACCGCATTCACCACCCCGATGGGACTTAGCGAGTTCACCTGCATGCCGTTCGGACTCTGCAACGCCCCAGGAACCTTCCAACGATTAATGGAGTGCTGTCTGGGCCACAGAAACTTCGAGACGGTCCTGTTGTACCTGGACGATGTCATCGTATACTCCAAAACTTATGAGGACCACCTGAAACACCTGGCGGAGGTGTTCGAAGCTCTGGCGAGTTACGGCCTAAAGGTGAAACCCTCCAAGTGTCACCTCCTGAAACCAAAGGTGCAATACCTGGGACACGTGGTGAGCGCTGACGGAGTGGCTCCCGACCCCGATAAGATCACCGCAATCAAAGGATGGCCAAGCCCTTCCAGCGTAAAAGAAGTGCGGCAGTTCCTAGGGTTGGTAGGCTACTACCGAAGGTTTATTCCCGGTTTCACCAAAAAGGCGGCGCCTATGCAGGACCTCCTGATAGGCCAGTCCCGGAAGGCCAAGAACCAGAAGCCGCCCTTCAAATGGGAAGAGCTAGAGGAAGAGTCCTTCCGCCAGCTGAAGATGGCCCTCACGGGGGATGAAATCTTGGCGTATCCGGACTATAGCCAGCCCTTCATCCTCTACACCGACGCCAGTAACGTCGGGCTAGGAGCCGTACTGTCCCAGATTCAGCAGGGGAAAGAGCGAGTAATCGCCTATGCCAGCCGAAAACTGCGACCCACCGAAAGGAATCCCGAGAATTATAGCTCATTTAAGCTAGAGTTCCTGGCCGTGGTATGGGCAGTCACCGAGCGCTTTAAGCATTACCTCGCTTCTTCCCGGTTCACCGTATACACGGATAACAACCCGCTGACACACCTGGACACGGCAAGACTCGGTGCCCTGGAGCAGAGGTGGATGGCCCGTCTGTCCAACTACGAGTTCACAATTAAATACCGGGCAGGGCGCTCCAATACCAACGCGGACGCCCTGTCCAGGATGCCCAACCTGCCGGACGGAGGAGAAGATCCGGAGGGACTGGAAGAAGTTGAACTCCCTGCGTTCCACCGTCATGGGACTATCCAGTATTCCCACCGGGTAAGGAGTAAGCAGGCTGCTACGTTGAACCCCTTACCTCACTACAACTGGGCGGAAACGCAAGACAGCGACCCTGCCGTCCGACTGGTGAAGGAGATGCTGACTCGCCCGGAGGCTAGCCTGGAATCAGACGCTCCAGAGGAAGCCAAACAACTATGGGCAGAGAAGAGTCGACTGTTCCTTTACAAGGGGAAGTTGTGCCGCAGAATGGTTAACTCCAGGACGCATGAACTACTCTGGCAAGTAGTGGTGCCACGAAGAGACGCAGCCATGGTGATGGAGGCATACCACGACGGAGCTGGACACTTCGGGTGGAAAAAGCTGGAGTTCCTGCTGCGCGAGCGGTTCCACTGGGTAGGCATGAGGGGAACCATCGAGAAGTGGTGCAGAGACTGTGGCCCGTGCAATCTGAGAAGGAAGGACCGGGCCAGCCAGAAGACTCCCCTGCAGTCCATCGTCACCCGGCAACCGTTGGAACTGGTAGCCTTGGATCATGTAAAACTGACCCCCAGCAGAAGTGGCTACGTCTACGCGTTAACCATCGTGGATCATTACTCCCGGTTTCTGGTTGTCGTCCCCGTCAAGGACTTAACGGCTCGAACAGCAGCTAGAGCCTTCCAGCAGCACTTTTGCCGTCCACACGGGTACCCGGACCAAGTGCTGACGGACCAGGGACCTGCCTTTGAAGCGGAGGTCTTCCAGGAATTCTGCAATCTGTATGGCTGCCGGAAGATAAGGACGACACCCTACCATCCGCAAACTAATGGACTTTGTGAGAAAATGAACCAGGTGGTAATGGATCTTCTAAAAACGTTGCCCCTGGAAGAACGCAGTCTGTGGCCTGAGAAGTTGCCCGATCTGGTGGACCTATACAACCACATCCCGGTAGGTTCCACCAACTGTACCCCGGCTTACCTAATGAGGGCAAGACCTGGTAAGTTACCTGTTGACCTGGAAATGGGAGTCCTGACGCCCGAGGACACTTCACCAGAAACAGACTGGGACACAGAGAGGCAGCAGCAGTACCGGAAAGTACAGGAGAGCGTGGAGCGAAGTCTCTGTCAGGCTAGGGAAAGACAAGAGAAGACTTACAACCAGTATGCTCCCGCTGTTCCCCTGGTACCCGGAGAGCAGGTCTTGAAGAGGAAGAGACGGCTCCACAAGTTGGACGACCAGTGGGAGAAGGACCCGTACACCGTACTGCCCTCAAGCCACGAGAACCCGAAGGTCTGTACCATCAGTAAAGACGGAGGGGAAACCACAGCCATTGTATCCCGGGACCACCTGAAGAAGTGCCCCGAACAACTGAGGAACCCTGAGGAGGAACAGGAAGACCATCGACCCGTGGAAGAAAGGGAAGATATGGTTAGTACCGTGCTCGGGGACTTCCCTCGGTCTTGGACTCAAGTCAATGGTGCAGTTGTGGTACCCGTACTCACCTTCCTCCAACCATCATCCCAAGAACCTACGGAGCAACGGGTAGAGCTGGAAGAGCAGCCGGTCCAGGAGGCAGAAGACTCCACCCAAGCGGAACAGGAGAATCCACCCTCTGCTTATAGTGAGCCTGCCGTACCCCTAGTGAGACAAAGAGCCGGTAGACAGCTGCCCAGTTTACCCTTGACAGCTCCTACACCCTGTAGTTCAGGGCCAGACAGTCAGCTCCGTAGGTCCACTAGGGCCACTAGAGGCCAGTTACCCGCACGTTGGAGGATCTAAATGTTTAAGTTGTTTTACAATGTTTACCTGTTTATTGTTGCTTGTGTGTAATTTTGTGTTTCTAGTTGTTTTTAGGAGTCTTCGGTGGATTTACCGGGAATCCTTTGTATATAGTTGGAGCGTAACCCAGGATGGACTAGAGACTGTTAAGGACTCGGGGTAGGACAGACCCCTACCTGGTTACGTCTCCCTGTGTTGGTGAAATGGACACCTTTGCTTTTCTTCAAAGACTGCACCCGGTTGCGGACATCCGTGACCATCTTATTGTGTTTCCTTATTGTATTTTATTGTTCTTTGATATACCTTGTTATATTTTTCTAAAAAGTGTTTAGTCCCGGAGTACTAAATTTCACTAGGGGGGAGTGTGACACCCCAGGGGTCTGGTTGTCACAGTGATAGAGATATTACGTCTGAGAGCAGGTGGGAGGTCCTTTGGTCAGGGATCCTGTGCATGCCACACCTCCTGCCCAGCCTTGGGAGGGGAAGAACTTCCCCTGTATAAACCCGGGGCTGAGGCAGGGTTAGTGAGTCCAGGAAGAGTAGAGACAGAGAAGCATAGGAAGCAGCAGAGTCACAAGGAGTCAGGGGCTGGCAGCTAAAGAGCTCGCCCTGACTAAGAAGATTCTTTACCGGACCCGGAGTCCGAGGCTGTGGGGACTAACTTCTACCCAGCAGCAGAATCCGTCAGGCAGGGGATTTCAGGTCCCCTGGCCCAGAAGCCCGAAGGCCCGGTCACACGCGTGGGACCAGCACCGCCATCGTGGAGCGGAAGCCATTAGAAGGCCCCGAGTCACCGGCCATACGGGTGAGCACCACACGGTACACTCAGGGACGTGGGCTACTTACATCAGCTTCTAGCAAGGTAGCCAGAAGAGTACAGTCAGCTTGGGAGGCCTACAACTACGCCTGGCCAGGGGAGATCCCATCTGCTCAAGGACTGACCAGGCCCCGTTCGCTAGCAAGTACTCCGGGAGGGTCTATCGTTGTTACCAGTAAAGACCCTGAACGCTACCATACCGTCTCTGAGTGGTTCCTGCTACCCCCATCATCCACGTCGGCTGCCCTGAGGCCATACCCCTCCCGTTGGGGGTTATACTATCACGCTGCACCATCCTTCCACCGGCCTCAGCGGTCTGCCCTGCAGCAGCAGCCCCCTGGCTGCATTCAACGGGTGGCGTAGTCATCAACCATTTTCTACCGCTAACAGACTGCCGTTCAGTTTGACTCCCTGGGCACGGACCGGGTCACCGCCACGAGACTACAACCCTAAACAGATCCGGCTCCGGGTAAGCTCCCGCGTGCGCAACGCAGCGCGACACAGGCCCAGGGGCGCGTCATATACAGCCAGCAGAGTGCTCCTCATATATACAGTCAGCAGAGTGCCCCTCATATATACAGTCAGCAGAGTGCCCCCATATATACAGCCAGCAGAGTGCTCCTCATATATACAGTCAGCAGAGTGCTCCTCATATATACAGTCAGCAGAGTGCTCCTCATATATACAGCCAGCAGAGTGCCCCCATATATACAGCCAGCAGAGAGCTCCTCATATATACAGCCAGCAGAGTGCTCCCCATATATACAGTCAGCAGAGTGCTCCTCATATATACAGCCAGCAGAGTGCCCCCATATATACAGCCAGCAGAGAGCTCCTCATATATACAGCCAGCAGAGTGCCCCCATATATACAGCCAGCAGAGAGCTCCTCATATATACAGCCAGCAGAGTGCCCCTCATATATACAGCCAGCAGAGTGCTCCTCATATATACAGCCAGCAGAGTGCTCCTCATATATACAGCCAGCAGAGTGCCCCCATATATACAGCCAGCTGAGTGCTCCTCATATATACAGCCAGCAGAGTGCTCCTCATATATACAGCCAGCAGAGTGCCCCATATATACAGCCAGCAGAGTGCTCCTCATATATACAGCCAGCAGAGTGCCCCCATATATACAGCCAGCAGAGTGCTCCCATATATAAAGCCGGTAGAGTGCCCCCACATATACAGCCAGCAGAGTGCTCCCCATATATACAGCCAGCAGAGAGCTCCTCATATATACAGCCAGCAGAGTGCCCCTATACATACAGCCAGCAGAGTGCTCCTCATATATACAGCCAGCAGAGTGCTCCCCATATATACAGCCAGCAGAGTGCTCCTCATATATACAGCCAGCAGAGTGCTCCCCATATATACAGCCAGCAGAGAGCTCCTCATATATACAGCCAGCAGAGTGCCCCCATATATACAGCCAGCAGAGAGCTCCTCATATATACAGCCAGCAGAGTGCCCCCATATATACAGCCAGCAGAGAGCTCCTCATATATACAGCCAGCAGAGTGCCCCCATATATACAGCCAGCAGAGTGCTCCTCATATATACAGCCAGCAGAGTGCTCCCCATATATACAGCCAGCAGAGAGCTCCTCATATATACAGCCAGCAGAGTGCCCCCATATATACAGCCAGCAGAGAGCTCCTCATATATACAGCCAGCAGAGTGCCCCCATATATACAGCCAGCAGAGAGCTCCTCATATATACAGCCAGCAGAGTGCTCCTCATATATACAGCCAGCAGAGTGCTCCTCATATATACAGCCAGCAGAGTGCTCCTCATATATACAGTCAGCAGAGTGCCCCATATATACAGCCAGTAGAGTGCCCCCATATATACAGCCAGCAGAGTGCTCCTCATATATACAGCCAGCAGAGTGTTCCCATATATACAGCCAGCAGAGTACCCCCATATATACAGCCAGCAGAGTGCTCCTCATATATACAGCCAGCAAAGTGCTCCTCATATATACAGCCAGCAGAGTGTTCCCATATATACAGCCAGCAGAGTACCCCCATATATACAGCCAGCAGAGTGCTCCTCATATATACAGCCAGCAGAGTGCTCCTCATATATACAGTCAGCAGAGTGCTCCCCATATATACAGTCAGCAGAGTGCTCCCCATATATACAGTCAGCAGAGTGCCCCCATATATACAGCCAGCAGAGTGCCCCATATATACAGCCAGCAGAGTGCCCCCATATATACAGCAAGCAGAGTGCCCCATATATACAGCCAGCAGAGTGCCCCCATATATACAGCCAGCAGAGCGCCCCCATATATACAGCCAGCAGAGTGCCCCCATATATACAGCCAGCAGAGTGCCCCCATATATACAGCCAGCAGAGTGCTCCTCATATATACAGCCAGCAGAGTGCTCCTCATATATACAGTCAGCAGAGTGCTCCCCATATATACAGTCAGCAGAGTGCTCCTCATATATACAGCCAGCAGAGTGCTCCTCATATATACAGTCAGCAGAGTGCCCCTCATATATACAGTCAGCAGAGTGCTCCTCATATATACAGTCAGCAGAGTGCTCCTCATATATACAGCCAGCAGAGTGCTCCTCATATATACAGCCAGCAGAGTGCTCCTCATATATACAGCCAGCAGAGTGCCCCCATATATACAGCCAGCAGAGAGCTCCTCATATATACAGCCAGCAGAGTGCTCCTCATATATACAGTCAGCAGAGTGCTCCCCATATATACAGTCAGCAGAGTGCTCCTCATATATACAGCCAGCAGAGTGCCCCCATATATACAGCCAGCAGAGAGCTCCTCATATATACAGCCAGCAGAGTGCCCCCATATATACAGCCAGCAGAGAGCTCCTCATATATACAGCCAGCAGAGTGCCCCTCATATATACAGCCAGCAGAGTGCCCCATATATACAGCCAGCAGAGTGCTCCTCATATATACAGCCAGCAGAGTGCTCCTCATATATACAGCCAGCAGAGTGCCCCTCATATATACAGCCAGCAGAGTGCTCCTCATATATACAGCCAGCAGAGTGCTCCTCATATATACAGCCAGCAGAGTGCTCCCCATATATACAGCCAGCAGAGAGCTCCTCATATATACAGCCAGCAGAGTGCCCCCATATATACAGCCAGCAGAGAGCTCCTCATATATACAGCCAGCAGAGTTCCCCCATATATACAGCCAGCAGAGAGCTCCTCATATATACAGCCAGCAGAGTGCCCCCATATATACAGCCAGCAGAGTGTTCCTCATATATACAGCCAGCAGAGTGCCCCCATATATACAGCCAGCAGAGTGTTCCTCATATATACAGCCAGCAGAGTTCCCCCATATATACAGCCAGCAGAGAGCTCCCCATATATACAGCCAGCAGAGTGCCCCATATATACAGCCAGTAGAGTGCCCCCATATATACAGCCAGCAGAGTGCTCCTCATATATACAGCCAGCAGAGAGCTCCTCATATATACAGCCAGCAGATTGCCCCCATATATACAGCCAGCAGAGAGCTCCTCATATATACAGCCAGCAGAGTGCCCCCATATATACAGCCAGCAGATAGCTCCTCATATATACAGCCAGCAGAGTGCTCCTCATATATACAGCCAGCAGAGTGCCCCCATATATACAGCCAGCAGAGTGCTCCTCATATATACAGCCAGCAGAGTGCTCCTCATATATACAGTCAGCAGAGTGCTCCTCATATATACAGCCAGCAAAGTGCTCCCCATATATACAGCCAGCAGAGTGCCCCCATATATACAGCCAGCAGAGTGCTCCCATATATACAGTCAGCAGAGTGCTCCTCATATATACAGCCAGCAGAGTGCTCCTCATATATACAGCCAGCAGAGTGCTCCTCATATATACAGTCAGCAGAGTGCCCCATATATACAGCCAGTAGAGTGCCCCCATATATACAGCCAGCAGAGTGCTCCTCATATATACAGCCAGCAGAGTGTTCCCATAGATACAGCCAGCAGAGTGCCCCCATATATACAGCCAGCAGAGTGCTCCTCATATATACAGCCAGCAGAGTGCTCCTCATATATACAGTCAGCAGAGTGCCCCCATATATACAGCCAGCAGAGTGCCCCATATATACAGCCAGCAGAGTGCCCCCATATATACAGCAAGCAGAGTGCCCCATATATACAGCCAGCAGAGTGCCCCCATATATACAGCCAGCAGAGCGCCCCCATATATACAGTCAGCAGAGTGCTCCCCATATATACAGTCAGCAGAGTGCTCCCCATATATACAGTCAGCAGAGTGCCCCCATATATACAGCCAGCAGAGTGCCCCATATATACAGCCAGCAGAGTGCCCCCATATATACAGCAAGCAGAGTGCCCCATATATACAGCCAGCAGAGTGCCCCCATTTATACAGCCAGCAGAGCGCCCCATATATACAGCCAGCAGAGTGCCCCCATATATACAGCCAGCAGAGTGCCCCCATATATACAGCCAGCAGAGTGCTCCTCATACAGTGCCTACAAGTAGTATTCAACCCCCTGCAGATTTAGCTGGTTTGATAAGATGCAAATAAGTTAGAGCCTTCAAACTGCAAACGAGAGTAGGTTTTATGAACAGAAGCATAAATCTTACAAACCGAAAAGTTATGTTGCTCAGTTGAATTTTATTAAATTTTAAACATAAAAGTGTGGGTCAATTATTATACAACCCCTATGTTTAATATTTTGTGGAATAACCCTTGTTTGCAATTACAGCTAATAATCGTCTTTTATAAGACCTGATCAGGCCGGCACAGGTCTGTGGAGTTATCTTGGCCCACTCCTCCATGCAGATCTTCTCCAAGTTATCTAGGTTCTTTGGGTGTCTCATGTGGACTTTATTCTTGAGCTCCTTCCACAAGTTTTCAATTGGGTTAAGGTCAGGAGACTGACTAGGCCACTCCAACACCTTGACTTTTTCCCTCTTGAACCAGGCCTTGGTTTTCTTGGCTGTGTGCTTTGGGTCGTTGTCTTGTTGGAAGATGAAATTACGACCCATCTTAAGATCCTTGATGGAGGAGCGGAGGTTCTTGGCCAAAATCTCCAGGTAGGCCGTGCTATCCATCTTCCCATGGATGCGGACCAGATGGCCAGGCCCCTTGGCTGAGAAACAGCCCCACAGCATGATGGTGCCACCACCATGCTTGGCTGTAGGGATGGTATTCTTGGGGTCGTATGCAGTGCCATCCAGTCTCCAAACGTCACGTGTGTGGTTGGCACCAAAGATCTCGATCTTGGTCTCATCAGACCATAGAACCTTGAACCAGTCTGTCTCAGAGTCCTCCAAGTGATCATGAGCAAACTGTAGACGAGCCTTGACATGACGCTTTGAAAGTAAAGGTACCATACAGGCTCGTCTGGAACGGAGACCATTGCGGTGGAGTACGTTACTTATGGTATTGACTGAAACCAATGTCCCCACTGCCATGAGATCTTCCCGGAGCTCCTTCCTTGTTGTCCTTGGGTTAGCCTTGACTCTTCGGACAAGCCTGGTCTCGGCACGGGAGGACACTTTCAAAGGCTGTCCTGGCCGTGGAAGGCTAACAGTAGTTCCATAAGCCTTCCACTTACGGATGATGCTCCCAACCGTGGAGACAGGTAGGCCCAACTCCTTGGAAAGGGTTTTGTACCCCTTGCCAGCCTTGTGACCCTCCACGATCTTGTCTCTGATGGCCTTGGAATGCTCCTTTGTCTTTCCCATGTTGACCATCTCTGAGTGCTGTTCACAAGTTTGGGGAGGGTCTTAAATAGTCAGAAAAGGCTGGCAAAAGAGATCTTTAATCCACACATGTGAAGCTCATTATTCTTGGTGCCTGAACTACTTCTTAATACTTTAGGGGGACCAAACCGAATTCTTGTGGTTTGAGGGGTTGAATAATAAATGACACTCTGAATTAACTTTTTACGTTTTAAAAAGAAAAAAAAAATTTGCTGCAGTGCATTTCCCACTTCCAGGCTGATCTACAGTACAAATGTCACAATGCCAAGTTAATTCCGCATGTGTCAACCAGCTAAATCTGCAGGGGGTTGAATACTACTTGTAGGCACTGTATATACAGCCAGCAGAGTGCCCCCATATATACAGCCAGCAGAGTGCTCCTCATATATACAGCCAGCAGAGTTCCCCATATATACAGCCAGCAGAGTGCTCCTCATATATACAGCCAGCAGAGTTCCCCCATATATACAGCCAGCAGAGTGCTCCTCATATATACAGCCAGCAGAGTGCCCCCATATATACAGCCAGCAGAGTGCTCCTCATATATACAGCCAGCAGAGTGCTCCTCATATATACAGCCAGCAGAGTGCCCCCATATATACAGCCAGCAGAGTGCCCCCATATATACAGCCAGCAGAGTGCCCCATATATACAGCCAGCAGAGTGCCCCCATATATACAGCCAGCAGAGTGTCCCCATATATACAGTCAGCAGAGTGCCCCATATATACAGCCAGCAGAGTGCCCCATATATACAGCCAGCAGAGTGCCCCCATATATACAGCCAGCAGAGTGCTCCTCATATATACAGCCAGCAGAGTTCCCCATATATGGAAACAGGAGGGTGCCCCTTATAGACAGAAACAGGAAAGTACCCACAACAAACAAGAAGAGTAGAGTGCCCCATAAGCAAGAGATTGTCTCTCTAAATAGAAAATACACAAAATATACTGTATATATATATATTTCTTCCTTATTTTCCTCGTTTTACCCTAATTTGTCTTACTACAATTAAACTAAAAACAGATGAATACATTTCCTGTATCTCCACCATTATAGACAAGGAGAGGAGAGTGTTCTTCATAAACAGTGCCAGCTGAGCGCTCCCATTTATAGCAGAAGTTTCCCTTTATACAGAGCAAGTAGAGTGCAAGCCCTAAAAACAGTGAGCAGGGTACCCCCTCATAAAGAGTGTGAGCAGAGTGCCAGAAGAGTGTCCATACAAACAGCATCAGCAGAAGGATCCGTATAGACAGAGCAATCAGACTGTCACCCAAAAACAAAACCACCAGCAGGGTACACTCAATAAATGCCGCTCTCTCACAAGCTGGGCCAGCAGAGTGCCCTCCATAATCAGTCTCAGAACAGTCCATCCATAAGCAATGTGAGCAAAGTGCCCCTTATAATCAGTATCAAGACAGTGTCCTTAATCATCAGGGCTAGAGAGTGCCCCATAATCAGTCTCAGAAGAGTCCATTCATAAGCAATGCAAGCAAAGTGCCCCTTATAACCAGTATCAGGAGAGTGTCCTTTGTCAACAGTGCCAATAGCATGCTCTCATAAAGAGGGTCAACAGAGTGCCACTAGAAGCTGTCACTGTTTATGAGGTAGCAGAAAAGTGCCCATTATAAACAGTGCTAGAAAAGTGCCCCCTATAAACAGTGCCAGAAGAGTGCCCTTTATAAACGGAGCCAGAAGAGTGCCCTTTACAAACAGTGCTAGAAACGTGCCCCTTATAAAAAGTGCCCTTTATAAGCAGTGCCAGCAGAGTGCCCTTTATAAACAGTGCCAGCTGAGTGCCCTTTATAAACAGTGCCAGAAAAGTGCCCTTTATAAACAGTGCCAGAAAAGTGCCCTTTATAAACAGTGCCAGAAAAGTTCCCTTTATAAACAGTGCCAGCTGAGTGCCCTTTATAAACAGTGCCAGAAAAGTTCCCTTTATAAACAGTGCCAGCAGAGTGCCCTTTATAAACAGTGCCAGCAGAGTACCTCTTATAAACAGTGCCAGAAAAGTGCCCTTTATAAACAGTGCCAGCTGAGTGCCCTTTATAAACAGTGCCAGAAAAGTTCCCTTTATAAACAGTGCCAGCAGAGTACCTCTTATAAACAGTGCCAGAAAAGTGCCCTTTATAAACAGTGCCAGCTGAGTGCCCTTTATAAACAGTGCCAGAAAAGTTCCCTTTATAAACAGTGCCAGCAGAGTGCCCTTTATAAACAGTTCCAGCAGAGTATCCTTTATAAACAGTGCCAGCAGAGTGCCCTTTATAAACAGTTCCAGCAGAGTATCCTTTATAAACAGTGCCAGCTGAGTGCCCTTTATAAACAGTGCCAGAAAAGTTCCCTTTATAAACAGTGCCAGAAGGGTACCTCTTATAAACAGTGCCAGCAGAGTGCCCTTTATAAGCAGTGCCAGCAGAGTATCCTTTATAAACAGTGCCAGCAGAGTGCCCTTTATAAACAGTTCCAGCAGAGTATCCTTTATAAACAGTGCCAGCTGAGTGCCCTTTATAAACAGTGCCAGAAAAGTTCCCTTTATAAACAGTGCCAGCAGAGTACCTCTTATAAACAGTGCCAGCAGAGTGCCCTTTATAAGCAGTGCCAGCAGAGTGCCCTTTATAAACAGTGCCAGCAGAGTGCCCTTTATAAACAGTGCCAGAAAAGTGCCCCTTATAATCGGTGCCAGAAGAGTTACTCTCATGAACAGTGTGAAAAGAGTGGCTGCTATAAATATTTGAGAGAGTGTCACAAGGAGAGTGCTATAACAGTGACAGCGGTGCCCCCCATAAACATTGTCAGCGGAGTGCCTCCCATCTTACTGCCTACAGCTGCCAGTAATGGCAGTGAGATGTCCATATACACAGTAGGTGAATCTCTGTCCACACTGATAGGCTTGAGTCACTGATGGAGCAGAGCTACAGTGTAAAGCATGGTGGATGGAGATAGCAGCACCTTATAGTGATACAAATGACGGCATACACAATGAATGCCATACCATCTGGTGGTCTCACCCCCACCACCCACCCATCCATTGTGATACTCACAGGAGTCAATGTCTAGCAGTGTCGCCTGTGTCGTCTGCAGCGGGATCTCTCATCTTCCCAGGTGATTATCCCCGGTAATCGTCATGTATCCCGGCTCCCGGCGCTTTCATCTTTCCCTCCCTACTAGTTTTCCTGTCCCATTATTTGCCTTACAGCCTCATTATTTGTCATCATACAGACTGTAATGTCTGACAGTGACAGCAAAAAATAACACGTAGCATCAAAATTCGCCATTTCCAAGATGGCGGAAGAGCTGCCATTGAGATCCAAAAGTTTGTCGCCCATGTGTGGTCCCATCTGTAAATCCCATGGCCCAAAAGGGCTTTAATAGGACCTTGACAACCAACCTATTGTTCACGTAGGGTGCAGATATTCCGCCACTTTTTCACTTTTTTTTTTTTAATGGAAAATCAAAATTCATGGGATTGCAAAGAAATCACTGGGATCGATTCCAACAGAGGATTTTAAATGATTATTTCTTGTACCACACTGCCACCTAGAGGCTCCTGTACATACTGCATCGTGGAAGACAGCATTGCTCTAATAGGTCAATTATCTCTCCTACAATAGGAAGAAAGCAGACCCTCTACTGCCCCCTAATGGAGGAAGCCACTCTATACTGGCTGTAAATGTAAACTGACCCCTATAAGGAGCAGGGGATGAGTGACAAGTGGCAGCGTCTACATATAACATGTCCATCCTAGAAATCGTACTGAACATCAGGAACCATAAGGTCACAGACAAACCCCATTATCCCACTCACTGCAACCTCTTTTAGACATTTTTATTTTTTTTTCACTTTTTTTTATCTCCTTCTTCCAAGAACAAAAACTTTTTTCTTTTTCCATATTTTTCCTTCGTCATGGCCGTTACAAGGGTTAGGGGGTTTTTTGCTGGATGAGTTGTAGTTTTTTTTAATGCCACCATTCATTTTACCATAGAACGTACTGAAAAGCGGGTAAAAAATCCACATTGAAAGAAAAAAAAAAACAGAAATGTCGGCGTTTTTGGGGGGAAGTTTTACGATGTTCAATCTAAAATGTCCTGGTAACTTTGTCTTACGGGTCAGGATGATTGTGGAGATACCAAATTTAAAAGTTTTTTTTTTCACGACCTTAAAAAAAAAAAAAAAAAAAATTAACTTAAATTGTAACCTTTTTATTTTTAGGTTGATAGAGATGTATCAGGGCTTTTTTTTTTCCAGTACGATCTGTAGTTTTTATTATCACCATTTTGTGGTCTATATGACTTTCAGATCTCTTTTTTATTCCATTTTTTTTTAGAGGTGAGGTGACCGAAAAACAGCAATTCTGCCATTTCATTTTTCATACACAATAAAACCAAATACGTTATATTTTTTATTTTTACATTATGTTTGGGGGAAAAGGAGGTGATTTTAATTTTTGTATTTTCTGTGTTTTTTTTCTATTTCTATTTTTTAAATATTTTTTAAATGATATTTTCTCTATTTAATTAGTCCCCTTAGGGACCTGCGATTGTTTGATCACTAATTAAATACACAAACTATTATATTATTGTCTTTCTTCCACAGTCACAGCTCGACCGGTTTATGTATACTTTTTTCTCTTTCAGTGAGAATTTATATCTGGAACTGCAATGGGCACCAAAATTACCCCACAGTCTGCCAATATTTTCATGACTAAACTGCAAGATGACTTTTTAGAATCCTTCTCCATCAAATCCTTCGCCTACGTTTGCTATATAGATAACATCCTAATAATCTGGACTGACTCTGAACAAGAACTGATACAATTCTATGAAGGATTCAGTGCATTTCATTCCACATAAAGCTGACATTGGACCTCTCATATTCAAAAATCGACTTTCTGGACACCACCATAAAAAACCTATTGATTGGCTTGCGTACCTCAGAAGAGACAGTTTCCATCCCAAAAACAATCAAAAGGCCATTGTCTACAACCAGGCTGTCAGATATAATTATATATGTTCCAGTCCAGAAACCGACTCCATTGAGGGTGGTATGAGGGCCCGACGTCCACAGATGGGGGTTGTGCTCACAGCCCAACACCGTGCAGGACGCTTGGCATTTGCCACAGAACACCAGGATTGGTAAAGTTGCCACCGGTGCCCTGTGCTCTTCACAGATGAAAGCAGGTTCACACTGAGCATATGTGACAGACGTGACAGAGTCTGGAGACGCCGTGGAGAGCGATCTGCCCGCTGCAACATCCTTCAGCATGACCGATTTGGCAGTGGGTCAGTAATGGTGTGGGGTGGCATTTCTTTGGAGGGCCGCACAGCCCTCCATGTGCTCGCCAGAGATAGCCTGACTGCCATTAGGTACCGAGATGAGATCCTCAGACCCCTTGTGAGCCCATATGCTGGTGCGGTTGGCCCTGGGTTCCTCCTAATGCAGGACAATGCCAGACCTCATGTGGCTGGAGTGTGTCAGCAGTTCCTGCAAGATGAAGGCATTGAAGCTATGGACTGGCCGCCCGTTCCCCAGACCTGAATCCTGATTGAGCACATCTGGGAGATCATGTCTCGCTCCATCCACCAACGTCACGTTGCACCACAGACAGTCCAGGAGTTGGCGGATGCTTTAGTCCAGGTCTGGGAGGAGATCCCTCAGGAGACCATCTGCAACCTCATCAGGAGCATGCCCAGGCATTGTAGGGAGGTCATACAGGCACGTGGAGGCCACACACAATACTGAGCCTCATCAGGAGCATGCCCAGGCGTTGTAGGGAGGTCATACAGGCACGTGGAGGCCACACACAATACTGAGCCTCATCAGGAGCATGCCCAGGCGTTGTAGGGAGGTCATACAGGCACGTGGAGGCCACACACAATACTCAGCCTCATCAGGAGCATGCCCAGGCGTTGTAGGGAGGTCATACAGGCACGTGGAGGCCACACACAATACTCAGCCTCATCAGGAGCATGCCCAGGCGTTGTAGGGAGCTCATACAGGCACGTGGAGGCCACACACAATACTCAGCCTCATCAGGAGCATGCCCAGACGTTGTAGGGAGGTCAAACAGGCACGTGGAGGCCACACACAATACTGAGCCTCATCAGGAGCATGCCCAGGCGTTGTAGGGAGGTCATACAGGCACGTGGAGGCCACACACAATACTGAGCCTCATCAGGAGCATGCCCAGGCGTTGTAGGGAGGTCATACAGGCACGTGGAGGCCACACACAATACTGAGCCTCATCAGGCGCATGCCCAGGCGTTGTAGGGAGGTCATACGGGCACGTGGAGGCCACACACAATACTCAGCCTCATCAAGAGCATGCCCAGGCATTGTAGGGAGGTCATACAGGCACGTGGAGGCCACACACAATACTGAGACTCATCAGGAGCATGCCCAGGCGTTGTAGGGAGGTCATACAGGCACGTGGAGGCCACACACAATACTCAGCCTCATCAGGAGCATGCCCAGGTGTTGTAGGGAGGTCATACAGGCACGTGGAGGCCACACACAATACTGAGCCTCATCAGGAGCATGCCCAGGCGTTGTAGGGAGGTCATACAGGCACGTGGAGGCCACACACAATACTGAGACTCATCAGGAGCATGCCCAGGCGTTGTAGGGAGGTCATACAGGCACGTGGAGGCCACACACAATACTCAGCCTCATCAGGAGCATGCCCAGGCGTTGTAGGGAGGTCATACAGGCACGTGGAGGCCACACACAATACTCAGCCTCATCAGGAGCATGCCCAGGCGTTGTAGGGAGGTCATACAGGCACGTGGAGGCCACACACAATACTCAGCCTCATCAGGAGCATGCCCAGGCGTTGTAGGGAGGTCATACAGGTGTAGCACCCTGAGGATTCGGCTGCTACAGGGGTATTGCACCTCAACCCAGAGGTGTGATATTCCACTCCCGGGTAAGGATGGAGTGTGGAGCTGAGCTCAGAAAGCTGCATGCACTACACACATCCCATTTCCGAGGAACAGACCAACGGTACTCCCACTTAGAAATGTGCAGGTACGACCGAGTCTGTTCCTGGCTGGAGTGGGAGGGGGGTGGTACATCCCAGTAGTGTAGGGGCAGATAGGGGGAGCAGCCTGGGTAAAGATAGGAGCTCATTGGGTGCTGGTCACCTGAGCTCACACATAGAGGGAGTATTTAAGGTGGGCACCATCTAAGATCAGGGTCAGTCAGTCAGCCACAGTCAGTCTGTGAGAAGTCAGTGAGACATCAGTCTTTGCAGAGGAAGAGAGCAGAAGAGCAGAGCAGCCCCAGGCCCAGAGTGAGAGAGGAGTTTGAAAGACCCAGAGGGGGAGAAAGAAGGAACTCTGAGAGCCCAAACTAAATCTAAGGGTGAAGAGTTGGCAACAGGGTACCGGATCCCAAACTGGTGGGGGCTACAGCATACCTCAGCCAGAGACCGGAGGCCGTGGGCAGCATCTGCCACGGCCACCCACTATATCCACCCGGAAGGCAGACCACGCATAGGGTCAGGGAACCCAGAGTCAAGGGTTACCAACAGAAGGCCCGAGGGAGCCGGACATAGGTGGATCCCTGGTGGGGAAGGCCAGAGACGAGGACAGGACAGAAAGGGAGCTCAGAACCACGCTCCAGAACTACTTGGGGGTTGGCCGAGTCCAGGACCTGGTGGACGCAGCACGGCTCGGGTGGTCACTCAAGGCCGGAGTGACCGGAACATCTGCAGTAAGTAAAGAACCCTGAACTGCACAACCCGACTCTGACTCTCATTACCATCATCCCTGCACTTCCACAACCACCATCCTCTGCACCTGACCCCCTGAGGCTATACCCCTCCCGTTGGGGGTTATACTACCTGGGCTGCACAAACACCATCGGCCTCAGCGGACCCTGCTGCAGCGGCGGCCGTAGTGACCGCAATTCAACGGGTGGCGTAGTCGACACAAAAGAACATCTAGTAACATCATAAGGACTGCCATACACTGAGCTTGACACCCTGGGCACGGACCGGGTCACAGCCACTCGGAGACTACAACCCCCATCTGATCCGGCTCCGGGTATCCCCAACAACACTGGCCCAGGGGGCGCGTCAACTTTGGCGTAGTCGGCAGGATCTCGTGCCCGCAACAACCGGGTACTGCGTGCCTGAAGAGAAGTTCACCGTTACCTCAAAAAGAAGTCTCCCGCCGGTTCCGGAGGGTCCCCGCCATCGGGCCCCATCACAGGTCGTTTCCCGCCGGTTGTCCGCCATTTGCAGCTTTTTCCCGCCATCCATGGAGTTTCCCGCCACTGGGAGACGATTCCCGCCATTTCCAAAGATTTCCCGCCTTGGAAGAGCGGACGCCATTATGGGCGTGCCAGAGGGTGGCAAGAGGCCACATCCCATCGTGGGCCAGGTCGAAGAATGGCGCCAAAAGCGGAAACCGCCCCCACCAACAGAGACTGTGATGCTAGAGGTGTCTGTCAGCGTGAAAGAACTGCCCCTGGAACTGACAATCACTAAGTTGCCCCGGGACCACCCTCGAAGTGGGCGGAGACAGAAGAAGAGAACAAAGATGGGTGTCGCCTGGAGGAGTCTGGAGAGAGCGCACCCGGAGACAAGACGTCTGGAAGAGAGTCCAGAGAGAGCCTACCCGGAGATGGAGGGAGAGCCAGGCAGCACCGACCCAGTGGTCAGGAGCCTGATGCGGGCCGCCACTCCAGGCAGCACCGACCCAGTGGTCAGGAGCCTGTTGCCGGTCGCCACTCCAGAAGGCCTGCTGGAGACAACGAGAGGAGAGCAGAGCAGCACCGACCCGTTGGTCAGGAGCCTGCTAGAAGCAACGACCCCACTAGGCTTAGTGGAGGTCCTGGCACAGCTCCCCCGAGATCGGGAGTGTGCACAGACTGCGCTGGAGGGCCTCGCACGGAGGATGGCCCGGGTGCAGCAAGAGACGTTAGCGGAGTGGAGCCGAGAGATGGCCCAGCAGACAAGAACTCGTCAGCGGAGCACGCCACCCGAGACGAGGAGACAGACCGCCTCTGAGGATGGCGCAGGAGGACTGAAGGCCGGAGACGGCGCCGAGAAGGGAGCCGAACGAAAGGAGGCAGGTAAAGGGGACGTCTCTACCCCAAACCGGGAAACCGCGAACCTGCCCCAGCTCCCCGTCGCAGAGCCCGAAGTACCCCCTGCCGTGCCCGTAACCGCAACGTCACCGCCACAGACTAGGCCTCAACCGGAAGCCGCAGCCGCGACCCCTGTGACGTCACACGCCTCGACCCCAAGCGTGACCAAGCAGGAAGTACCACCAGCCTGGTCGCAGGGCCTAGTACCCCCGGGCGACGCAATACCAACAGCGCCCCCTACCTCCGCGGAGCCACCGGCCTGGCCGCAGGGCCGAGTAACCACGGGCGCCGCCGTTCTTACGGTGCCCTTTTCCTTTAGCGTGCCCCAAGCCTGGTCGCAAGGCCTGGTCAACCCGGGCGCCGCTACCACCACGGCGCCCATAACACCCAAAGTACCGCACCTGGGTGAGGACCTGTTCGCCCAGCATACGTGCCCGGATGGGCAGCCCTTCGTATGGCCCCAGGAATACATCCAGCTGGAGCTGCAAAAAGTAAGGGCCATGTGCGAACCCCTGATCCCGGTTCCAAAGCCCATAAAGAGGATCTCGCCCCCGCTAGAGGAGGCACAGTTTGAGTGGGACCCCACCGGAGAAGATCTCATGGGGTTCACTCAGGAGACTCGGGCAGCCGCAACGGAGCGTGCAGAGTGCTGCCGCCAGCAGCTCGAGGTCTTTGAGAGGGAGCGGAGAGAGAGGCGGGTCCGGGAACAACAAGCCCAAATAAAGAGCGCGGAGCAGAAGAGCCGGGCCAGGAGGAGTCCCCGTGCAGCTCATGGTCCCCCTTCCACCGGGACTGTGATCAAGTTTAATATGCAGCACGGGTGGGGCTTCATCCGAGATCACCGCACCCCAGGTGACGTCTTCGTGACCAGAAGAGACGTTGAGTCCCACCTACCGGAGGGACACAGAGGTCGTGACCTTTATATAGGGGACGAGGTCACCTTCACCCGGCACAAGTGTGCCAAAGGACCCTACGCCCTCCATGTGCATCGCCTGACGGAGGAGGAGCTGCGGTGTGAGGAGGAGCAAGAGGACCCGGACGGGTCTGAAACTGAAACTGTCCACAAAGAAAGAGCAGGAGGACGTCGTCGTTGAGTACAGCAGAGTAGAAGCTGTATATAGTTGCCCGTCGCGGCACAGTGAACCGTTGCTGCTAATTTAGTCCCCGTAGGGACCAGCAAATTGAACTGTTCCAGTGTGTCCCATTTCCCCACTGACCGAGGACTGAGAGCGGTCATCCCTTTCCTAATACCTGGCCGAGGACTGAGAGCGGCCATATCCCTTTGTATATAGTTGCGCTTCCTAAAGCGCCCCCTACCGGTTTTATAGGAAACCGTGTTTGTTTCTTCAAGAGACTGTCGCACTTTACCCGGTCACAAGTTGCACCGTGACCGGAGGTACCAGAAGACAAGAATGTTATTTATGAAAAAGTTTATGCTGATATATATGATGTTTTATATGTTTTATATGTTTATGAAAAAAAAAAATAAATTTGTATGTTTGGATGTTGTTTATATCTTACAGCCCGAGGACGTGCTGTGATTTACCAGGGGGGAATGTAGCACCCTGAGGATTCGGCTGCTACAGGGGTATTGCACCTCAACCCAGAGGTGTGATATTCCACTCCCGGGTAAGGATGGAGTGTGGAGCTGAGCTCAGAAAGCTGCATGCACTACACACATCCCATTTCCGAGGAACAGACCAACGGTACTCCCACTTAGAAATGTGCAGGTACGACCGAGTCTGTTCCTGGCTGGAGTGGGAGGGGGGTGGTACATCCCAGTAGTGTAGGGGCAGATAGGGGGAGCAGCCTGGGTAAAGATAGGAGCTCATTGGGTGCTGGTCACCTGAGCTCACACATAGAGGGAGTATTTAAGGTGGGCACCATCTAAGATCAGGGTCAGTCAGTCAGCCACAGTCAGTCTGTGAGAAGTCAGTGAGACATCAGTCTTTGCAGAGGAAGAGAGCAGAAGAGCAGAGCAGCCCCAGGCCCAGAGTGAGAGAGGAGTTTGAAAGACCCAGAGGGGGAGAAAGAAGGAACTCTGAGAGCCCAAACTAAATCTAAGGGTGAAGAGTTGGCAACAGGGTACCGGATCCCAAACTGGTGGGGGCTACAGCATACCTCAGCCAGAGACCGGAGGCCGTGGGCAGCATCTGCCACGGCCACCCACTATATCCACCCGGAAGGCAGACCACGCATAGGGTCAGGGAACCCAGAGTCAAGGGTTACCAACAGAAGGCCCGAGGGAGCCGGACATAGGTGGATCCCTGGTGGGGAAGGCCAGAGACGAGGACAGGACAGAAAGGGAGCTCAGAACCACGCTCCAGAACTACTTGGGGGTTGGCCGAGTCCAGGACCTGGTGGACGCAGCACGGCTCGGGTGGTCACTCAAGGCCGGAGTGACCGGAACATCTGCAGTAAGTAAAGAACCCTGAACTGCACAACCCGACTCTGACTCTCATTACCATCATCCCTGCACTTCCACAACCACCATCCTCTGCACCTGACCCCCTGAGGCTATACCCCTCCCGTTGGGGGTTATACTACCTGGGCTGCACAAACACCATCGGCCTCAGCGGACCCTGCTGCAGCGGCGGCCGTAGTGACCGCAATTCAACGGGTGGCGTAGTCGACACAAAAGAACATCTAGTAACATCATAAGGACTGCCATACACTGAGCTTGACACCCTGGGCACGGACCGGGTCACAGCCACTCAGAGACTACAACCCCCATCTGATCCGGCTCCGGGTATCCCCAACAACACTGGCCCAGGGGGCGCGTCACAGGCACATGGAGGCCTCACACAATACTCAGCCTCATCAGGAGCATGCCCAGGCGTTGTAGGGAGGTCATACAGGCACGTGGAGGCCACACACAATACTCAGCCTCATCAGGAGCATGCCCAGGCGTTGTAGGGAGGTCATACAGGCACGTGGAGGCCTCACACAATACTCAGCCTCATCAGGAGCATGCCCAGGCGTTGTAGGGAGGTCATACAGGCACGTGGAGGCCACACACAATACTCAGCCTCATCAGGAGCATGCCCAGGCATTGTAGGGAGGTCATAGAGGCACGTGGAGGCCACACACATTACTCAGCCTCATCAGGAGCATGCCCAGGCGTTGTAGGGAGGTCATACAGGCACGTGGAGGCCACACACAATACTCAGCCTCATCAGGAGCATGCCCAGGCGTTGTAGGGAGGTCATACAGGCACGTGGAGGCCACACACAATACTCAGCCTCATCAGGAGCATGCCCAGGCGTTGTAGGGAGGTCATACAGGCACGTGGAGGCCACACACAATACTCAGCCTCATCAGGAGCATGCCCAGGCGTTGTAGGGAGGTCATACAGGCACGTGGAAGCCACACACAATACTGAGCCTCATCAGGAGCATGCCCAGGCGTTGTAGGGAGGTCATACAGGCACGTGGAGGCCACACACAATACTCAGCCTCATCAGGAGCATGCCCAGGCGTTGTAGGGAGGTCATACAGGCACGTGGAGGCCACACACAATACTCAGCCTCATCAGGAGCATGCCCAGGCGTTGTAGGGAGGTCATACAGGCACGTGGAGGCCACACACAATACTGAACCTCATCAGGAGCATGCCCAGGCGTTGTAGGGAGGTCATACAGGCACGTGGAGGCCTCACACAATACTCAGCCTCATCAGGAGCATGCCCAGGCGTTGTAGGGAGGTCATACAGGCACGTGGAGGCCACACACAATACTCAGCCTCATCAGGAGCATGCCCAGGCGTTGTAGGGAGCTCATACAGGCACGTGGAGGCCACACACAATACTCAGCCTCATCAGGAGCATGCCCAGGCGTTGTAGGGAGGTCATACAGGCACGTGGAGGCCACACACAATACTCAGCCTCATCAGGAGCATGCCCAGGCGTTGTAGGGAGGTCATACAGGCACATGGAGGCCTCACACAATACTCAGCCTCATCAGGAGCATGCCCAGGCGTTGTAGGGAGGCCATACAGGCACGTGGAGGCCACACACAATACTCAGCCTCATCAGGAGCATGCCCAGGCGTTGTAGGGAGGTCATACAGGCACGTGGAGGCCTCACACAATACTCAGCCTCATCAGGAGCATGCCCAGGCGTTGTAGGGAGGTCATACAGGCACGTGGAGGCCACACACAATACTCAGCCTCATCAGGAGCATGCCCAAGCATTGTAGGGAGGTCATAGAGGCACGTGGAGGCCACACACATTACTCAGCCTCATCAGGAGCATGCCCAGGCGTTGTAGGGAGGTCATACAGGCACGTGGAGGCCACACACAATACTCAGCCTCATCAGTAGCATGCCCAGGCGTGGTAGGGAGGTCATACAGGCACGTGGAGGCCACACACAATACTCAGCCTCATCAGGAGCATGCCCAGGCGTTGTAGGGAGGTCATACAGGCACGTGGAGGCCACACACAATACTCAGCCTCATCAGGAGCATGCCCAGGCGTTGTAGGGAGCTCATACAGGCACGTGGAGGCCACACACAATACTCAGCCTCATCAGGAGCATGCCCAGGCGTTGTAGGGAGGTCATACAGGCACGTGGAGGCCACACACAATACTCAGCCTCATCAGGAGCATGCCCAGGCGTTGTAGGGAGGTCATACAGGCACATGGAGGCCTCACACAATACTCAGCCTCATCAGGAGCATGCCCAGGCGTTGTAGGGAGGCCATACAGGCACGTGGAGGCCACACACAATACTCAGCCTCATCAGGAGCATGCCCAGGCGTTGTAGGGAGGTCATACAGGCACGTGGAGGCCTCACACAATACTCAGCCTCATCAGGAGCATGCCCAGGCGTTGTAGGGAGGTCATACAGGCACGTGGAGGCCACACACAATACTCAGCCTCATCAGGAGCATGCCCAAGCATTGTAGGGAGGTCATAGAGGCACGTGGAGGCCACACACATTACTCAGCCTCATCAGGAGCATGCCCAGGCGTTGTAGGGAGGTCATACAGGCACGTGGAGGCCACACACAATACTCAGCCTCATCAGTAGCATGCCCAGGCGTGGTAGGGAGGTCATACAGGCACGTGGAGGCCACACACAATACTCAGCCTCATCAGGAGCATGCCCAGGCGTTGTAGGGAGGTCATACAGGCACGTGGAGGCCACACACAATACTCAGCCTCATCAGGAGCATGCTCAGGCGTTGTAGGGAGGTCATACAGGCACGTGGAGGCCACACACAATACTGAGCCTCATCAGGAGCATGCCCAGGCGTTGTAGGGAGGTCATACAGGCACGTGGAGGCCACACACAATACTCAGCCTCATCAGGAGCATGCCCAGGCGTTGTAGGGAGGTCATACAGGCACGTGGAGGCCACACACAATACTCAGCCTCATCAGGAGCATGCCCAGGCGTTGTAGGGAGGTCATACAGGCACGTTGAGGCCACACACAATACTGAGCCTCATCAGGAGCATGCCCAGGCGTTGTAGGGAGGTCATACAGGCACGTGGAGGCCTCACACAATACTCAGCCTCATCAGGAGCATGCCCAGGCGTTGTAGGGAGGTCATACAGGCACGTGGAGGCCACACACAATACTCAGCCTCATCAGGAGCATGCCCAGGCGTTGTAGGGAGGTCATACAGGCACGTGGAGGCCACACACAATACTCAGCCTCATCAGGAGCATGCCCAGGCGTTGTAGGGAGGTCATACGGGCACATGGAGGCCTCACACAATACTCAGCCTCATCAGGAGCATGCCCAGGCGTTGTAGGGAGGTCATACAGGCACGTAGAGGCCACACACAATACTCAGCCTCATCAGGAGCATGCCCAGGCGTTGTAGGGAGGTCATACAGGCACGTGGAGGCCACACACAATACTCAGCCTCATCAGGAGCATGCCCAGGCGTTGTAGGGAGGTCATACAGGCACGTGGAGGCCACACACAATACTGAGCCTCATCAGGAGCATGCCCAGGCGTTGTAGGGAGGTCATACAGACACGTGGAGGCCACACAAAATACTCAGCCTCATCAGGAGCATGCCCAGGCGTTGTAGGGAGGTCATACAGGCACGTGGAGGCCACACACAATACTCAGCCTCATCAGGAGCATGCCCAGGCATTGTAGGGAGGTCATACAGGCACGTGGAGGCCACACACAATACTCAGCCTCATCAGGAGCATGCCCAGGCATTGTAGGGAGGTCATACAGGCACGTGGAGGCCACACACAATTCTGAACCTCTTCAGGAGCATGCCCAGGCGTTGTAGGGAGGTCATACAGGCACGTGGAGGCCACACACAATGCTCAGCCTCATCAGGAGCATGCCCAGGCGTTGTAGGGAGGTCATACAGACACGTGGAGGCCACACACAATACTCAGCCTCATCAGGAGCATGCCCAGGCGTTGTAGGGAGGTCATACAGGCACGTGGAGGCCACACACAATACACAGCCTCATCAGGAGCATGCCCAGGCGTTGTAGGGAGGACATACAGGCACGTGGAGGCCACACAGCCTCATCAGGAGCATGCCCAGGCGTTGTAGGGAGGTCATACAGGCACATGGAGGCCACACACAATACTGAGCCTCATCAGGAGCATGCCCAGGCGTTGTAGGGAGGTCATACAGGCACATGGAGGCCACACACAATACTGAGCCTCATCAGGAGCATGCCCAGGCGTTGTAGGTAGGTCATACAGGCACATGGAGGCCACACACAATACTCAGCCTCATCAGGAGCATGCCCAGGCGTTGTAGGGAGGTCATACAGGCACATGGAGGCCACACACAATACACAGCCTCATCAGGAGCATGCCCTGGCGTTGTAGGGAGGTCATACAGGCACGTGGAGGCCACACAGCCTCATCAGGAGCATGCCCAGGCGTTGTAGGGAGGTCATACAGGCACATGGAGGCCACACACAATACTCAGCCTCATCAGGAGCATGCCCAGGCGTTGTAGGGAGGTCATACAGGCACGTGGAGGCCACACACAATACTCAGCCTCATCAGGAGCATGCCCAGGCGTTGTAGAGAGGTCATACAGGCACGTGGAGGCCACACACAATACTCAGCCTCATCAGGAGCATGCCCAGGCGTTGTAGGGAGGTCATACAGGCACATGGAGGCCTCACACAATACTCAGCCTCATCAGGAGCATGCCCAGGCATTGTAGGGAGGTCATACAGGCACGTGGAGGCCACACACAATACTCAGCCTCATCAGGAGCATGCCCAGGCGTTGTAGGGAGGTCATACAGGCACGTGGAGGCCTCACACAATACTCAGCCTCATCAGGAGCATGCCCAGGCATTGTAGGGAGGTCATACAGGCACGTGGAGGCCACACACAATGCTCAGCCTCATCAGGAGCATGCCCAGGCATTGTAGGGAGGTCATAGAGGCACGTGGAGGCCACACACAATACTCAGCCTCATCAGGAGCATGCCCAGGCGTTGTAGGGAGGTCATACAGGCACGTGGAGGCCACACACAATACTCAGCCTCATCAGGAGCATGCCCAGGCGTTGTAGGGAGGTCATACAGGCACGTGGAGGCCACACACAATACTCAGCCTCATCAGGAGCATGCCCAGGCGTTGTAGGGAGGTCATACAGGCACGTGGAGGCCACACACAATACTCAGCCTCATCAGGAGTGACGCGCCCCTGGGCCTGTGTCGCGCTGCGTTGCGCACGCGGGAGCTTACCCGGAGCCGGATCTCTTGAGGGTTGTAGTCTCGTGGCGGTGACCCGGTCCGTGCCCAGGGAGTCAAACTGAGCGGCGATGTAACAGCGGTAGATGCAGGACGACTACGCCACCCGTTGAATGCAGCTATGGAGCTGCCGCTGCAGGACAGTCCGCTGAGGCCGGTGGATGGATGGTGCAGCGTAGATGGTATAACCCCCAACGGGAGGGGTATGGCCTCAGGGCAGCAGATGTGGATGATGGGGGTAGCAGGAACCACTCAGAGACGGTGCGGTGTAATTCAGGGTCTTTACTGGTAACAACGATAGACCATCCCGGAGTACTTGCTAGTGAACGGGGCCTGGTCAGTCCTTGAGCAGATGGGATCTCCCCTGGCCAGGCGGAGTTGTAGGCCTCCCAAACTGACTGTACTCTTCTGGCTACCTTGCTAGAAGCGGATATAAGTAGCCCACGTCCCTGAGTGTACCGTGTGGTGCTCACCCGTATGGCCGGTGACTCGGGGCCTTCTAATGGCTTCCGCTCCACGATGGCGGTGCTGGTCCCACGCGTGTGACCGTGCCTTCGGGTTTCTGGGCCTGAGGACCTGAAATCCCCTGCCGGTCGGCTTCTGCTGCTGGGCAAGAGTTAGTCCCCACAGCCTCGGACGCCGGGTCCGGTAAGAAAGCTTCTCAGTCAGGGCGAGCTCTGCAGCTGCCAGCCCCTGACTTGTAGTAGTATTGCTCCCACTGAGCTTCTGCTGTTTCTTCCTGTGACTGTTTCTTGTCTCTACTCTCCTTGACTGCTAACCCTCCCAACTCTCTAACCCTGTCTCAGCCCCAGGTTTATATAGGGGAAGTTCTTCCCCTCCCAGGACTGGGCAGGAGGTGTGGCATGCATAGGATTCCTGACCAAGAGACCTCCCACCTGCTCTCAGACATAACATTGCTTGTTACTGTGGAAACCAGACCCCTGGGGTGCCACATTCCCCCCTAGTGAAATTTAGTACTCCGGGACTAAACATATTTTTTTTGTAAAACATAACAAGTAAAAACAGAAACAGTACAATAAAGAAAACACATAAAGATGGTTACGGCGTGTCCGCAACCGGGTGCAGTCTTTGAAGGAAACAAAGGTGTCCATTTCACCAAAACAGGGAGACGTAACCAGGTAGGGGTCTGTCCTGCCCCGAGTCCTTAACAGTCTTTTAGTCCATCCTGGGTTACGCTCCACTAACTGTACAAAGGATTCCCGGTAAATCCACCAAGGACTCCTATAAATTACTAGAAACACATAATTATTTACAGGATATGGCCGCTCTCAGTCCTCGGCCAGTGGGGATAAGGATTGGCTGCTCACAGTCCTCAGCCTGGTAAGGGATAGGGGATGGCTGCTCACAGTCCTCAGCCTGGTAAGGGATAGGGACACACGGGGAACAATTCACTAATCCCAACGGGGACCATATTTTAATTAGCAGCAGTCCTTGTACCCTAACGGGTAACTATGTACAGCTCTTTATTAACGCTACTTCCCTTCAGTAGCTATGTCCTCTTTGTGCTCCCTCCTGAGGGTAGTTCTCAGACCCGTCCGGGTCCTCTTGGCTTTCCTCGTATTGGTAGTACTGCAGCTCCTCCTCGGTTAGCTGGGTTAGTATCTCTGCGACAGTCCTCCTCCCAGGTGGCCAGGGCTTTACCTCCCTTTGGGCTGCCCCGGTTAATTGGGCCACCAGGATGCTCACTTTTTGCTCCTCTGTGAGGGGGTACACCTGGAAGAGGCTATCCAGCTTTTCTCTAAAGTCATGCAGGGTATGTGACTCCCCTGAGTACTGGGGTAGCCAGGCTGCCCCCGGGATATAGGGCATGGTGAAAGGCATGACCGCAACAGCGGTGGCGCTGGCGGGGGTTGAAGCGGTGAAGCTCTCCTCCGTATCCGGCATCCTTCTCCCCCCTAGTGGACCGTGGCCTACCTTGCGATGATCCTCTTCCGTAGGCCGCGGCTCCGCAGTGAATCGTCAGGGTTGAGGACCTTCCGTCGCGCTCCTGTGACGTCGGCGTCTGCTGGGCTCCTTCCAGGACCTTACGTGACGTCTGGACGTGAGGCGGGGCTTCAGTTCTCGCGCGCTTTTGGAGTCCACGCCACTCTTCTTCCCGCGCGGCGTCTTCAAGATGGCGTCCAACGGCGGGAAAACTCCACGGAAGGCGGGAAGAAGGCTGAAAATGGCGCCGGATGGCGGGAATCTTCACCGATGGCGGGAAGAAGGCTGAAGATGGCGCCGGATGGCGGGAATCTTCACCACTGGTAAGTTTGAACAGTCTTTTTCAGGCACGCAGTACCCGGTGGTTGCGGGCACGAGATCCTGCCGACTACGCCAAAAGTTGACGCGCCCCTGGGCCTGTGTCGCGCTGCGTTGCGCACGCGGGAGCTTACCCGGAGCCGGATCTCTTGAGGGTTGTAGTCTCGTGGCGGTGACCCGGTCCGTGCCCAGGGAGTCAAACTGAGCGGCGATGTAACAGCGGTAGATGCAGGACGACTACGCCACCCGTTGAATGCAGCTATGGAGCTGCCGCTGCAGGACAGTCCGCTGAGGCCGGTGGATGGATGGTGCAGCGTAGATGGTATAACCCCCAACGGGAGGGGTATGGCCTCAGGGCAGCAGATGTGGATGATGGGGGTAGCAGGAACCACTCAGAGACGGTGCGGTGTAATTCAGGGTCTTTACTGGTAACAACGATAGACCCTCCCGGAGTACTTGCTAGTGAACGGGGCCTGGTCAGTCCTTGAGCAGATGGGATCTCCCCTGGCCAGGCGGAGTTGTAGGCCTCCCAAACTGACTGTACTCTTCTGGCTACCTTGCTAGAAGCGGATATAAGTAGCCCACGTCCCTGAGTGTACCGTGTGGTGCTCACCCGTATGGCCGGTGACTCGGGGCCTTCTAATGGCTTCCGCTCCACGATGGCGGTGCTGGTCCCACGCGTGTGACCGTGCCTTCGGGTTTCTGGGCCTGAGGACCTGAAATCCCCTGCCGGTCGGCTTCTGCTGCTGGGCAAGAGTTAGTCCCCACAGCCTCGGACACCGGGTCCGGTAAGAAAGCTTCTCAGTCAGGGCGAGCTCTGCAGCTGCCAGCCCCTGACTTGTAGTAGTATTGCTCCCACTGAGCTTCTGCTGTTTCTTCCTGTGACTGTTTCTTGTCTCTACTCTCCTTGACTGCTAACCCTCTCAACTCTCTAACCCTGCCTCAGCCCCAGGTTTATATAGGGGAAGTTCTTCCCCTCCCAGGACTGGGCAGGAGGTGTGGCATGCATAGGATTCCTGACCAAGAGACCTCCCACCTGCTCTCAGACATAACATTGCTTGTTACTGTGGAAACCAGACCCCTGGGGTGCCACAGGAGCATGCCCAGGCGTTGTAGGGAGGTCATACAGGCACGTGGAGGCCACACACAATACTGAGCCTCATCAGGAGCATGCCCAGGCGTTGTAGGGAGGTCATACAGACATGTGGAGGCCACACACAATACTCAGCCTCATCAGGAGCATGCCCAGGCGTTGTAGGGAGGTCATACAGGCACGTGGAGGCCACACACAATACTCAGCCTCATCAGGAGCATGCCCAGGCATTGTAGGGAGGTCATACAGGCACGTGGAGGCCACACACAATACTCAGCCTCATCAGGAGCATGCCCAGGCATTGTAGGGAGGTCATACAGGCACGTGGAGGCCACACATAATTCTGAACCTCATCAGGAGCATGCCCAGGCGTTGTAGGGAGGTCATACAGGCACGTGGAGGCCACACACAATGCTCAGCCTCATCAGGAGCATGCCCAGGCGTTGTAGGGAGGTCATACAGACACGTGGAGGTCACACACAATACTCAGCCTCATCAGGAGCATGCCCAGGCGTTGTAGGGAGGTCATACAGGCACGTGGAGGCCACACACAATACACAGCCTCATCAGGAGCATGCCCAGGCGTTGTAGAGAGGTCATACAGGCACGTGGAGGCCACACAGCCTCATCAGGAGCATGCCCAGGCGTTGTAGGGAGGTCATACAGGCACATGGAGGCCACACACAATACTGAGCCTCATCAGGAGCATGCCCAGGCGTTGTAGGGAGGTCATACAGGCACATGGAGGCCACACACAATACTGAGCCTCATCAGGAGCATGCCCAGGCGTTGTAGGGAGGTCATACAGGCACATGGAGGCCACACACAATACTGAGCCTCATCAGGAGCATGCCCAGGCGTTGTAGGGAGGTCATACAGGCACATGGAGGCCACACACAATACTGAGCCTCATCAGGAGCATGCCCAGGCATTGTAGGGAGGTCATACAGGCACATGGAGGCCACACACAATACTCAGCCTCATCAGGAGCATGCCCAGGCGTTGTAGGGAGGTCATACAGGCACATGGAGGCCACACACAATACACAGCCTCATCAGGAGCATGCCCAGGCGTTGTAGGGAGGTCATACAGGCACGTGGAGGCCACACAGCCTCATCAGGAGCATGCCCAGGCGTTGTAGGGAGGTCATACAGGCACATGGAGGCCACACACAATACTGAGCCTCATCAGGAGCATGCCCAGGCGTTGTAGGGAGGTCATACAGGCACGTGGAGGCCACACACAATACTCAGCCTCATCAGGAGCATGCCCAGGTGTTGTAGGGAGGTCATACAGGCACGTGGAGGCCACACACAATACTGAGCCTCATCAGGAGCATGCCCAGTCGTTGTAGGAGGTCATACAGGCACGTGGAGGCCACACACAATACTCAGCCTCATCAGGAGCATGCCCAGGCATTGTAGGGAGGTCATACAGGCACGTGGAGGCCACACACAATACTCAGCCTCATCAGGAGCATGCCCAGGTGTTGTAGGGAGGTCATACAGGCACGTGGAGGCCACACAGCCTCATCAGGAGCATGCCCAGGCGTTGTAGGGAGGTCATACAGGCACGTGGAGGCCACACACAATACTGAGCCTCATCAGGAGCATGCCCAGGCGTTGTAGGGAGGTCATACATGTGGCACCCCAGGGGTCTGGTTTCCACAGTAACGGCAATGTTATGTCTGAGAGCAGGTGGGAGGTCTCTTGGTCAGGAATCCTATGCATGCCACACCTCCTGCCCAGTCCTGGGAGGGGAAGAACTTCCCCTATATAAACCTGGGGCTGAGGCAGGGTTAGAGAGTTCAGAGGGAGAGTTCAGCCAGGAGGGCTGACAGGGAGCTGTGGCTCCGGCTGGGCCCAGCTCCTGGGCCATGCCAGAAGTAGAGACAGAGAAGAGAAGCAGCTATGAGAAGAAACAACAGGAGCTCTGTGGGAGCAGTGTTACAAGGAGTCAGGGGCTGGCAGCTGCAGAGCTCGCCCTGACTGAGAAGATTTCTTACCGGACCCGGAGTCCGAGGCTGTGGGGACTAACTCCTACCCAGCAGCAGAATCCGTCAGGCAGGGGATTTCAGGTCCTCTGGCCAAGAAACCCGAAGGCACGGTTACACGCATGGGACCAGCACCGCCGTCGTGGAGCGGAAGCTACTAGAAGGCCCCGAGTCACCGGCCATACGGGTGAGCACCACACGGTACACTCAGGGACGTGGGCTACTTATACCCGCCTCTAGCAAGGTAGCCAGAAGAGTACAGTTAGTTTGGGAGGCCTACAACTCCGCCTGGCCAGGGGAGATCCCATCTGCTCAAGGACTGACCAGGCCCCAATCGCTAGCCAGTACTCCGGGAGGGTCTATCTTTGTCACCAGTAAAGACCCTGAATCACACCGCATCGTCTCTGAGTGATTCCTGCTACCCCCATCATCCACGTCGGCTGCCCTGAGGCCATACCCCTCCCGTTGGGGGTTATACTATCACGCTGCACAATCCTACCACCGGCCTCAGCGGTCTGCCCTGCAGCAGCAGCTCCTTAGCTGTACTCAACAGGTGGCGTAGTCGTCCAACATCTACCGCTGATACATCGCGGCTCAGTTTGACTCCCTGGGCACGGACCGGGTCACCGCCACGAGACTACAACCCTCAACAGATCCGGCTCCGGGTAAGCTCCCGTGCGCGCGATGCCGCGCGACGAAGGCCCAGGGGTGCGTCAACTTTTGGCGTAGTCGGCAGGATTTCGTGCCCGCAACCACCGGGTACTGCGTGCCTGACAAAGACTGTTCAAACTTACCTGTGGTGGAGTTTTCCCACCATCCGGCGCCATCTTCAGCCTTCTTCCTGCCATACGTGGAGTTTTCCCGCCATTGGACGCCATCTTGAGGACGCCGCGCGGGAAGAAGAGGAGCGTGGACTCCGAAAGCGCGCGAGAACTGAAGCCCCGCCTCACGTCCGGACGTTGCGTAAGGTCCTGGAAGGAGCCCAGCAGACGCCGACGTCACAGGAGCGCGACGGAAGGTCCTCGACCCTGACGATCCACTGCGGAGCCGCGGCCTACGGAAGAGGATCATCGCAAGTTAGGCCACGGTCCACTAGGGGGGAGGAGGATGTCGGATACGGAGGAGAGCTTCACTGCCGCAGCCACCGCCAGCGCCACCGCTGCTGCGGTCATGCCTTTCACGATGCCCTATATCCCGGGGGCAGCCTGGCTACCCCAGTACTCAGGGGAGTCACATACCCTGAATGACTTTAGAGAAAAGCTGGATAGCCTCTTCCAGGTGTACCCCCTCACAGAAGAGCAAAAAGTGAGCATCCTGGTGGCCCAATTAACCGGGGCAGCCCAAAGGGAGGCAAAGTCCTGGCCACCTGGGAGGAGGACTGTCGCAGAGATACTAACCCAGCTAACCGAGGAGGAGCTGCAGTACTACCAATACGAGGAAAGCCAAGAGGACCCGGACGGGTCTGAGGACTACCCTCAGGAGGGAGCACAAAGAGGACATAGCTACTGAAGGGAAGTAGCGTGAATAAAGAGCTGTAAATAGTTACCCGTAAGGGTACAAGGACTGCTGCTAATTAAAATATGGTCCCCGTTGGGATTAGTGAATTGTTCCCCATGTGCCCCTATCTTAAACCAGGCTGAGGACTGTGAGCAGCCATTCCTTATCCCCACTGGCCGAGGACTGAGAGCGGCCATATCCTGTAAATAATTATGTGTTTCTAGTAATTTATGGGAGTCTTTGGTGGATTTACCGGGAATCCTTTGTACATAGTTGGAGCGTAACCCAGGACGGACTAAAGACTGTTAAGGACTCGGGGCAGGACAGACCCCTACCTGGTTACGTCTCCCTGTTTTGGTGAAATGGACACCTTGCTTTTCTTCAAAAAAACTGCACCCGGTTGCGGACACGCCGTGACCATCTTTATATGTTTTTCTTATTGTACTATTATTGTTTATACCTTGTTATGTTTAAAAATATGTTTAGTCCCGGAGTACTAAATTTCACTAGGGGGGAATGTGGCACCCCAGGGGTCTGGTTTCCACAGTAACGGCAATGTTATGTCTGAGAGCAGGTGGGAGGTCTCTTGGTCAGGAATCCTATGCATGCCACACCTCCTGCCCAGTCCTGGGAGGGGAAGAACTTCCCCTATATAAACCTGGGGCTGAGGCAGGGTTAGAGAGTTCAGAGGGAGAGTTCAGCCAGGAGGGCTGACAGGGAGCTGTGGCTCCGGCTGGGCCCAGCTCCTGGGCCATGCCAGAAGTAGAGACAGAGAAGAGAAGCAGCTATGGGAAGAAACAACAGGAGCTCTGTGGGAGCAGTGTTACAAGGAGTCAGGGGCTGGCAGCTGCAGAGCTCGCCCTGACTGAGAAGCTTTCTTACCGGACCCGGAGTCCGAGGCTGTGGGGACTAACTCCTACCCAGCAGCAGAATCCGTCAGGCAGGGGATTTCAGGTCCTCTGGCCAAGAAACCCGAAGGCACGGTTACACGCATGGGACCAGCACCGCCGTCGTGGAGCGGAAGCTACTAGAAGGCCCCGAGTCACCGGCCATACGGGTGAGCACCACATGGTACACTCAGGGACGTGGGCTACTTATACCCGCCTCTAGCAAGGTAGCCAGAAGAGTACAGTTAGTTTGGGAGGCCTACAACTCCGCCTGGCCAGGGGAGATCCCATCTGCTCAAGGACTGACCAGGCCCCAATCGCTAGCCAGTACTCCGGGAGGGTCTATCTTTGTCACCAGTAAAGACCCTGAATCACACCGCATCGTCTCTGAGTGATTCCTGCTACCCCCATCATCCACGTCGGCTGCCCTGAGGCCATACCCCTCCCGTTGGGGGTTATACTATCACGCTGCACAATCCTACCACCGGCCTCAGCGGTCTGCCCTGCAGCAGCAGCTCCTTAGCTGTACTCAACGGGTGGCGTAGTCGTCCAACATCTACCGCTGATACATCGCCGCTCAGTTTGACTCCCTGGGCACGGACCGGGTCACCGCCACGAGACTACAACCCTCAACAGATCCGGCTCCGGGTAAGCTCCCGTGCGCGCGATGCCGCGCGACGAAGGCCCAGGGGTGCGTCAATACAGGCACGTGGAGGCCACACACAATACTCAGCCTCATCAGGAGCATGCCCAGGCGTTGTAGGGAGGTCATACAGGCACGTGGAGGCCACACACAATACTGAGCCTCATCAGGAGCATGCCCAGGCGTTGTAGGGAGGTCATACAGGCACGTGGAGGCCACACACAATACTCAGCCTCATCAGGAGCATGCCCAGGTGTTGTAGGGAGGTCATACAGGCACGTGGAGGCCACACACAATACTCAGCCTCATCAGGAGCATGCCCAGGCATTGTAGGGAGGTCATACAGGCACGTGGAGGCCACACACAATACTCAGCCTCATCAGGAGCATGCCCAGGCGTTGTAGGGAGGTCATACAGGCACGTGGAGGCCACACACAATACTGAGCCTCATCAGGAGCATGCCCAGGCGTTGTAGGGAGGTCATACAGGCACGTGGAGGCCACACACAATACTAAGCCTCATTTTGACTTGTTTTAAGGACATTACATCAAAGTTGGATCAGCCTGTAGTGTGTTTTTCCACTTTAATGGGGGTGACTCCAAATCCAGGCCTCCATTGGTTAATAAATGTGATTTCCATTGATGATTTTTGTGTGATTTTGTTGTCAGCACATTCAACTTTGTACAGAACAAAGTATTCAATGAGAATATTTCATTCATTCAGATCCAGGATGTGTTATTTCAGGGGTCCCTTTAGTTTTTTGAGCAGTGTATATATATATATATATGTGGGTATATACGTGCGGGCGTATGAGTGTGTACATGTGTTTCTTCTGATACTTTTTTGTACCATGCCTGATGAAGAGGCCTAAGTAGTGGCAGAGTTTGCTTTTTAACATTTGTTCTCCTCTTCTCAGCCATTACAAGAGCCATCAGGCTTTTTTTTCAATTGGCTAACACGGTACCAGAACCTGTTCTTCCTTTGGTAAACATTTTCATTGCGGCATCAGAGTTTCCCCATAAATAGTGCCGGCCTAGAGAAATAGTATTCAATTCTTTCTGAGGTCACCCAGATCCATATGAATGTCTATGTAGACAGCTCCCCCTAGTGGCAGCCGCCAACAATGTGCCTCCTCTTGCAGAGTTCCTGGAGATCTTTTCTATTTTGGGAGATTTGTGAGAATAGAACCAAATATTGTTCTTGCGTCTTAGTTTCTCCACTGCCATGCTGACTGCTTTCTACAAGGTTATTTCCTGCAATAACCATTTTTTCTTCTTAATTCCGGTTTCTGTGGATTGGAAACAGATCTGTGGCGGAAGAGGTATAATGTGGGGTCCTATAGTTATCATCTTTGTGAATAATGGATGTGAGGACTTTCAGGTGACCTTCCAGTTGACAGTGAACTTTTTTTTAGGATAACAATGTATTCTCAGGCTCGGACTGGTCTACGGGGGAACAGGTAAATTCTCCGGTGGGCCTCTCTATATGACCAGTGGTTTACAATATACTGATAATTCACTATGTACAAAGACCACATCTCATCATTCTTTTACTGTAAGAAACTACTAAGATTACCAAATAGAAGCAGAGGTAAACGTGAGAATGAGGGGAATGTAATGTGTGCATGTAGCTGAATAGTGGGCCCCCAGAGTCAATGTCACTGGTGGGCCTTAGACCGCCCAGTCCGACAATCGCTTTACCATCACAGGCATCCTTATAAACATAAGGTGTATACACTATAACAAGTATCTAGTGACATCTAGTGGTCTATTCTATATTCACATATAGCAGCATCTATAGTAGACCACATGAATGCACTGGCACTTTATATTATATTATCTTATTTCATCTTTTACAAGGTGGTTGAACTCCAATGAACAACATATTTTGGATATAATTTGTTTGTTCAATTAATTTATATAGCATTCATACCTTTTATTTTTTGTCTACTATAAATGCAGCTATATGTGAATATAGAATACACCACTAGATGTCACTAGAATACTTGTTATAATAATAATAATAATACTCTTTATTTATATAGCGCCGACATATTCCGCAGCGCTTAACGATTCACAGGTTCATGTACAACAGTCATAAGTAACATAGCTAAAGATAATACAATAATTACAGCAAAAATAATGACGACCCTGCTCGTAAGAGCTTACAATCTACAATGAGGTGGGGGTGACACAAAGTACAATGGCTTATTTACAAGGATGGTCCGGCCATCTTGAGGGGATGAGGGATAGATAAAGGCTGCATGAGCTCATCATCAGCCAACATCTGTAGTGCTTTTGGGTTCGGTGGAGACTTATGTTTGGAGAAATAAGGGATGGGCTATAAGAAGATAAAAGGACTTTGATTAGGGAAGGTGATAGGCTGCCCTAAACAGGTGTGTTTTTAGGGAGCGCCTAAAACTGTGTAAATTGTAGTTCATCCTAATTTCTTGGGGTGGAGCATTCCAAAGAATAGGTGCAGCTCGGGAGAAGTCTTGAAGCCGGGAGTGGGAGGTACGGATTAGTGCGGATGTTAGTCGAAAGTCGCTAGCAGAGCGTAGAAAACGGGTAGGCCGATAGACAGAGATGAGGGAAGAGATGTAGAGGGGTGCCACACTGTGGAGCGCTTTGTGGGTATAGTATAGTATATAAGGTGTATAGTATATACACCTTATATTTATAAGGATTTCATCCAGATTTACTAACTACTAGTGTTGAGCGAGCACTAAAATGCTCGGGTGCTCGAAGCTCGGGCCGAGCTCGCCGTGATACTCGGGTGCTCGACCCGAGCAACGAGCCCAATGTTAGTCTATGGGAGACCCAAGCATTTTTGCGGCGGCACCCCCGGCAGTCTGTAGAAAACGTAAAAAGTGCCCAAAACGATAGTGACAGTGCTCAAAAGACATGGGGACAGCATGGGGATCGCCCCAGGAAGCATTTCTGACCCCCAGGTCACTGCAGTCAACAACGTGGTCAGAGGTATTAAGCCACTTTTACGGGCTCACAATAAAACGTTCAAAAACGAAACTGTCAGGAAAACACACTTGGTCAGACCTTGCAGCCCTCTGGCGCCCCCTTATCCTGCTGGTCGAACACGGTATTGACCGAGGATAAGCACAGGCGCAGCTGCTCTAATTTATGTCGACTATTGTGGCACGTGATGTGACAGGACGTATATATACCACCAGTTCCTTCCAGGAACGTATATATACGTCCGTCCAGCCACCCTCAAACCACAATATCACATAAATACTGGTATACTGCCACCACCGATCGCTTAACAGGTGGATCGGGTACCCGTTAGGTAACATGAATTAGCGGGTGAGGAACGTTTTTGCTCGACATAGGACAAGAAGAACGAAGCTGGTAAATAATAATGATTTACTCCCGAAAGTGGGCAGTGTTTACAAAAGATATACAAGATATTATAAAAGAGACAATTTACATATATGCATAAAACAGTTATTAAAATAAAAGGGATAAGTAATAGCAAAACCTGCGCCACGAGGTGATGGTCTCAGATTCTGTAGGGGAAACGGCTCCCCGGAAATTAGATGTGATTCTTCCATGCAGCGAGGGGTGCATGCATCTGACGTCCCGGGCAAGAATGACTTAAAATGGCCGTTCTGGTTTTTAGTAAGGGGCCAAAACATTAGGAGACACCCTTGTTGTTTACCTCACACGGGGGCTCGGTTTTGTGAACCCATCGAGCTGCATAAGACATAAAAATCCTTCAGATTTCATATCTTGGTATGGGGGGTTCCCACATCCAAGATGGAGACATCATGTTTGCCGTCACCACTATTCATGAAGATAGATATCAAATATGATATCTCTATGATGCTCAGAAGCTCAGAATCCATTTCCCAGGTTCCTGGTGGTCTCCCAGCCACGAAAACCACACCATCACAATTGGTAAAAGGTGAACATCTCAAAAATGTGGTCCCTGTGTTTGTGACAGTCATGTGCATTATTAAAATCGACATTAAAAGTTTGTACCGTTAGACAATAGGATCTTGGAAGGAATTTCCAGTTTAAACCAGAATGCTTGTTCTCTTGGCTGAGGGTTTATGACGATCATAAAAATTCCTGGTTTTGGGGGAAGTAGAGAAAGTTCTATGGATGTCCCTTCCAAATGAACAGGGGGTGAAGATTTAAGACATCTCTCATTTTTAAAACTAGGACAAAAATACATTTTGCCTAACACCTCCCCCTTTTTAGGCTGCGCTATGGAGGTAGGACTTTCTGGTACTCCTCCAGGCGTATCTCTGGAGGCTCCCCTCGCCGGGACAACCCATCGGCATTGCCATGCTCGCTGCCTTTGCGGTGTTGAATGGTAAAGTCGTACTGCTGGAGGGTGAGGCTCCAGCGTAACAACCTTCCGTTGGCACCGGACATGGTGTGCAGCCAACTCAGGGGGTTGTGGTCAGTCACGACAGTGAAGGGGCGCCCGTACAAGTAAGGCTGTAAACGGTTGAGGGCCCATACAATGGCCAGGCACTCCTTCCCTATGGTGGAATAGGCCACTTCCCTCGGCAGCAGTTTCCGACTTAGGTACAACACGGGGTGTTCTTGGTTCCCCGAGTCGACCTGGCTGAGTACAGCACCGAGGCCAAACTCACTGGCGTCGGTCTGTACGAAGAGTGGCCGTGTGCCGTCGACCGCCTTTAGCACAGGAGATCTGCTCAGGGCAGTCTTCAAAGCCAGAAAGGCCACCTCGCATTCATCTGACCATTTGACTGAATGGGGTAGGCTCCTCCTGGTGAGGTCTGTCAAGGGCTTCGCAAGGCTACTATAGTCCTGTACAAAGCGTCTATAGTAACCTGCGGTGCCCAAGAAGGACTGCACCTGCTTCTTGGGCCTGGGGGTGGCCCAGGACACGGCAGCGTCCACCTTGCCAGGCTTTGGCTTTAGAGTACCCCCACCTACCCGGTGCCCCAGGTAGTGGACCTCGTTCATGCCCATCTGGCACTTTTCTGGCTTAATGGTCAAGCCCGCCTGGTGAATGCGCCCGAGCACCTGCTGCAGATGCTCGAGGTGATCCTCCCAGGTGGGATTGAAGACGGCAATATCATCCAGGTACGCCACTGCGTACCTCTCCAGTCCCTGGAGCAGGTGGTTGACCATTCGCTGGAACGTGGCAGGGGCATTTTTCATGCCAAAAGGCATGACCGTGGATTCATACAATCCGAAGGGGGTGATAAAGGCGGACTTCTCCTGGGCCTTGGGGCTCAAGGGAATCTGCCAATATCCCTGACTCAGATCCATAATGGAGAGATAGCTCGCGCTGGCTAACCGCTCCAGCAGCTCCTCAATGCGTGGCATTATTTGTGCGTCAGAGGCTGTGATAGCGTTGAGCCCACGCGCTCTTGGACCGCTTAATCACCCCCAACTTCAGCATCTCCTCGACCTCCAGGCGCATGACATGCTGCACCTCGTCGGAGATTCGATAGGCTGTCCGCCGGAGTGGGGCATGATTCCCGATGTCCACTTCAGTCCTGCCAGGCAGGTTGGTGAACACTGCTTGGAAGGGTTTCAGCACTGCTCGCATCTGAGACCTCTGGTCTGCGGATAGTAAGGCGCTTATCTCTACATCCTCTAGGGACCCGCTGGCCTTCGCTTGGGCCAGCATGTCCAAGAGGGGGTCGTCCTCCCCATTCTCGGGCAGGCTGCAGACCGGTAGGACCCAGGCTCCACATTCTTGATGAGCCTTCATCATATTAACGTGAAAAGCCTTCCGCCTACCCCGCGCGTGGTCAAGAGTGATCACGTAGGTGACCGGGTTGAGCTGTTGGTGAATGACGTACGGGCCTTCCCAGGCCGCCTGAAGCTTGTCCTTTGGTACGGGGACCAGCACCCCCACCTTCTGACCCACCTGGCAGGTCCACTCTCGGGCGTTCTGGTCGTACCAATGCTTCTGGTCAGCCTGGGCTTGCGCCATGTTGTCATGCACCAACTGCGTCAAGGTCTGCATCTTGTCACGGAAGCGCATGACATACTCCACGATGGACACTCCTGGGGAGCTCGGCTCTTCTTCCCAGAATTCCCTTATCAACCCAAGGGGTCCTCGGACACGCCTGCCATACAGGAGCTCAAAGGGGGTGAACCCCGTCGAGGCCTGTGGAACCTCTCTGTAAGCAAATAGCAGGTGTGGGAGGTAACGCTCCCAGTCGCGTCCCTGGGTCTCAACCAGCATTTTTAACATCTGGTTCAGGGTACCGTTGAATCGTTCACACAAACCATTGGTTTGGGGATGATATGCGCTCAATACCAGATGCTGCTCCTGCATTTTCTTACATAGGGCCTCCATTAAGCGTGACATGAACTGGGTCCCCTGGTCAGTAAGCATCTCCCTGGGAAAGCCTACTCGCGAAAAGATGGCCAAGAGGGCGTCCGCCACCTTATCCGCCCTAATTGAGGACAGGGCTACTGCCTCCGGATAACGGGTAGCATAGTCTACCACGGTAAGGATGAAACATTTTCCAGAGCTGCTGGGTATGGCCAGTGGTCCCACAATGTCCACAGCAATCCTCTGGAAAGGCTCCTCTATCACTGGCAAAGAGATCAGGGGGGCTTTGGGAGCCGGCCCTGACTTTCCCACTCTTTGACATGTGATACAGGAGCGACAGTAGTTCACCACATCCGTCCTCATTTTGGGCCAATAAAAGTGGTGAGACAGCCGGGCCTTGGTTTTGCTGACCCCCAAGTGTCCAGCGAGTGGAATTTCATGGGCGATCCGCAACAACTCATCCCTGAATTGGTAGGGGACGACCAGCTGTCTTTCCCTCAGCCACTCCTGTTGGGGTGTACAGGGAACTGTCTCCCGGTACAACCTCCCTTGGTCCCAGAATAACCTCTCCTTATCCGACTCGGAGGTGGGCTTCTCAGCGAGGCTCCTTAACGTCCCTAGGCTAGCATCTGAGTGCAGAGCTGCCTGAAACTCCTGGCTGGAGGAAGCCAGAAGTGAGGTTAAGGCCACGTCCTCACTGGGACCCTCTGGGACCGGCTCTGGGTCCATACCTGATTCTGTTATTCCTCTGTCCGAGGAGGGTCCAGAAGGCAGGGCGTTACTTGCGTTCTGGGCACTCTGACTGCGGGTAACAGCGGCCTTATAGGCCGTCCCCCCCTGGAATAACACCGTCCCATCAGCCTGTGCGGCTATGAGTACTACTTCCCCATCCTCCCCCATTACCTCAGGCAAAGTGCTACGTATGGGGCAGCCACCATCAGCCAGGTCACCATCTGTTATGACACTGGTCACTGGCACAGCACCACCTGCTTCATGGTCCCCGTGCCTCTCCCCATTACCCTTAGCACTGACACTTGCTCCTGCTAGGGGATCCTCAGCAATATCACCCCGCAGCATGACATGGCTGAGTTCTCCTGTACCTTCCAGTACATCATCATCATCATCATCATCATTATCATCATCATTATCAGGTAAAGCATTGACATTCACAGTATCAGCATTAACCTTACCAACCGTATCAGATCGAGGAGGGGGGTCAGGGACATAATAAGCAAACATCCTCCCCAAATCAGTTCCCAACAAAACATTTGCAGGTAGATTTTCCGATACTCCCACTTCCTTCACCCCACTCCCCACACCCCAATCAATAAAAACCCGGGCCATGGGCAAGGGGCATCGGACACCCCCAATCCCGGTGACAGTCAGGGTCTTTCCCGGAATAAGCGCTTCAGCGGACACCAGTTCGGGTCGGATGAGGGTTCGTTCGGCCCCAGTGTCCTTGAGGCCTACAGTGAGAGTGTCCCCCACCCTAACAGACTGCAAGTTTTCACAGGCCCTCCCAACCGGCCCACCCACCAAAAGAACTGATGCATTAGGCCCTGGGGCCTTGGATGGGGGGGTCCTTCCTCTGCTTCTCTGGGCAAGTGGCGCTGAGATGACCAGTCTGGTTGCAGAAATAACACCTGAGGGCACCAGATGCGGCCGGGCATTGGTAACAGGAAAAAGGCCTCCGGACGGTCGGATGGCAGAGGCAGGGATGGTGGTTGATGGCTTACCCCCGTTCCAGCTGGTGACGACCGGCTTCCGCACCTCCGGTTGGCCTCGTAGGTGTCTGCAATCTGCGCTGCTTTCTTAGCATCTGGTGGCTCCCGATCCATTACGAACTGCCATACCTCAGTTGGACACAGATGCAGGAACTGGTCTTTCACCATCAGGTCCTTTAACTGCTCAAAGGTGGTCGCTGACAGTCCTTGGATCCACTGCTCGAAGTTGGTTCGGAGCCCATGCACCACATTGCTGTAACTGTCGTGCGGTCCACGTTGGAGGTTCCGGAACTTTTTACGGTACACCTCAGGAGTCAGTTGGAACCTCTGGATTAGGGCCTGCTTAATGGCATCATAGTTCCCATCGAGGCTCGGAGGAAGAGCCACAAGCACATCCAGAGCTTTGCCTCGCAGCCCTGCAGTTAAGTATCGGGCCCACTGGCTCTCAGGCAGCTGATACTGCCTGCAAGTCTTTTCAAAACCCCTCAGAAAGGTGTCGAGGTCGCCGTCCTTTTCCATCACCGGAAAATGCTCTGGACGGGGCTTAAACAGGGTCGCATTGTTGGTCTCACTGCTCCGTGAGGTGGATGATGGAATCCCGAGTTGGGCCATCTGCAGTTCATGGGCCCTCTGGGCTTGGGCCTCTCGCTTGGCTCGCTCGGCCTCTCGCTGGGCTCTCTCGGCCTCTCGCTCGGCCTCTCGCTCGGCTCTCTTGGCCCTCTCGGCCTCCGCTCGCCGCTCGGCAGCCTCCTGGTGCTGTTGAATTACTTTCAGTCGTCCTTCATGATCCTCTGCAGGAAGTTGCTGTAGAGCCATCTGCAGATAGAGGTCCACTCTGCCCTGGTCACTGACGCGGCGTGCGTCTACTGGTGGGACCCTTGCAGCAGTACTGTCCATATCTCGGCTGACCCCTGGCCCTGCTGAGGTCTGGAGAAGGACTTGCTTGGTCTCCAGTTGCGCCAGTGCAGCAGCCATTTATTCTTTGTTTTTGCCGAGGGGGTCTATGCCTTTGGTTATACATATTCCAATAAGAGTGTCCTTTTTCTGCTGGCTGTACCAGAACTCCCCAACTACGACCATGATCACCAAAATAAAAATAGAAAAGAAAAAACGAAGAAGGGTAGGGGTAACTGCTACACATACAGTATTGTCTCAGATCTAATAAACACTGAGTTCGATCTTCAAAACTTTTGTGCAGGGTCCAGGTAAGAACCGTGCAAGTTTTTAGTGAGAGGAATGATTGCTCAAATCAGATCACTAATGTCCTATGATTAGTGTTGAGCATTCCGATACTGAAATATCGGGTATCGGCCGATATTCGCGGTATCGGAATTCCGATACTTAATTCCGATACTATTGCAATATCGTATACCGGAATCGGAAGTTCCCATAATGCAATGAGACATTTTCATTTTATTCAGCCAATGAGGATCCTAAGAAGTGTGGGCACATCCTGTTAGGCATGTAGGCATCTTAACTAATGGCATGGCTGTGATTGGCTGCTGAAATGATGTCATGATGCACTATAAAAGCCACCGCCGCCATTTTGAGCTCACTCTGCTGTGAATTCAGTTAGGGATAGGACGCTGTTGTTCTGAGGGACAGTTTTAGCTACCTATTTGCTCTATACTGCTTTACCCAAGCTACTTTCTAAATCACTGTGCCTTGCAGTGCTAGTGCACAGTTCCCTGTGCTGTTCACCGCTATCTGCAAGGTCTGGTGTGTGAGTGCAGCTCACCCTGTAGTGTGTGCTTCAACCCCGTCTGGTTGTAGTGCACTCAGTGTGTGTCACTGCCTCATACATTGTCCTTTATTGCCAATTCATAATTTTTCCTGATATCTCCTATTAGTGTGGTGGTTCCATCTGTATTCAGCTAAATTGGTTCCAAACACACTATATAGGAGTAGATAGAGAATTTTTTTCCGTCTTGCAGCACTAGTGCACAGTGCTCTGCATCTGTACTGTTCACCGCTGTCTGCAAGGTCTGGTGTGTGAGTGCAGCTCACCCTGTAGTGTGTGCTTCAACCCCGTCTGGTTGTAGTGCACTCAGTGTGTGTCACTGCCTCATACATTGTCCTTTATTGCCAATTCATAATTTTTCCTGATATCTCCTATTAGTGTGGTGGTTCCATCCATATTCAGCTAAATTGATTCCAAACACACTATATAGGAGTAGATAGAGGAGCCTTTCTGCAGCATTGGGCCCTGCAGCCCCAGCCAGATTAGTATTAGCCTATTTTTTGCAGCCTCATCTATTGCATTGTAGGTTACCTTCCTACATTGTAATAGCTACAAAAAGTTTGTGATACTATCGTTATTACATCTTTAGGCACATCCAGTGTCTTTTTGTGACAAAAAAAACCTAAATAAAGTTCACCAAACACTCCACTTTACAGTTGTGTAGGCCACATTAGCTCATATTAAAGTCTAGTCCACACTTTATAAAATTAGTGTTTCTTATACCTGTTAGCAGCTGTTCAGGAATAAGCACACTAAGCCCTTAGTACTTTTCTGCCTATCTTTATCAGTCTACCAAGATGAAGAAGGCAGGGAGTAAGGCATGTGGTCGTGGTCGTGGGCGTGGGCGTGGAGTTTCTGCAGGGAGAGGACGTGAGGATTCTGTGCCTGCAGGGAGAGGACGTGGGGATTCTGTGCCTGCTGCGGGCACCAGTGACTCAGCATCCCCCAGTTTTACCAGGGAACAGTCCTTTATGCGCAGCTTTGTAGGAGCTAGCCGTACCCCACTGCTGCGCGAGGACCAAATTGAAGCCGTTGTCGGATGGATGGCAGCTAACGCATCGACTTCAATTAGTTCCAGATCCTCTCAGGTCCTGAGCACTGAAGAGCACCCATCTGTCTCTTCACCACCTGCCAAATTGCCCAGGCAGTCAGAGAGCCCTGGACAGGAGCCATCTCTACTTCTGTTCTCTGAATCTCTTGGCTTGGAAAGAGGGGGCCAGCCAAGCAGAATTCGAGAATTTGAAGAAGAGGTAGTATGCAGTGATGCGCAACCGTTTTGTCTCTCTGAATCTGAAGAGGCGGGTGGGCCAGTGCCTATGGTCAGCAGCACACCTCAGTACGCATCTGATGATGAGACTCAGGTGCCACTTTCTGGTGCGTACTGTGCTGTCGAGACTACCCAGGAGAAGCAGTTGTTTGAAGAGGGTGGTGTAGATGATGAGGTCCTTGACCCATCATGGCGTGAGGGACAGGAAGGTGGTGGGAGCAGCTCTGAGGAAGAGATTCCCCGAACGGCCCAAAAAGGAGGGAGAGGGAGGGGGCAGACTTGGTTGCCTGTAGCCTCCACTTCGGCACCCATTAGGAGCATGGCTCTTCCAAAATCCAAAGCGGGCGCTCCCAAGACTTGCAGTGCCTGGTCCTTTTTTGACACAGTTGCAGATGACATTTGCTTTGTCAAATGCAAGCTGTGTAATCAGAAGGTGAAAAGAGGGAAAAGTGTCAGCAACCTCAATACCACAAATATGTGGAAACATGTGCGGACCAAGCACGTGGTGGAGTTACACAAACACACTGAAGACCTAGGCCAACCTACAGCGCCACCTACCACCTCTTCAGCTCGTGTTGTAGCCTCTTCCTCCAGCTCACACACAGCTGGTTCGGCTTCCTCACAGGATCGCCATGGAAGAATCTCTGGCACTGTTGTACAGAGACACAGTGTAATTCCACCCACAGCACCACTTTCCCAGTCATCCTCACACTCCCAGGCCAGTCTACAGCCATCGTTAGCACAGGCATGGGAGAAAAGGCGCCCATACTCGGCAAACCACCCCCGAGCACAGGCTCTGAATGCTGGCATTGCTAAACTACTGGCCCTTGAAATGCTATCATTCAGGCTGGTGGAGACTGACACATTCCGTAACTTTATGGCATTGGCAGTCCCACAATACAACGTGCCCAGCCGCTTTTATTTCAGCAGGCAAGCCGTCCCTGCCCTGCAACATCATGTGGAGGGAAAAATTAAACATGCGCTACAAAACGCCGTCAGTAGCAAGGTCCACCTGACCACTGATGCGTGGACCAGTAAGCATGGACAGGGACGATACCTTTCCCTCACTGCCCATTGGGTAAATGTTGTGGAGCCGGGTACAGATCTTGAGAGTGGCGCTGTACGTGTTCTGCCAACTCCAAGGATTGCAGGAATCCAGTCTGTACACATTGACTCCTCCTCATACTCCAGTTCCTCTGAATCAGCGCTGCAGGAGCCGTCACGGTCTACCTCCACATCGACCCGTGAACGGTTACCTGTTATGATGACCGATATGAGCACAGCCGTGGCCAAACGTCAACAGGCCGTATTAAAATTAATTTCTTTGGGGAATCGAAGCCACACAGCGCAGGAGCTCTGGAATGCCATCAAGCAGCAGAGTGACGTGTGGTTTGTGCCAGCGAATCTCCAGCCAGGCATGGTAGTGTGTGACAATGGCCGAAATCTGGTGGCAGCTCTGGGCCTAGGCAACCTCACTCACATCCCATGTCTGGCACATGTGCTCAACTTGGTCGTGCAGAGTTTTTTGAGGGACTATCCGGATCTTGATGCACTGCTTCACAAGGTCCGCATAGAGTGCGCTCACTTGCGGCGTTCCAGCAATGCAAGATCACGCATTGCAGCTCTGCAGCGCCGATTATGTCTTCCGGAACATCGCATCATATGTGACCTACCCACCAGGTGGAATTCAACGTTACATATGTTGGAGAGGTTGTGTGAGCAGCAGGCAGCAGTAATGGAGTACCAGCTGCAGCAGGCGCAAACAAGTCGCAGTGCGCGCCGTTCACACTTCACCACCACTGAGTGGGCCTCTATGAAGGACATTTGCCACGTTTTGCGTGCCTTCGATTATTCCACGCGGATGGCGAGTGCAGATGATGCACTAGTCAGCATGACTATCCCCCTTATCTGCCTGCTTGAAAAAACACTGCAAGCACTAAGGGAGGAGGTTTTGGAAGAGGTGGAGGATGAGGAGTCACAAATGCCATCTGCTTCTCTACAGTCTGCGCAACGTGGTTCCTCACAAAGGCCTAGGCAGGGGACACTTTGTGAGGAGGATGAGGAGGAGTCAATGGATGAGGAAGACATCTGTCCAGAGGAGGGAGGTACACAATGCTCTAGTAGTCAGTATCTAGAGCGAGGGTGGGGTGATGCAGAGCAGGCAGAGATCACGCCTCAAGCAGGGGACAGCGTTTCTTGGCCAGTTGGCAGTCTGCAGCACATGGTTGATTTCATGCTGCAGTGCCTCAGAAACGACCGCCGCATCGCCCACATTCTCAACACGGCTGATTATTGGGTGTCCACCCTCCTAGATCCTCGCTACCGGGACAACTTACAAAGCCTCATAACACCATTGAACCGGGAGCGTAAAATGCGGGAGTACCAAGACGCACTGGTGCATTCCATCATGTTCTCCATTCCAACCGAGAGCAGTGCTGCTAGTGCTTTACAAAGCAGCTCAGTGCGTCGAGGCAGTGGAGGAAGCTCTGCACAAAGAGGGAGCAGAAGCAGCGCCTCAGCACAAGGCAAGACCAGTATGGCCGAAATGTGGCAAAGTTTTGTGTCCCCGCCGCCACAAATGTCTACACCATCACAGACAGCTCCAGTCAGCAGGAGGCAACGTTTCCGTCAGATGGTGACAGACTACATGTCTTGCCCTCTTAGTGTACTCCCAGACGGCTCTTCTCCCTTCAAGTTTTGGGTCTGTAAGCTGGATACATGGCCAGAGCTTAGTCAGTATGCACTGGAGGTGCTAGCTTGCCCTGCTGCTAGTGTATTATCGGAACGCGTCTTTAGTGCCGCAGGTGGTGTACTAACAGACCGTCGCATGCGACTATCCTCCGATAACGTTGACCGGCTTACTTTTCTCAAAATGAACAAGGCCTGGATCTCTCATGAATTTGCCAGTCCTCTTCCAGAATAAATAATTGGTTGGCAACAGTATCCAGGTCTCCTGTTCTGTTCATGTTTCTACCACCTGAACTGTAATCCCTGAGCCTCCAACACCGCCAGTTGGCGCTCGGAAGTGCCGTCTGCACAGTCAACACTTGCTGCCGTGTTATTGGGGTTCAGTAACGTCAGCTGTTCTCCTGCTGTGCGGACGGCAATTTCTCCTGATTTGTCCACATCCACTGTACTACACATTTTAAAGTTGCTCCAATTACTCCTCTGGCTCCTCTGTTTTCATTCTTATCCCTGGGCTCCAGCACCGCCAGTTGGCGCTCGGAAGTGCTGTCTGCACAGTCAACACTTGCTACCATGTTATTGGGGTTCAGTAACGTCAGCTGTTCCCCTGCTGTGCGGACGGCAATTTCTCCTGCTCTGTCCACATTCTCACTACTACAGATTTTAAAGTTGCTCCAATTACACCTCTGGCTCCTCTGTTTTCATTCTTATCCCTGGGCTCCAGCACCGCCAGTTGGCGCTCGGAAGTGCCGTCTGCACAGTCAACACTTGCTGCGGTGTTATTGGGGTTCAGTAACGTCAGCTGTTCTCCTGCTGTGCGGACGGCAATTTCTCCTGCTTTGTCCACATCCACTGTACTACACATTTTAAAGTTGCTCGAATTACACCTCTGGCTCCTCTGTTTTCATTCTTATCCCTGGGCTCCAGCACCGCCAGTTGGCGCTCGGAAGTGCCGTCTGCACAGTCAACACTTGCTGCCGTGTTATTGGGGTTCAGTAACGTCAGCTGTTCTCCTGCTGTGCGGACGGCAATTTCTCCTGCTTTGTCCACATCCACTGTACTACACATTTTAAAGTTGCTCGAATTACACCTCTGGCTCCTCTGTTTTCATTCTTATCCCTGGGCTCCAGCACCGCCAGTTGGCGCTCGGAAGTGCCGTCTGCACAGTCAACACTTGCTACCATGTTATTGGGGTTCAGTAACGTCAGCTGTTCCCCTGCTGTGTTCACGGCAATTTCTCCTGCTCTGTCCATATTCACTGTGCTACTTATTTAAAACTTGCTCCAATTACACCTCTGGCTCCTCCGTTTTTAGTATTTACCCTGGGCTCCAACACCGCCAGTTGGCGCTCGGAAGTGCTGTCTGCACAGTCAACACTTGCTGCCGTGTTATTGGGGTTCAGTAACGTCAGCTGTTCCCCTGCTGTGCGGACGGCAATTTCTCCTGCTCTGTCCACATTCTCACTACTACAGATTTTAAAGTTGCTCCAATTACACCTCTGGCTCCTCTGTTTTCATTCTTATCCCTGGGCTCCAGCACCGCCAGTTGGCGCTCGGAAGTGCTGTCTGCACAGTCAACACTTGCTACCATGTTATTGGGGTTCAGTAACGTCAGCTGTTCCCCTGCTGTGCGGACGGCAATTTCTCCTGCTCTGTCCACATTCTCACTACTACAGATTTTAAAGTTGCTCCAATTACACCTCTGGCTCCTCTGTTTTCATTCTTATCCCTGGGCTCCAGCACCGCCAGTTGGCGCTCGGAAGTGCCGTCTGCACAGTCAACACTTGCTGCCGTGTTATTGGGGTTCAGTAACGTCAGCTGTTCTCCTGCTGTGCGGACGGCAATTTCTCCTGCTTTGTCCACATCCACTGTACTACACATTTTAAAGTTGCTCCAATTACTCCTCTGGCTCCTCTGTTTTCATTCTTATCCCTGGGCTCCAGCACCGCCAGTTGGCGCTCGGAAGTGCCGTCTGCACAGTCAACACTTGCTGCGGTGTTATTGGGGTTCGGTAACGTCAGCTGTTCCCCTGCTGTGTTCACGGCAATTTCTCCTGCTCTGTCCATATTCACTGTGCTACTTATTTAAAACTTGCTCCAATTACACCTCTGGCTCCTCCGTTTTTAGTATTTACCCTGGGCTCCAATACCGCTAGTTGCTGCTCAGAAGTGCCGTCTGCACAGTCAACGCTTGCTCCAGTGTTATTGGGATTCAGTAACGTCAGCTGATCCCCAGCTGTGTGTCCGGCAAATTCTCCTGCTTTGTCCACATCCACTGTAGTACGGATTTAAAACCTCCTCCAAATACACCTCTGGCTCTTCTGTTTTTAGTATTTACCCTGGGCTCCAGCACCGCCAGCTGGTTCTCGGCAGTTCCATTGGCTCTTGTACCTTCTGCTACCCATCCGGGTTCCAGTACCGTCAGCTGGTTCTCGGCAGTGTCTTTGGCACGGGTACTCCCTCCTGCCCAGCCTGGTTCCAGCACGCCAGCTGTTTCCGGGTAGTGTCAACGTCACTTTGCCTCCAATGCGTTGTCCTGTCGTGTTGCGGTCGGGTTAGCCGACTCTATGGTGCCTGCAGTTTAGGTGACTCCTATGTGGGCTGCGGGATCTGGCAATGAAGGCTGGTTCCATAGTGCCAATAGGACAAGCACCCTCTGTAGGACTGTGGGTTTTGGTAACTGCGGCCGGCTCGCGGCCTTGAACTTTTTTTTTACATGGGTACCTTCTGCTACCCATCCGGGTTCCAGTACCGTCAGCTGGTTCTCGGCAGTGCCTTTGGATTAGGTGCCTCCTTCTCGGTATCCAAGTTCCACCAACGTCTGCTGGTCCTTGGTAGTGCTTTCTGGCACAGGTACCTCCTGCTTAGTAACCGAGTTCCAGTAACATCAGCTGGTCCTCGGTAGTTCCATTGGCTCTTGTACCTTCTGCTACCCATCCGGGTTCCAGTACCGTCAGCTGGACCTCGGTAGTTCCATTTGCTCTTGTATCTTCTGCTACCCATCCGGGTTCCAGTACCGTCAGCTGGTCCTCGGTAGTTCCATTTGCTCTTGTATCTTCTGCTACCCATCCGGGTTCCAGTACCGTCAGCTGGTTCTCGGCAGTGCCTTTGGATTAGGTGCCTCCTTCTCGGTATCCAAGTTCCACCAACGTCTGCTGGTCCTTGGTAGTGCTTTCTGGCACAGGTACCTCCTGCTTAGTAACCGAGTTCCAGTAACATCAGCTGGTCCTCGGTAGTTCCATTGGCTCTTGTACCTTCTGCTACCCATCCGGGTTCCAGTACCGTCAGCTGGTCCTCGGTAGTTCCATTTGCTCTTGTATCTTCTGCTACCCATCCGGGTTCCAGTACCGTCAGCTGGTTCTCGGCAGTGCCTTTGGATTAGGTGCCTCCTTCTCGGTATCCAAGTTCCACCAACGTCTGCTGGTCCTTGGTAGTGCTTTCTGGCACAGGTACCTCCTGCTTAGTAACCGAGTTCCAGTAACATCAGCTGGTCCTCGGTAGTTCCATTGGCTCTTGTACCTTCTGCTACCCATCCGGGTTCCAGTAACATCAGCTGGTCCTCGGTAGTTCCATTGGCTCTTGTACCTTCTGCTACCCATCCGGGTTCCAGTACCGTCAGCTGGTTCTCGGCAGTGCCTTTGGATTAGGTGCCTCCTTCTCGGTATCCAAGTTCCACCAACGTCTGCTGGTCCTTGGTAGTGCTTTCTGGCACAGGTACCTCCTGCTTAGTAACCGAGTTCCAGTAACATCAGCTGGTCCTCGGTAGTTCCATTGGCTCTTGTACCTTCTGCTATCCATCCGGGTTCCAGTACCGTCAGCTGGTCCTCGGTAGTTCCTCAGCTTTCTTGTACCTTCTGCTACATTTCCAAGTTCAAGCTTTTTGAAATGGTTCTTGGTAATCACTCTGGATCTCCCTGACGAGGACCCTGAAGACGAGGACCCTGAAGACCAACCCTAAGAAGACGAGGACCCCGAAGACAATGACCCTGAAGACGAGGACCCTGAAGACCACCCCGAAGAAGACGAGGACCCTGAAGACCACCCCGAAGAAGACGAGGACCCTGAAGACCACCCCGAAGAAGACGAGGACCCCGAAGACGAGGACCCAGAAGACCAACCCGAAGAAGACGAGGACCCCGAAGACGAGGACCCCCGAAGACGACGACCCTGAAGACCACCCCGAAGAAGACCAAGAAGATGACCCTGAAGAAGTTGACCAAGAAGACAAAGAAGAGAAGACAAGCACCAAGATACAGAAAAACAAGAGACAGAAAACCAAGAAGCAGAAATACAAGAAGCTGCAGAACAAAAAGCGGAAGAACATTAAGCATAAGACTAAAAATCAGAGCAAAAGATAATATCTAAATTATAAGCAGAAGATGACTAAGCAGTGTATGGGGGTGAGTCCGTTCCTCCTCGTGGTGCCCCTGGAAAAGACCTGCTGCTGCAGGCCAAACTGAACGCGGACAAATCCTGTTGTAAATCTTTTGTGACGGGCAGAACGAAAGGTGTAATGTCCAACCTTTTATAGATAACAACTACAGGAATGCCTGTCACAAATAAGAATATGATGAAGAAGAAGAATATGAAGAAGATGAAGAAGTAGAATATGAAGAATGTAAAAAAAAGAATAATACGAAGAAGGTGAAGAAGAAGAAGGTGAAGAAGAAGTGGATGAAAAAGATGCTGAGGATGATGAAGGAGAAAGTGTGGGAGAAGTAAAAAAGAAGGTGAAGAGCATGGAAGTAGTGAAACATAAATATCTGACAAAATATAAAAATACTTAACATAGTTAATATTTCCGTAACTCAGAACATAATAAAAAAATATTAATTCCTGCTATTCCATTTGACTGGGCTAAACCTCTATGCCTTTATTGTCTCCCCCACCTCCCCCAATACATTCTACATTATTCTTAGTTGTTTTCCTTCATGTAGAAATAACCTACAAGGAAAGAAAGGGTTTATTTTAATTCCGATATTTATGTCCCATTGACTTGCATTGGTTTCCGGTATCGGAATCGGCGATATCCGATACTTTTTCGGTATCGGTCCGATCCAATCCGATCCGATATTTCCCGATATCGGAAGGTATCGCTCAACACTACCTATGATCCCACCGCTTGCCACCAATTTGTCAGGAAAACACACTTGGTCAGACCTTGCAGCCCTCTGGCGCCCCCTTATCCTGCTGGTCAAACACGGTATTGACTGAAGATAAGCACGGGCGCAGCTGCTCTAATTTATGTCGACTATTGTGGCACGTGATGTGACAGGACGTATATATACCACCAGTTCCTTCCAGGAACATATATATACGTCCATCCAGCCACCCTCAAACCACAATATCACATAAATACTGGTATACTGCCACCACCGATCGCTTAACAGGTGGATCGGGTACCCGTTAGGTAACGTGAATTAGCGGGTGAGGAACGTGTTTGCTCGACATAGGACAAGAAGAACGAAGCTGGTAAATAATAATGATTTACTCCCGAAAGTGGGCAGTGTTTACAAAAGATATACAAGATATTATAAAAGAGACAATTTACATATATGCATAAAACAGTTATTAAAATAAAAGGGATAAGTAATAGCAAAACCTGCGCCACGAGGTGATGGTCTCAGATTCTGTGGGGGGGGGCTGCACCCCGGAAATTAGATGTGATTCTTCCACGCAGCGAGGGGTACATGCGTCTGACGTCCCGGGCAAGAATGACTTAAAATGGCCGTTCTGGTTTTTAGTAAGGGGCCAAAACATTAGGAGACACCCTTGTTGGTTACCTCACATGGGGGCTCGGTTTTGTGAACCCACCGAGCTGCATATGACATGAAAATCCTTCAGATTTCATATCTTGGTATGGGGGGGTCCCACATCCAAGATGGAGACATCATGTTTGCCGTCACCACTATTCATGAAGATGGATATCAAATATGATATCTCTATGATGCTCAGAAGCTCAGAATCCATTTCCCAGGTTCCTGGTGGTCTCCCAGCCATGAAAACCACACCATCACAATTGGAAAAAGGTGAACATCTCAAAAATGTGGTCCCTGTGTTTGTGACAGTCATGTGCATTATTAAAATCGACATTAAAAGTTTGTACCGTTAGACAATAGGATCTTGGAGGGAATTTCCAGTTTAAACCAGAATGCTTGTTCTCTTGGCTGAGGGTTTATGGCGATCATAAAAATTCCTGGTTTTGGGGGAAGTAGAGAAAGTTCTATGGATGTCCCTTCCAAATGAACAGGGGGTGGAGATTTAAGGCATCTCTCATTTTTAAAACTAGGACAAAAATACATTTTGCCTGACAGAAACTGAAGCGGTTTTCCTGTGAAATATGTTAAGGAAGTTCCTTTCCAGGGTAAAGACTTGTGTATAAGGTAAAATAAGGCTGTGTGCCCACGATGCGTTTAAGCGTTTCCGCAGCGGCAAAAATGTTGCAGAAACGTTTAAAAACCACTTGGTCCCAGGCTAGAAACACCAGCCGTCAGCCGCCCCAGAAATGGCGCATCCATAGGATGCGCCAATTCTGGCACTTAGCCTCGCTCTTCCCACTGCCCTGTAGCGGTGGCAGTGGGGTATTAGGGTTGGGGTTGATGTCAGCTTATAATGCCAGCTGACATCAAGCCCAGGTTAGTAATGGAGAGGCGTCTATAAGACACCCCCATTACTAACCCCATAGTGAAAGTTAAAAAAAAAACACAAACACCCAGAATAAAGTCCTTTAATTGAAATAAAGACACAATTCTTTATTGTTCTAAATTAAACCATACTTAGCATATCGCCCATTCCAGCTGAAGCCAATGTCTTCTGCAATAAAAGTAAAATAATAAACCAACATCATCCTTACCTTTCCATAGTTCCCAGGACAGCTTCAGCTCTGCTACATTCACTTGACAGGCTGGATCGCAGCCGAAAGCTGCCATCCAGCTTGCCATGCCGCAGACACTGAGAAGCTCCTCAGTGAAGATCCTCAGTGTCTGGGTGTGACGGCATCCAGATGGGCCGAGTTCATGTCCAATGAACTCAGCTCACCTCATGCACGTCACTGACAGCGTGGGAGAATTTTCCTGCGCATGCGGTGCCGGCAAATGACGTCACCGCTTGAGCAGGAGAATTCTCCCACGCTGGGACTGGGTCGGCATTGAGATGGCAGGCTGGATGGTAGCAGAACGCTGCCATCCAGTATGCCATCCTTCAGAGACACAACGCGGCGCGCAGGCAATGCCTCCCCATTACTAACCTGGGCTTGATGTCAGCTGGAATTATAAGCTGACATCAACCCCAACCCTATTACCCCACTGCCACCGCTACAGGGCAGTGGGAAGAGCGAGGCTAAGTGCCAGAATTAGTGCATCCTATGGATGCGCCATTTCTGGGGTGGCTGACGGCTTGTGTTTCTAGCCTGGGAGGGGGCCAATATTCATGGCACCCTTCCTGGGCTATTAATATCAGCCCCCAGCTGTCTGCCTAGCCTTTGCTAGCTATTAAAATAGGGTGAACCCCACATCATTTTTTTTGGGGTCCCCCATTTTAATAGCTAGTAAAGGCTAGGTATTCAGCTGGGGGCTGATATTAGTAGCCTGGGAAGCTCCGTGGGTATTACCCCCTTCCCAGGCTTCAAACATCTGCCCCAGCCGTCTGCTTAACCTCCGCTAAAGACTAAAATTACGGGGAACCCCACGCCAATTTTTTTTCAATAAATCCTTTATTTTAACACTAAATGACAAGAACAGTAACCAACACTATCACTGTACTTCATATATATGTGACTGACATGTTTCTATCTATCTAATCTATGTGTGAAGCTCTATTCTTTCTGTTCTAAATTGTCGGGTACCGGTGTATGCCGCTGATGAATTCCCGGCTTTTCAAGTTTCACTGTGAGCACTGTTCCCATCGATTTGGGCAACCACTGTAATGCCACAACCACCATCGCTGTGACATTACAGTGAGTGGCAGACAATCCCTCCATGATTGGTGCTCTAAATAGCGCCAAACATGCAGGACGGGGACCTGAGCTCCCGCCTGAGCATCACGCAAGTGCTCGGCGAGCCCCGAGCATCTCGAGTACTGAGATGCTCGGGCGAGTACCGAGCATGCTCGCTCATCACTACTAACTACTATTGAGCATTATTCTCTTTTTTACCTGTTTTTACAGTGGCGCTTGTTCTCTGTACAGGATTCTCTTCTCATTCTACCCTTTCTTTATGTATTTTTCTAAATAAAGATGGTTAATTTTTAATATTTGGTCTGTATTTGCTTCCCTTTGCTTGGGAATATTACGTACTTCTGGAAGTGACCCACTGATTTATGGGTCTTGTATAGGATCTGACTAGTTACCTACTAGGTATATATAAACTGGACTTGCTTCCTTCCCAAAATACAACACCTGAGGAAGTAGGGTGAAACGCACGTCGGGGGGGCAGGTACACACACCAGAAGGATAACTTATCATGTATGACCACTTATGTACTCTTTATGAATGCTACTATTTGGGATGGATCGTTTTCTTCCCTTAAAGGGAATCTGTCAGTAGGATGAACCCTCCTAAGCCGTATATATGGGCATGTAGGTCATAGGAAGCAGAATAAAATGATGCCTTTATATCTGGGATCCGATGTCTTGTTCCCGAGAAATCCACATTTTTCTTAATATGTTAATGAGCTGTTAAGATCTATGGGTGGGACTTAGATCTACCTAAGACTCCGCCTCCAGATCTTATTTTAAATTAATGGGGACATTACCAGTGTGAGACATGTAGATCAGGGGAACAGACTGTCAGTCATTACATGTCTCACACTGGTAACGTCCCCCTTCATTTAAAATAATCTCTGAAGGCCGATCCTCGGGGAGATCTATGTCCGGCCCATAGATCTTAACAGCTCATTTACATATTAAGAAAAAATGTAGATATCTCTGGAATTAGACATCAGATCGCAGATACCAAGGTATCATTTTATTCGGCTTTCTAAGACCTACATGCCCATATAGACGGCTGAGGAGGGTTGACCCCACTAAGGATGCCCTTTAAAAAAAAAATAAGCAGCGGGGTATATGAGATTACAGAAATCTCATTCATTTTGCTGGTACTGTAAAAAGCACAAAATAATCAGAAATCATAAAAAATAAAGCCACTTAATATTTGTCCTAGCTAATAAAAATGTCACATCATTTATCCTGCAAGAGGAACACCGTATGAGAAATTAAATGTCAGAATTGCTGTCTTATGTTCACTTCATTCTGAAAAAAACAAGTAAAAAGTAATATATACCCCATTATGACAAAGATATTATTATTATTATAGCGCCATTTATTCCATGGCGCTTTACATGTGATAGGGATATACATAGCAAAAACATTTACATAATCTTAACAAAACGAGTCAGCGACTGGTACAGGAGGAGCGAGGACCCTGCCCGCGAGGGCTCACAGTCTACAAGGGATGGGTGGGATACAGTAGGTGAGGGTAGAGCTGGTCGTGCAGTAATGTGGTGGAGCGGTGGTTACTGCAGGTTGTAGGCTTGTCGGAAGAGGTGGGTCTTCAGGTTTCTTTTGAAGGCTTCCATGGTAGGCGAGAGTCTGATGTGTTGGGGTAGAGAGTTCCAGAGTAGGGGGGAAGCACGGGAGAAATCTTGTATGCGATTGTGGGAAGAGGAGATAAGAGGGGAGTAGAGAAGGAGTTTTTTGAGGATCGGAGGTTGCGTGCAGGTAAGTACCGGGAGACTAGGTCACAGATGTATGGAGGAGACAGGTTGAGGATGGCTTTGTATGCCATGGTTAGGGTTTTGAACTGGATTCTCTGGGCAATGGGGAGCCAGTGAAGGGATTGACAGAGGGGGGAGGCCGGGGAATAGCGGGGCGACAGGTGGATTAGTCGAGCAGCAGAGTTTAGGATAGATTGGAGGGGCGCAAGAGTGTAGGAAGGGAGGCCACAGAGCAGGAGGTTGCAGTAGTCAAGGCGGGAGAGGATGAGGGCATGCACTAGTGTTTTTGAAGAGTCTTTGCTGAGGAATGTGCGGATCCGGGAGATATTTTTGAGTTGGAGTCGGCAGGAAGTGGAAAGGGCTTGGATATGTGGTTTGAAGGAGAGATCAGAGTCCAGGGTTACCCCAAGGCAGCGAGCTTGTGGGACTGGGGAGAGTGAACAGCCATTGACTATGATGGACAGGTCAAATGGGGGATATGAATGAGAGGGTGGAAAGATGATGAACTTTGTTTTATCCATGTTGAGTTTTAGAAATCTGGCAGAGAAGAAGGATGAGATGGCGGACAGACATTGTGGGATTTTGGTTAGTAGGGAGGAGATATCGGGTCCAGAGAGGTAGATCTGTGTGTCATCAGCATAGAGGCGATACTGAAAGCCATGAGACTCTATGAGCTGTCCCAGGCCAAAGGTGTAGATGGAGAAGAGCAGAGGTCCTAGAACTGAACCTTGGGGGACACCAACAGATAGGGGGCAAGATGAGGAGGTGGTGTGTGAGTGGGAGACGCTGAATGTCCGGTCTGTTAAGTATGAGGAGATCCAAGATAGGCCCAAGTCCATGATGCCAAGAGATGAGAGAATCTGTAGTAAGAGGGAATGGTCCACTGTGTCGAAGGCAGATGACAGGTCCAGAAGGAGGAGGATGGAGTAGTGTCGCTTGGATTTGGCGTTTAGTAGGTCATTAGTGACTTTGGTCAGGGCAGTTTCAGTCGAGTGATGCGGTCGGAAGCCAGATTGCAGGCGGTCGAAGAGGGAACAGGAGGAGAGGTGGGAGGACAGTTCAAGGTGGACATGTTGTTCTAGTAGTTTTGAGGCAAAGGGGAGAAGTGATATGGGGCGGTAGCTAGTCAGAGAGGATGGGTCAAGGGAGGGCTTTTTGAGGATGGGTGTGATTGCGGCATGTTTTAAACATGAGGGGAAGACACCGGTTGTTAGTGACAGGTTGAAGAGGTGGGTTAGGGTTGGGATGAAGACTGTGGTAAGGTTAGGGATGAGGTGGGATGGGATTGGGTCAAGTTCGCAGGTGGTGAGGCGTGATTTGGAGAGTAAAGAGGAGACTTGACCTTCTGTAATGGTGGAGAAGTGGGGTTTGGAGGAGGAAGGTTGAGTAGATATGAGGAGGGGTTGTGCGGGCTTTAGGCAAAAGCTTTGTCTGATGGTGTCAATCTTCTGCTTGAAGAATGAGGCAAAGTCTTCGGCTGAGATGAGAGAAGAGGGAGGAGGCGCTGAGGGACGAAGGAGAGAATTGAAAGTGTTAAATAGCTGTTTAGGGTTGTGAGACAGGGAGGATATGAGAGATGAGAAGTAGGTTTGTTTTGCTGTAGTGAGTGCGGACTTGAAGATAGTGAGGGAGTGTTTGAATGCGATGAAGTGCTCGATGGAGTGAGACCTTTTCCATCTCCTCTCCGCAACCCTGGAGGCCTGTCGCAGTTCTTTAGTAAGTTTGGTGTACCAGGGTTGCCTATTGATTGTGCGAGATTTGGTACGTGTGAGAGGGGCGATCGAGTCGAGAGCTGCAGCTATTGTGGTGTTATATGAAGCAGCAGCAACATCTGCATTGTGTAAGGAATTTATGTCTGTAAGAGGGAGGAGGGATTCAGAGAGTGAGTGTAGGTCAAGGTGTTTGAGGTTTCTGCGAGCGTGTGTAAGTTTGTGGAGTGGGGATTGTGCACCTGGAGAGGAGAGGGTGGAGAATGTGAGGTTGTGGTCAGAGAGAGGGAGAGGTGAGTTAGAGAGGTTAGATAGGGAACAGAGGCGGGTGAAGATGAGGTCCAGTGTGTGGCCATCTTTATGAGTAGCTGCCGAAGACCATTGAGCAAGGCCGAAGGAGGAAGTGAGGGATAGGAACTTAGAGATAGACGAGTGGGAAGTGTCAATGGGGATGTTGAAGTCACCCATTATGATAGTGGAGATGTCAGTGGAAAGGAAGTGAAGCAGCCTGGCGGTGAAGTGGTCTAAGAAAGTGGGGGCTAGCCCTGGGGGTTGGTAAATGACGGCCAGTTGGAGGTCAGAGGGTGAATAGATGCGCAGACAGTGCACCTCAAAAGAGGGGAGTGTAACAGAGGGTGCCAGTGATATTTGGGTGAAAGCGCAGGTATCTGACAGGAGAAAACCTACGCCTCCACCATGTTTGCCGTTGGGGCGGGGGGTGTGGGAAAGGTGGAATCCACCATATGAGAGTGCAGCTGGGGAGGTTGTGTCAGAGGGGGTGAGCCAGGTTTCGGTAATTGCGAGGAAGGAAAGTTTGTTAGTAATGAAAAGGTCGTGGATGTAGGAAAGTTTGTTGCAGATGGAGCGAGCGTTCCATTGAGCTCCTGTTAGAGCAACTAAGGAAGTGGGGATTAGTTGGATGGGTATGAGGTTAGAAGGGTTGCGACAGTTTGTGGAAGGTCGTGGATAGGAGGTAGAAGTAACTGGGGATATGGCGAGGAGGACCAGGATTTGGAGAGATATCTCCAGCAGTGAGGAGGAGCAGAGAAAGTGTTAGCAGGTGGGAGTAGGAGAGAGCATGAGGTGGCTGTCTGTGTTTGGAGATGCAGGATTGAATGTTGAGGAATAATTCGGAGGAGGAGGTGAGATGAATAGGGAGGATGGAGGGAGAGATGAAGAGTTTCTTACTAGGTGTAGGGATTTGAGGGGTTACTAGAAAGTGGAGGACTATAGAGGAAAAAGTGAGAGCTAATAGAAACATAGTTAAAAGAGAGTAAGTGGTCAAAGTGTTGGTTACCTGACTTCTGCCCTGACTAACAGCCTCTGAAATAACTGCCACTTATCTCCGAAGCCACTATGCACAAGAAGACGCGTCCACAACCCAGCATGCGTGCACCCCTTAAGGAGCTTCTAAATATATAGGGCACACTAAACTATCAGGTGAGGGGCATTGTGGGAGCTGCTTGTGGCTAAATTAGCAGCTGGTCATCTCACCAGGAGATGGCTGGGTGATCAAAGACAGGGCTAGGACTCTGCAGGCTCTGCAGTTTAGCACCTCTAAAGTCTACAGTTGGGAAAGGACAGACATATGTGAGTATTGAGTGGAAAGGGACAGATAAAGCATAAATATCAAGCAGAGAAATCTACCAGTGAGTTGAATCAGGAGAGCAGAGCATTAGATGGCGGCATATACAGCAAGCAGAGGAATTATGCAGGAGAAGAGCATGTACCTGTGTGAAAAGAGAAGAAGAAGACGGATGTTAGTCCATGGCCTCTGAAGTAACTGCCACTTATCTCCGAAGCCACTTTGCACAAGAAGACGCGTGCACAACCCAGCACGCCTCTTCATATATATACATATATATAAATATGTACCCAAAAACTGAATCTCATCCCGCAAAAAATAATTTCTTCTGCAGCTCCATTGATAGGAAAAAAAAAAGTTATGGATCACATTAAAAAGTATATTCATTTGGTCCAGATTTTTTCTTTTTTTCCACTATACTTTATGTTAAATTAAATGATGCCGTTAAAAATTACAACAACAAAAAAAAGAAGCAAAAAAGTGTTCCTGAAATAGTTATGTTGACAGAAAAATAAAAAGGTAAATAGTCTTGATTTAAAAAAAAATGGCAGGGAGGGAATTTTAATATAAAATTTCCAGTAACTGCCATTCTGGTTTCTACCACTAGAGGGAGACAATATACAGCCTATGAGATTAATGACAAGCTTGGAGCTTTCCAGACTGGATACGATTGTAGCGAACTCCCAGCTGTGTGAAGTATCAGACCTGCTCAGGCAGAATGGTGGAAGAGCTAAAACAACTGTAGATGAGAAAGTTTCCTCTAAAGGAGGTAAAAGTCCTAACTAAGAAATAATACAACATATGGAGAAGGGTTCACCCTGTAGAGTCTTAAAGGGGTTGTTCTCGTTTTCCTAGATGGCTATCGTCAGACAGAGTTTGTCAATACGAGCAATTTTGCAATTTACTGCTTGTTTAAATTTTCAACCGTTCTTGAGATACTATCACTTTTGTTTACAGCTCGTTGTCTTGGAGACCGACCACCTCTGCCGGACAGTAGAACATGCGTAGTGCTTACAAGCTCTTTTCTACTGAGCTTGTAAGCGCTGTTTTGAAGCTGGGGTGCGCCTTTACCTCCTAATCCCGGTCAGCTTTGGTGTAACGCTTACAAATAAGACAGCAGCGGTGGTCGGTCTCCTAGGCAACAAGGTCTAAACAAAAGAAAAGTGTTAATAGCTCAAGAACGGCTGCAAAGTTTAAGAAGCAGGAAATTTCAAAAGTGCTTGTTTGTGGAAGAACTATGTAACACTGGCCATATTTGAAGATGGTGAAAACACCCTTTAAAGGGATTGTCCAGGACTTATATATTGATGACCGGTCCTTAGGACTGATTTTTAGCAGTAGGAGCTGAGCTGCAGTACCGAGAACGGCCACTACGTGAGCTCAGTGGGCTAAAGCATCGTCCTCCTAATTGCAGGTGGCCGAGGAGACCCCCAGCTGCTGAGCGTAACGCCAGCGCCAGGCACTTCCTGGAGAGGGCGGGCTCAGAGCTCCGGGGGGAGGGGCAGGCATTGTTTGGGGGCGTGGTTTGGAACGCAGGATATTGATACAACATTGTATCAGCGCGGCGCCCCGCCCCCTGCCCTCGCTGTAGCTCCGCCCCTCCGGGCCGGTCCTGTCTCGTCTCGCAGTGTTTGCTCCTTATTCTGCGGGCGGCAGCGCTCAGGGTAGGACGCAGTGTGCCGCAACCTCAGCTGTGTGCGGCCTGATCGCCGTGTCTGAACATGTGTGTACCGGGATGCGCTGACTGTGCGGCCTGGGAGGACTTTGCTGCGCCATGATGGTGGCAGGAGAGGGAAGGAAGTGTCTGCTGAGCTGATCCAGGATGTGGACCCCCCGACTGCTACTGCTGCTGGTCTCCCTGGGGGTCCTGTGCCCCCCAGGTGCCAGCTCTACTCAGGGTTAGTGCGGAATTGCCCCAATACCCATACAGGTGCCAGCTGTGCCCCTCCATAGTCCTATACTGTGCCCCCATACAGGTGCTATCTGTGCCCCTCCGTAGTCTTATACTGTGCCCCCCAGGTGCCAGCTCTACTCAGGGTGAGTGCGGAATTGCCCCCATACAGGTGCCAGCTGTGCCCCTCCATAGTCCTATATTGTGCCAGCTGTGCCCCTCCATAGTCTTATACTGTGCCCCCCAGGTGCCAGCCCTCCATATGTCCTATACTGTGCCCCCATACAGGTGCTATCTGTGCCCCTCCATAGTCTTATACTATGCCCCCCCCAGGTGCCAGCCCTCCATAGTCTTATACTGTGCCCCCCATGTCCTTCCATAAGTCTTTTGATACCATGCACCCCACTACCCCAGGTTCTGCCAGCTCTACTCCAGAAAAGTATAAAATTGCAAGTCTTATGATACTGTGCCCCCCCCCCCCCCCAGGTGCCAGCTATATCCTTCTACAAGTCTTATGATACTGTGCCCCCCCCCCCCCCCCCCCGGTGCCAGCTATATCCTTCTACAAGTCTTATGATACTGTGCCCCCCCCCAGGTGCCAGCTATATCCTTCTACAAGTCTTATGATACTGTGCCCCCCAGGTGGCAGCTATATCCTTCTACAAGTCTTATGATACTATGCCCCCCAGGTGGCAGCTATATCCTTCTACAAGTCTTATGATACTGTGCCCCCCAGGTGGCAGCTATATCCTTCTACAAGTCTTATGATACTATGCCCCCCAGGTGGCAGCTATATCCTTCTACAAGTCTTATGATACTGTGCCCCCCAGGTGCCAGCTATATCCTTCTACAAGTCTTATGATACTGTGCCCCCCCCCGGTGCCAGCTATATCCTTCTACAAGTCTTATGATACTGTGCCCCCCCAGGTGCCAGCTATATCCTTCTACAAGTCTTATGATACTGTGCCCCCCCGGTGCCAGCTATATCCTTCTACAAGTCTTATGATACTGTGCCCCCCCCAGGTGCCAGCTATATCCTTCTACAAGTCTTATGATACTGTGCCCCCCCCAGGTGCCAGCTATATCCTTCTACAAGTCTTATGATACTGTGCCCCCCCAGGTGCCAGCTATATCCTTCTACAAGTCTTATGATACTGTGCCCCCCCCAGGTGCCAGCTATATCCTTCTACAAGTCTTATGATACTATGCCCCCCAGGTGGCAGCTATATCCTTCTACAAGTCTTATGATACTGTGCCCCCCAGGTGGCAGCTATATCCTTCTACAAGTCTTATGATACTATGCCCCCCAGGTGGCAGCTATATCCTTCTACAAGTCTTATGATACTGTGCCCCCCAGGTGCCAGCTATATCCTTCTACAAGTCTTATGATACTGTGCCCCCCCCCCCGGTGCCAGCTATATCCTTCTACAAGTCTTATGATACTGTGCCCCCCCCAGGTGCCAGCTATATCCTTCTACAAGTCTTATGATACTGTGCCCCCCCGGTGCCAGCTATATCCTTCTACAAGTCTTATGATACTGTGCCCCCCCCAGGTGCCAGCTATATCCTTCTACAAGTCTTATGATACTGTGCCCCCCAGGTGGCAGCTATATCCTTCTACAAGTCTTATGATACTGTGCCCCCCCAGGTGCCAGCTATATCCTTCTACAAGTCTTATGATACTGTGCCCCCCCCAGGTGCCAGCTATATCCTTCTACAAGTCTTATGATACTGTGCCCCCCAGGTGGCAGCTATATCCTTCTACAAGTCTTATGATACTGTGCCCCCCCAGGTGGCAGCTATATCCTTCTACAAGTCTTATGATACTGTGCCCCCCAGGTGGCAGCTATATCATTCTACAAGTCTTATGATACTGTGCCCCCCAGGTGGCAGCTATATCCTTCTACAAGTCTTATGATACTGTGCCCCCCCCAGGTGCCAGCTATATCCTTCTACAAGTCTTACGATACTGTGCCCCCCAGGTGCCTGCTATATCCTTCTACAAGTCTTATGATACTGTGCCCCCCAGGTGCCAGCTATATCCTTCTACAAGTCTTATGATACTGTGCCCCCCAGGTGCCAGCTATATCATTCTACAAGTCTTATGATACTAGGTCACTCAGGTGCCAGCTATATCCTTCTACAAGTCTTATGATACTAGGTCACTCAGGTGCCTCTTCTACTCCAGTTAAGTACAGAAATACCAACCCCTCCAAGGTGCCAGTCATGTAAGTCCATAAGTTTTATAATAATATGACCCCCAGGCGCCAGCACTACTCATGGTATATACAGAAGTGCCCTTGAGGTGCCAGCACTACTCAGGGTATGTACAGAATTGCCCCCCAGGTGCCAGCCATGAAGTTCCATAGGTCTTATGATGTCTTGCTTCCACCCCATTTGCCCGTGATTCCCTACACCCCTCTTCTGTACCCCATGTTCCCCCAGTCTCTATTCCCCATACTAAGTACTCAAATGCCCATTGAGTTCCTACCCACTACCTGCCAACCCCAGTATTGTAGCTTGGCAGCTCTCCCCTGCGTTCGCAGTGGCCAATCTGTGGGCCACTTTATGTAGAAGTTGGAGCTTGTACCCCATCACCTCTTCCCCCATTGTGGGGTGTTATGTTGCCTTCCATTGTATCTGGGCAGTCCTGCTTGCGCTGCAGGGGCTTCTTTATGGGTTGATACATTGCTTTCTAGTTTTAGGTGGCACTTCACACTAGTACCAGTTGCATTGGCATCGTCTGTGACTTTTATGGAGAGACTGCACTTGTGCAGGCGGTGGGCATAGACTTGTGGAGCACTGATAGGTGGCACATGGTGAACCCTGGGCATTGGGCATCCCTGGTGCCTACTGTTGTGGCAGGGCAGTGGGTAGTGGTGCTCACATCTCTCCTGAAGTCTGTGACTCGCCCCTGGAGCGTAGCTTTCTCCGGCCAGGCATTGCACAGAGCAGAGTTGGCACCGTTTTGCCCGCGGGCACAGCCTCTCCTTATTCTTCATTTGCCTAATATTCAGATGTGTCTGATCAGTGGTGCTGATGCCCCCGGGCGCTATGTATACTTCATTTGTTTATTACGGTACATTACAGTAATTATCTGTTATCCCTGGCACTCAGCTCCTCTGCCCTGCAGTCACCAGCTGTGCCCGTCCTAACTATTATTTAAAGGGACATCGTCTGAGAGGACTGTCTGACGTACCATTGCTGGAAGTCCGGTAACCCTGCGGTCCGATATGGGTAGCCCGGCACTGTTCTGCCCATTGATATATACATGCCAGATTAGAGGAATTTCCAGGATATCGAAATAGCAGGAGCCTTAAAGGGGTAGTACACCTTTTATGTTATTTTCTGCCATAATTTATACTCTAGTCCTTCTCTGGCATAAGCAGATACCAGTACCGTTTAAAGGCAAGTTGATCATGTTTTCCTTAAGGGCATTAACCCTGTGCCACCTGTTGGGTCACTTTCCCTTTAAATTCCTTGATTGGGCAAAGTGCATATAAGGATTAGTCTTACATCCTGATTACATTGTGTGTCATGGGGATTTGGCAAGGCTCAGTCACAAGAATAAGGAGGGTGTTACGCAACGATGACACAAGCCGCCTTTGGCCCTATTCGGCCCCCGCTCCTGTATCGATGTAACTAGTAAATGTCATCACATAGTGCGACGCATTTCTTAAAGGAATTGTCCACCCAGAACATCGCACAGCATGAGTTGGAAGTCCAAAGCTGGGGTTTGACATCAATATATTCTAAAAGGGTATATGGGCAAGCTTTGTACCTTTTTCGACAACCCCATTAAAGTGAATCTGTAAATAGGAAGGGTCCCTTTTAAATTATGGTATTCATATTGTCTAGCAACCAATCGGAGTTTAGCTTATAGCCCTTCATATGCAAAATGTGGCCTCTGGTTGCCATGGACAACAGGATTATTTGATACATGAGACCTTTAATATTTAAAGGGGAAATGCAATGAAAATGCATGTGACCCCTCCAATAATCTCAACAAAGATATATATAAAAAAAAGTCTAAATATTGATAATAAATATGTACACCCTCACTGTGACATGCCAGACAAGTATTAGCTTTTGTTTGTTTGCTTGTTTACAGGTCCTGTTTTCCATTGTTTCAGTTGCAAATGATCCTGAATTCTCTGGGGAAAACTAGTTTTTTTTTTTCTGCTTTTCCTATCACATGATTGTTAGCTGAGTATCCGCAGTAAACATCCCCCACCCCGCCGCCATTGTTTTACTAGTGACGCCACCATGACGCACCCCGGGGTCATTGTGGGTCACCTGTGAAAATTGCAGGTGTGAAGTGACCCAAGGATATGTAGAGGGGAAAAAAAAACACATCCGAAGTTCCATGACGCTTCACTGGTATTAAAGGAAATTGCATAACTGGCAATTCCCCATATACTTTTTTTTTTTTTTTTGTATGATGGATGCCTTTTCTATATATTTTGGTCACCTGAGGCCGAATGTGACTTGTAACCGGTTTTTCTGTCGATTTTGAGGCCTCGGATGACAGAAATTTGCCGCGACATGTAGCGACAGGCAGGCACCACACCCTGGGGCGTAGAGCACCGTCATGGTTAATCACCCATTCCTGGCATAACTATGTAAACAGAAAACTGCTATCTGGGGTGTAAAAGTTGACAATGGCATCCATAATTCGCTGTATGCCCGGTCGGCCCAGTAAAAAGGGAGCGGACCAAGACGAAGATGGCATTGAACATGAATTTCTGCCAGTAGAGTTGATTTAAAGGGATGTTCCTCTTAATTTTCACTTTTAGGGTGGCTCACCCCTACATTGTTGTCATCAATGGTACAGTCCAGCTTTGTCCTGTTTGACAGTTTGGTTGCTATGGATAAACTGCTTAACAACCTGAGACATTTAAATAGAGGTCGTCGGGTAGTGTTTCCCTAGCAACCAGTCTGATTTTATAAGGTCAATTTTTTTTTTTCTTTATTGCGTTTTGTTGTTTTTTTTTCTGCTTATTTTTTCAAGAGACATAACTTTTTTTATTATTATTTTCTGTCGTCTTATGAGGGCTTGTTTTTAGCAGGACGAGTTGTAGTTTAGTCACACTATTCACTTTATCATACGTTACAGGTGTCAGAAATTGGTGACATTTTTTTCCCTAAATTTCCAAAATACGCATACTTTAGTATTTACAATTTTTTTAAATTTGGGGGGGAAAGTCGCCATTTTCTGAGATTTGTTACCCATAATGTTTTCCTTTTTCCATCAAGGGAGCGTAATGAGTTCTATTTATATTTATTTTTGTGGATTTTAGTTGTATTTTTTTTTTATTGGTACCATTTTAAGGAACATATAATGTTTAAATTTAAAATATATTACACCGTAATCATTTTTTTATTTTTTTTTTTAATATTTATTTAAATTTTTTTTTTCCAAATCACTTTTTTTTTTTTTAAGTCTCTCTGTGATTGTTTCATCTTTTGTATAATGTGCTGCAATACTCCAAAATTGCAGTATGTCGTGGAATTTGACGATCTCCTCTGAAGCCCAGCCATAAGCTGGTCTTTATAAAAGTAGAAAGATGAAGGTGAATTTATCAAAGTGCCGCGGCAGTTAGAAAATGGCAGTTGGACAGGGCAGGACACAGGTAAGACATGCAAGACAATTAAACAAACTTGCTTCCAGTTCATCTTTTTGGCAAACAGTATTCACCATTTGTATCTGTGCAATTTATATTCTGGCTGCTACAATCATCCACATTCACCGTTCTCCCACAAATTTGGCACACTTCATCCATATTAACCCCTCACTCCTCTCTTCTCCTATGTACAGCTGTCATGCTCTCTTCACAATGTTATACCACACAGATCCATTCATTCCCACCATACAACACAGGAAACGCTCTCACAAATCACTCAACCATCTGCTCACTCTCTGTATCTTTCTTCTCTTAGTCGCAGGTGATATTTCTCCTAATCGAGGACCCTCCAGTAATAATAACACTAACTCTTTCCCTGTTAAATTCAGAAACCCTGCTAATCTCATTAATATTCCCTGCATATCTTCTGTCTCATTCAACTGTGCCCTTTGGAAAGCGCGCTCAGCATGTAATAAACTCTCTTACATCCATGACTTTTTCCTCTCTAATTCCCTCAACCTTCTGGCTCTCACTGAAACCTGGATCCAGCAGTCGGACACCACCGCCGCTGCAGCTCTCTCCTATGGTGACCTACACTTCTCTCATACTCCGAGACCTGACAACAGATCAGGTGGAGGTGTTGGTCTGCTTCTATTAACAAAATGTACTTTTCAGGTTATCCCCCCAGTACCCTCCCTTATCTTCCCTTCTTTTGAGGCCCACACAGTCAGACTCTACCGGCCCTTCGCCCTGCGAGTGGCGGTTGTCTATCGCCCTCCAGGTCCCTCCCGTCAGTTCCTGGATCACTTTGCTGCCTGGCTTCCAAACTTTCTATCCTGCGACATCCCCACGATAATCATGGGAGATTTTAACATCCCAATTGGCGATCCTCTTTCCCCATCTGCCGCTCACCTTTTATCACTAACCTCCTCCTTCGGCCTTTCACAGCTTGCTAATTCTCCTACACATGAGGACGGGAACACATTGGGCCTGATCTTCTCCCGGCTTTGCTCAGTACATGACTTTACTAACTCTCCTCTTCCTCTCTCTGACCATAATCTTCTTTCATTCTCGGTCAAGAACTGTGACTCTACTCAAGACACCCCCCCCCCCCCCCACACTTTCCACACTTATAGAAATATACGCGCCATTAACACCCAGAAATTTATGAAAAAGTTGCAATCATCATTGGCCCCAATCTCCTCCCTCTCATGTCCCGACTCTGCATTGAAGCATTATAACGAAATAATGCTATGCGCCCTGGATGAAGCCGCACCTCCTACACAAAGAACAATTCGGCATAGACGGCAACAACCCTGGCACACTCCTCAAACACGTCTTCTCCAGCTTTGCTCCAGGTGTGCTGAACGGCTGTGGAGAAAATCAAATCTGCCCGAAGATTTCCTCCATTATAAATTTATGCTGAAAACATATAACTCTGCCCTCCACCTCTCCAAACAAACCTACTTTAACAACCTCATCATCTCACTTTCCAATAATCGTAAACGACTCTTTGACACGTTTCATTCTCCTCAATCAAACAGCACAGGCCCCGATCACCGACCTCAGCGCTTACGATCTGGCCAATTATTTCAAAGAAAAAATTGACCATATCCGTCAGGAAATTTTCTCCCAATCCCCAAACGTTTTGCATGCTCTCCCTCGCCACATTGTATCTTGCTCACTTTCTGATTTCGAACCAGTCACGGAAGATGAAGTGATCAGACTCCTTGCATCTTCTCGCCCTACCACCTGCACCAGTGACCCTATTCCCTCACATCTCCTTCAGTCCCTTGCTCCAGCTGTCACCACTCACCTAACTAAAATTTCCAACCTCTCCCTCTCATCCAGTATCTTTCCCTCTTCTTTTAAACACGCCAGCATACATCCATTACTTAAAAAAACATCCCTTGACCAGAACTGCACGGCCAACTACAGACCTGTTTCCAATCTTCCCTATATCTCTAAACTCTTGGAACGCCTGGTCCATTCCCGTCTAATCCGCTATCTCAGACAACTCTCTTCTTGACCCTTTACAATCTGGTTTCCACTCTTTACATTCTACTGAAACTGCCCTCACTAAAGTCTCTAATGATTTACTAACAGCTAAATCTAATGGTCCCTGCTGATTCTCCTGGATCTCTCGGCAGCATTCGACACTGTGGATCACCAGCTCCTCCTCACTATGCTCCGCTCTATAGGCCTCAAGGACACTGTTCTCTCCTGGTTCTCCTCCTATCTCTCTGACCGCTCCTTCTCTGTGTCTTTTGCCGGCTCCTCCTCCTCTCTCCTTCCCCTTATTGTCGGGGTTCCTCAAGGATCAGTCCTAGGCCCCCTTCTTTTATCCTTATACACCGCTCCTATTGGACAAACAATCAGCAGATTCGGTTTTCAGTACCATCTCTATGCTGATGACACCCAATTATACACCTCTGCTCCGGACATCACCCCTGCATTACTACAAAAGACCAGTGATTGTCTTTCTGCTGTGTCTAACATTATGTCCTCCCTCTATCTAAAACTGAATCTGTCAAAAACTGAACTACTCGTATTTCCTCCCTCCACTAACCTACCTGTGCCCGATATTGCCATTTCTGTTTGTGGCTCAACCATTACTCCCCAGCTACAAGCCCGCTGTCTTGGGGTCATTTTTGATTCAGATCTTTCCTTCACTCCTCACATCAAATCACTCGCTCGTTCATGTCATCTACACCTCAAAAACATCTCAAGAATCAGGACGTTTCTCACCTTTGACTCGGCAAAAACTCTTACTGTCGCTCTTATTCATTCTCGTCTGGACTACTGCAACTCTCTACTTATCGGGCTCCCTCTTACTAAACTCTCCCCTCTCCAATCCGTCCTTAACGCAGCAGCCAGGATCATATTCCTCGCCAACCGCTACACCGATGCCTCTTCCCTGTGCCAGTCATTGCATTGGTTACCCATCCAGTATAGAGTTCAATTTAAACTTATCACGCTTACCCACAAAGCGCTCCATGCTTCAGTACCCCCCCTACATCTCCTCCCTTGTCTCAGTCTACCACCCTACACGTGCCCTCCTTTCTGCAAATGACTTAAAACTTAAATCCTCCATAATCTGAACTTCCCACTCCCGTCTCCAAGATTTCTCACGTGCTGCGCCAATTCTATGGAATGCACTACCCAGGACAGTTCGATTAATTCCCAATACCCACAGTTTCAAGCGGACCCTAAAAACCCATTTCTTTAGACTGGCGTATCGCCTAAACACACTCTGTCCGTCCCAGTTTTCCCCCATATTAAAAGCTTCTTCAACTTCGGGCTCATACCAACCATGCACATAATAGCCTCGGTCAGGACTGCACACATACTGGCTGGCGACCAGTCCATGTATTATTATTTATCCTATATAGTATATCAAGGCTGCATTATACAATATGTGTACATTTTACCTTTTGTGTCTCCCCCATTTCCTCATAGACTGTAAGCTTGCGAGCAGGCCCCTCACTCCTTTCGATATGAGATATGCTTATTCTGTATGTTTGTATAAGTCCACCCTAAAATTTGTAAAGTGCTGCGGAATATGTTGGCGCTATAAAACTAAAATTATTATTATAAGTTCCTTGGCTGCCATGGCAACCTACCGCTATCCCATAATCGCATCACACACAAAGTCATGGGTATCAGAACAGACTCCTGCGCCACATCGAACCTTGTAAATGCCACTGTCAAAGAATGACAAAGGCATTTAAGTGGTTAAACATCTGCTTAACAACCTATCTTGTCAAGTCGTTTTTTCCTAGTAACCGGTCTGACTTGGATTACTAAGGTCTTAATCGGATAGTGTGTCCCTAGTAACCGGTCTGACTTAGATCACTAAGGTCTTAATCGGATTGTGTGTCCCTAGTAACCGGTCTGACTTGGATTACTAAGGTCTTAATCGGATTGTGTGGCCCTACAACCGGTCTGACTTGTATTACTAAGGTCTTAATCGGATTGTGTGTCCCTAGTAACCGGTCTGACTTGGATCACTAAGGTCTTAATCGGATTGTGTGTCCCTAGTAACCGGTCTGACTTGGATCACTAAGGTCTTAATCGGATTGTGTGTCCCTAGTAACCGGTCTGACTTATATTACTAAGGTCTTAATCGGATTATGTGTCCCTAGTAACCGGTCTGACTTATATTACTAAGGTCTTAATCGGATTGTGTGTCCCTTGTAACCGGTCTGACTTATATTACTAAGGTCTTAATCGGATTGTGTGTCCCTAGTAACCGGTCTGACTTGGATTACTAAGGTCTTAATCGGATTGTGTGTCCCTAGTAACCGGTCTGACTTGGATTACTAAGGTCTTAATCGGATTGTGTGTCCCTAGTAACCGGTCTGACTTGGATCACTAAGGTCTTAATCGGATTGTGTGTCCCTAGTAACCGGTCTGACTTGGATCACTAAGGTCTTAATCGGATTGTGTGTCCCTAGTAACCGGTCTGACATATATTACTAAGGTCTTAATCGGATTGTGTGTCCCTAGTAACCGGTCTGACTTGGATCATTAAGGTCTTAATCGGATTGTGTGTCCCTAGTAACCGGTCTGACTTGGATCACTAAGGTCTTAATCGGATTGTGTGTCCCTAGCAACCGGTCTGACTTGGATTACACAAATCTTAATTTTAAAGCAGAATCATCCCTGAATTGGGGCCAAAGTCATGAAAGGTTTTACTAAATCTGAAGATGGATCTTAAATTATGAAGACATTGTGTCTCATCATCATCTTTCTCTCTGACAACACAGCAGGGAAGCTGTAAATGTCACCAGCTTTTCCCAGTAACAAATACACCTCATTGACCCATCTAACATACTTTGTTGACATGTTATCTCTAAAATTCACAGGCCCAAAGCCTGAGGCTGCACTACTGCCATGTTCCAATGACAATAGTTTCCCTTTTTGTTGCTGCCAGGTGCAATGATGTCATGGAGACCTTGAATATCCACATTCATATCAATATATCCATCATCTGGCTTGAATAGCTGTGTAAGTAGGTGGAGACATTGATGTAGATGGCGACTGCAATCCGCTCAAGGTCTCCATGAGATCATCAGAACCTCTCAGTAGTGCAGCCTCAGGCTTCGGGCCTAGATTTTGTACTGTTAATGTACACTAACTACCATTATTCATTCAGTCTTATTTCATGGACATAATGACCAGTGACAATTCTAGATAACTCTAGAAAACCCAATCACAACTCCGAGTCTGATCATTTCTCGTCTTTGCCATTCCTTCTGTGTCCGGACGAACCCGTCCTGCATCTTCACCGTCCCTGACTCAGCCGCTGTAATGACTTATGTCTCCTGTAAATGATTAATCAGACGATTCTCCTGTAATTACAGACCATTTCCTCCATTAAAAATATATATATATATATATATATATATATATATATATATATATATATATATATATATATATATATGGCGGTCATTATAACTCCCGTAGCGACCCAATTATAAAATCCACCAGTCATTATATCTGTATATAACATGGTGTTTCAAGCTTTTTAATAATATGGATCCACACATGGTCTTCATAGTAACACTTCCAATGTTGTCATTAGAGTGCCTTCGTAGTAGGCTTCGGGCCTATACATTTTAAGTGATTAGACCTCTGCCTAGGAATAAGGTATTATAAAATGTATTTATTATTTTTGTTTTCTCCATTTCCCATTGTTTTCAGAGAGATGAATATGACGCTTAAAACATCTATGTGTGTGTATGTATGTATATATATGTGTATATATATATATATATATAATTTTTTTTTTTTTTTTTTTTTGTTAAGTATATAATTCCACATGTGTTGATTCATAGTTTTGATGCCTTCAGTGTGAATGTACAATTTTCATAGTCATGAAAATACAGAAAAATCTTTAAATGAGAAGGTGTGTCCAAACTTTTGGTCTGTACTATATATATATATATATATATATATATATATATATATATATATATATATATATATATATATATATTTATTATTATTATATTTTTATTTTTATTTTTTTTTTGCTACTTCTCCAACAAGGTTAATAACATGTCGCTCAGCTCTCCCAGTTTACGGAGTGGATGAATATCGGCCTTATTTATTATTGTCCGGCTTCCACAGAAACGTAATAGGCTAGAAAGGAATTAAAAGGGTATTCTCATCTCCAAGATCCTATTCCAATATGTAGTAGGTATAATAATATTAGCAAATACCTCCAATTAGAAATGTAGTATAGTTCTTCTAATAAGCTATGTCGGTTACCCCATGTACAGGGCATTGCAGTAGCTTAGATATCCATGGTTACGACCATTCATATGGTGTCAGTTAGTTGTTAGTGATCGTAACCATGGATACCTAAGTTACTTCAATGCATCGTTGGGTAAGTGACCTAGCAAATCAGGAGAACTATATTACATTTCTAAATGGAGGAATTTGCTATTATTATTATTTTTATTACTAGATGGTGTCCCTATTCTAACGCATCAGGTATTCTAGAATATGTATGCAGCAGACCAGGCGCAAGCAGCAGAGCGGTGTTTAAATTTGGCGCCAATATCGGTGATTGGTTGCGGCCGCCACTCGTGACCAATCAGCGAACTGTGTTAGTGAGGACTGGAGAGCTTGTTTAAATTTGGCGATAAAATCGACCAATCAGCAGAGCATTGTTTAAATTTGCCGGCAATCTCGCTGATTGGTCTCGGCCGGCCGGCGGCCAGAGCCAATGAGCAGAGCGGTGTTTAAATTTGGCGCCAAAATCGCTGATTGGTAGTGGTCGCCGGCGGCCGCGACCAATCAGCAGAGCGGCGTTTAGATTTGCGGCCCATCTCGCTGATTGGTCGCGGTGGCGGTCGCGACCAATCAGTAGAGCAGGGTTTAAATTTTGCACCAATAATGCTGATTGGTCGCGACCGCCGGCCGCAACCAATCAGCAGAGCGGTGTTTAAATTTGGCGGCAATAATGCTGGTTATTCGTGACCGGTAACCGCGACCAATGAGCAGAGCGGTGTTTAAATATGGCGCCAATATCGCTGGTCGCGGCCGGCCACCACGACCAATCAATCAGCGAAGCGGTGTTTAAATTTGGCGCCAATACTGCTGATTGTTCGCAGCCGGCGACCGCGAGCAATCAGCAGAGCGTTGTTTAAATTTGGCACCAAAATCGCTGATTGGTCGCGGCCGTCAGTCGCGAGCAATCAGCAGAGCGGGGTTAAAATTTGGCGCCCATCTCGCTGATTGGTCGCGGCCGGCCACCGCGACCAATCAGCGTCGTATTAGTGTGGGCCCGGGAGCGGCGCTGCTTGTGCGGCTCCGTATTAGCGAGGACCGGGGAGCGGCGCTGCCTGTGCGTCTCTTTCTGCTGCGAGAAGCCGGGAGATGAGCGGCTGCTCGCCACAGAAGCATCCCGACCGGCGGCGCCGCTCCCCGGTCCTCCGTTCACACTTGCTGTCGGGAGATCAGCGGGCCAAGCCGCTGATCTTCCGACGTTAGCCGCATGGAGGTCAGCGGCGCCAGTCGGGGTAGTTCTGCTGCTAGCGCCGCTCATCTCCTGGCTGCATTGCCGCTGACCTCCGTCCGGCTGATGAGCCGCTAACGGCCGCCATCTTTTTTTCAGAAATCCCGCGGCGCTGATTGGCCGCTGCCGGACCAATGAGCGACGCGGGATTTCCAGGACGGACAGACAGACAGACAGACAGGATAAGACAATTATATAGTAGATTATTATTATACCTACTATATATTGGGATAGGATCTTGGATCTTTTAAGGATATTTCTCAAATTTTTTATTTTTTTTTGTAAATTGAATAGCTTTTTCTGTTATTTACATGCTTACATTTTGTAAGCTGTACACAAGAATTCAGAGTGTGGTGTAACTTAAAATTTGTTGGAAAAAGGGGGTTCCAGCATCCGGATCTGCATTAAAAACACTCTTTATTACAAAAATGTATTTAAATTTTTTTTTTTTTTTTTTTTTTTTTTAAAGTCGCAAATCAGAGCTGAAATTGGCTAGCAAACGCGTTTCGGACAGTTGTTGTGCAATGACTAAAGACACCTGTCTGAAACGCGTTTGCTAGCCAATTTCAGCTCTGATTTGCGACTTTTTTTAAAATACATTTTTGTAATAATGTTTTTAATGAAGATCCTGATGCCGGGACGCCCTTTTTTCCATTTTTGACTTGACTTCCTTGTGGCACGGCAAGTTCCTCTGCATTGTTCCTCCATGATTGGGTGAGCTGATCTATTCTATTTTTTTTATTGTTAAAACCTGTGGACCCCCAATGCGAAATCTTCAAAAGGGCTCCCAACTATCCAGTGTCTTTTATAGTTTGGTGTACTCATGTGGGCCAAATGGACCTACTGGGCCCCCTTGGGTTTCAGGGCCTGGATGCGACTGCAGTCTCTGCACCTGCTAAGGATACGTCTCAGTACAAATCACAGACCTTCAATTATCCTTTATGAATTTATATTCTGCCTATTTTTTTCTCATTTTGTAGGTTGTGGTAGTTCATGGTAATTTAACCACTAGGTGGCGCTGTCTCACGAGCATTGTTTCTCTTGTTTATACAGATCTCTCCTATGTTTCGGAGATGTTTTCTCAAACTCCCCAGCGATTGTCCTTCTTCAGCTGGTACGGGAACGTGCGGCTCTTCCAGTTCCAGGTGCCCGCGGACGCCGTGCTGCTCCGGTGGCTTCTTCAGGCCACGAGAGGGAAAGGAAACGGCTGTGAAAACGTAGAGATCACAGTGTAAGTCTGTCTCATCCGGCAGGATCTCGCCACCATGTCTTGTACTTAGGACCCCTCTAACCCGGATCCTTGTCTTGTATTTTCCAGACACTTCCGTTATGGAGCCCCACCGGTGATTAACCCCTTGGGCTCCAGCTTTGCGCCAAATACGAGTGTCCCATTCTCGTTCAATCAGACAATGACATTTCGAAACACTATGCAGAGTAATTTATACTTAAATATCAGCAACCCCACACCCGGGGACTGGTTTGTAGCTGCGCACCTGCCCAAAGATACCGAAAAAATTGAGATTCAGGTGAGTCGATGAATTTTTTAGGACGTCGTCCATTTCACTTTAACCCCTTCCTGGCACGGCGATTTTTCTTCTTTTTTTTCCCCACTTTGCTCTTTTTTTTTTTCCCCTCCCCTTCTTTTAAGATCCATTACATTTTTTCTTTCTTTACCCATAGCCATATGAGAGTTTTTTTTTTTTTTTGCGGGACAAGTTGTAGCTTTTAATAAAGCCAGTCACTTTTAAAGTTTAATGTACTGAAAAAAAAGGGGGGGGGGGAACCTCCCAAGTGGAGTGAAATGGTTAAAAAAAGTGGAAATGTATTTTTTTTTTTTTTTTTTCATTTTGGCTTTTAAAGCATTTATTGTCCAAGTAATATGATTCTCCAGGTTGGTCCGATTACGGCGATAGTGTTTTGCTTTACATATAATATTTAAAATAAAAATCAATATTTCAAAAATATATATATATATTTTAAATGTATTTATTTATATATATATATATATATATATATATTTATGTCTTAATAATTTTTATTTTATTTTTTTTTTAAATATTGATATATATAATTTGAGGTGACCTTCTTATTTTTGGGTACAAACATCACTTTCTTCAATTTTTTTTTTTATTGCATTTTTAGTTGGAGGGGCGAGGACTGGATAAATAAAGGCAAATCTGGTCTTTCAATTTTTTTTCTAATTTTCCGGTGTTTAATTTCAATTCATGTGAAGATACCAAGTTGTTGTTGTTAGAGTTTTTTTTGTATTTTTTTGTTTTCTTTTATGCTCTTGTTTTTGTTTTGTTTTTTAACATTTCTTTTTATTGATTTTACTTTGTTTTTGGGTCTCTTGGTGGCAAGAGAGATTTGTGCTGCTGATGTGTGAGGATTGTTTAGACTGGATACAACTGTAACAAAACCTCAGCTGTGAGCAGTGTTGGGAACATTCAGCTTTCCTGTGGAGTGGGGGGGTGTCCTTTCTTTGCAGTGATGTTCCTGTCTGTCGTTCCAGGGTCTCACCACCTCCTGCACGTACATCTTCCAGCCAGAACTGTTTGTTCTCCGAGAGGTGGACGTGCCGATTCTGCAGGAGGATTCGCCCGCGCTGCAAGTTCTGGAGTCAATAAAGAATCCGGCCCGATACAAGTAATTACCTAGACTCGGTGTGATGGACGAGGACAATTGCTGTCTCAGATCACAAGGGAAAGGGCGAGATCCGCCATCATGTGATGATAATAGATATCCGGGATTAGAGTGCAGCTATGTATGCCTGCTTAGATGCAATGAGCCCTGTATACTGATACTGTCTGCTCAGCCGTGTATCTAATCCTATCATATGTGATACTGTCTGCTGAGCAGTGTATCTAATCCTATCCTGTGTGATACGGTCTGCTGAGCCGTGTATCTAATCCTATCTTGTGTGATACTGTCTGCTGAGCCGTGTATCTAATCCTATCATATGTGATACTGTCTGCTGAGCCGTGTATCTAATCCTATCATATGTGATACTGTCTGCTGAGCCGTGTATCTAATCCTATCCTGTGTGATACTGTCTGCTGAGCCGTGTATCTAATCCTATCTTGTGTGATACTGTCTGCTGAGCCGTGTATCTAATCCTATCTTGTGTGATACTGTCTGCTGAGCCGTGTATCTAATCCTATCCTGTGTGATACTGTCTGCTGAGCCGTGTATCTAATCCTATCCTGTGTGATACTGTCTGCTGAGCCGTGTATCTAATCCTGTGTGATACTGATGAATGACATGTCTGTGTTTTGCTCCTCAGGCTTTTTGTCCCAGAGTACACCCAGGAGCTGCGCATACAGCTGTTTGGATGCACGTCTAATGCCACCGGGTGCCCACTGAAGGTCTCCGTGGGGTCTTTCGCTCAGCCGGACTCCCCTTCCCACGAGGTGAACTGCAGTGAAGTTTCGGACTGTGCGATCGTCCTGCAGTCTCCGCCGTGGGAGAAGTGGCTGACCGTCATCGTGGAGAAGCCGCAGTGGCTGAACAGCAGCGTGTCCTTCCAGCTGGCGTACAACCTGTCAGGTATCATTGGGGGGGATTAGGCATACCTGTGAACCTTTCTGATATCATTGGGGGGATTAGGCATATCAGCGAACTTTTCTTGTATTGTTTGGGGGAGGATTGGGCATATCGGTGAACCTTTCTGGTATCATTGGCGGAGGGGGTGATTGGGCATATCGGCTATGTTCCTGGTATGTGAATGGCTGTGACTCCTGGGATCCCTCTGGTCTCTGGCCATGACTATTACCCATCTTTCCTAGTAACTTTTAACCCCTTCTTTTCTTGCAGTCTGTAAACCGGGAAGCGTAGGATCCAGAACGTTCCTGTCTTTCCTGAACCTGTTCTCCCCTAACACCTCCGCCTTGTTAAAAGACGGCCCGCAGACGACCCCCGGCACCCCCGCCCTGCTGAACGAGGGCCCCACGTCCTGTCTGCGCAAGTACCCCGTTATCCGGGAGGATCTGGACGTGGTGTCTGTCCGGTTCCTCCCGGTGACGAGTCCGTCGGTGCCGGTGGCGCCCCAGCAGCCCAGCGTGGTCCTGCTTGACCTCAACTCGGAAACAGACAATGGCGGGATGCTGGTTGTCAATTTGCAGTTGAATAAGGTGAATATTTTTGTAATTTTCAATTTTTATAACTTGTCCTCTTAAAGGGATTGTCCACTTTCTGATAAAGTCCCTAAAACTCCTTGAATTCTCAGAGAACCCAAACCAACCCCCTGTATTTTTATGGCATCTCCCTGGTTCTAGTGACATGCTGCCCATAGATCCGGTGGGTCCCATACTGCTCAAGATGTCGGCAGTCACCGCTTCCTTGCTTGTGTCATTTGTGTGTGGGAGGAGGAGGGGTACCACTATTCCTTGAGGGTCCCAATTTTTGTCTAATATTAAAATTTGAGGCTTGTAAGTTGTCGTGATGACTCTGAATACTCCCCCCATCATTGTGTTCTTCCCATCAGACAGGTGGGAGCAGTGTGAACAGCACGGTGGTGGCGTGTCTGAGCCCGGCCGCACCCGTCCTTAACCTGAACGTCACGCAGAATTGCAACACAGGTAACATAACCCGATATTTGTTTAGTTTTCTTGCCTTAAAGAGGTTACTGATTTTTGCAACATCTGGTCGGGTTGGTTACAATGTATCATAAGACCGGACTGGCCCTTTAATTTGTAGATCAGTCAGTGGCTGCGGCGCAGGTATTGGTGCTCACCAGACCGGTAGAGCTGGATCGCCGCCATTCCACTGCTGCGCAGATCCGGTGTGCGGGACGTGACCTGCGGCTACGGCTCTGATCTCGGTTTATTTTTATATATTGTGGAAGAATTGACATCATTATTTGGCCACAAATCGTCATCTCTGTTCTATTATTACCAGATAAAAAGGATCGTCCACCAGGTGTGTGGTCCTGACGATCAGTCACTCGCCCCTAACCTTATAGTAGCAAAGTACATAAATGTGTTTAAAAAATATATATGTGTATATATATAATATAATATATATGTGTGTACTCAAGCCCCAAAGAGACAAACCATTTACCGCATTCGTGACAAATTCAATGCCACTGGCTCAATCCTTAATGCTCCAAAAACTGCTCGACCCAAAACAGTCTGTACAGAAGATAATAAACAACTTATTGCTGAAACATTTGTTCAGAGTCCAAAAAAGTCCACAGAAGAGCCTCTTTGGAATTGGGAATTTCACGAGCTTCTATCATGTGAATCCTGAAATCTATTGGGTGGAAAGCTGATCGTCCACATCTAATTCATGGTTTATTGGAGGATGATCCAGACAGGCGGCTGCAAATTAGTGAGATTATGCTTAATGAACTTGAAGAAAATCCAGTAATTTTAGATAACATTATGTGGAGTGATGAAGCTTCTTTCACATTCTCCGGCCATATTAACAGACAGAATTGTATTTACTGGTATACACTGTGTTCCAAATTATTATGCAAATAATATTTTCGCAGATTTTCCCAAATTACCTATATGAATTGCAGTCATTGTAATTTTTCAGTCAAATAACTATTAGAGTACAATTGAAAGGTTTTTGTACAGACTGCCTATGATAACAGTATATGTTTAAAGAAATAAAAAACTCAAACTGCACTCAAAATGCATGTTCCAAATTATTATGCACAGCAGAGTTTTCAACCTTTTCATTTTAATAAAGAACAAAAAAATGTTCATTTTTGAAATTATAAGCATTAGCAGGTTATTACACACTGAAATCAAACAGTTTTCAACTCAAAACTTTATTCTAGGTGATGTTACATTTGCACATAGGACCCCTTGTTCGAAAGGAGCTTCTGAACTCTCTCGTCCATTGAATTTGTCAGGTTTTGGATGGTTTCTGCGTCAATTGTTTTGCATGAGGACAGAATACCCTCCCAGAGCTGTTGCTTAGATGTGAACTGCCTCCCGCCATCATAGACACTCCTTTTGATGATGCTCCAGAGGTTCTGAATGGGGTAGAGGTCAGGGGAGCATGGGTGCCACACCATAAGTTTGTCCCCTTTAATGCCCATAGCAGCCAGAGATGCAGATGTGTTATGTGCAGCATGAGATGGGGCATTATATGCATGAAAATGATCTTGCTGCGGAATGCACGGTTCTTCTTCTTGAACCATGGCAGGAAGTGCTGTTTGAGAAGCTCAACATACATTATGGAGTTCATCTTTACCCCGTCAGGGATCCTAAAAGGGCCGACAATCTCTCTCCCCATGATTCCAGCCCAAAACATTACTCCACCTCCTCCTTGTTAGCGCAGTAGCCGTGTTTGCATGGGGTGTCCATCAACCAGCCATCCTCCACTCCATCCATCTGGACCATCGAGCGTTGCACGGCACTCATCGGTGAACAAAACAGTTTTGAAGTCAGTCTTCATGTATTGTTTGGCCCACTGGAGCCATTTCTGCTTGTGTGCAGTGGATAGAGGAGGTCGACAGGATGGCTTACGCACAGCTGCAAACCTCTGAAGGACCCTGCATCTTGTTGTTCGGGGGACATTGGAGGCACCAGCAGCTTCAAAAACTTGTCTGCTGCTATGACGAGGCTTTTTTGCCGCTGCTCTTTTAACCTGACGTAATTGCCTGTAGGAAAGAGTCCTCAATTTTCCCTTATCAGCACGCACACATGTGTACTGTGAATCAGCTACATACTTCTTGATTGTGCGATGATCAGGATGAAGTGTCTTGGCAATGTTGATTGTAGTTATGCCTTGACCTAAACACTCCACAATTTGTTGCTTCTCAGCAGCCGACACATCCTTTTTCTTTCCCATTTTGGCAGAAAATGTAGGCTGCTTAATAATGTGGGACAGCCTTCTTAAGTAGTCTTGCCTTTCATTGGACACACCTGCCAAACTAATTAGCACTGGTGTCTGCAATTGCTTACAGTGATATAAAGAGCCCTGACACACATCACCATCAATGAGTTTAACTGACAAACAAAAAAATTCTTCACTTATCACTCCTAAACACTTTTTGCATAATAATTTGGAACACAGTGTAATGAGAACATGCATTTAACATTAGAGCAACAACTGAATGAGCCTGGTGTCAATGTTTGGGGTGGGATTTCAAGTTTTGGTGTTTTAGGACCAATATTTTTTGATGGAACAGTCACAGGAGATAAGTATCTCGAAATTCTAACGAATCAAATTGTTCCCCAGTTACAGCAACAGCCGAATTCAAATGTTATTATTTTCTGTCCACCTACTTTTGGACCACCCTGTATATTGTGTGTGTGTATTTATTTATTTTTATTATATTATATTTTTTTATTTATCTTTTTTTCTTTTTTTTTTCTTTGCAGCTTTTTCACAGGGATTTTCCTTCAGTTTGTCTGACGGAGCAACTAGTGGCACTCACAACATCCCCTACCCTGTGACCGATAGGTGGTATCTCTCTATGCAAATCCTGTGCCCAGGAGACGACAGGTAAATACTGACCTCTGAATAGAGCAGTATTATAGTAGTTATATTCTTGTACATAGGGGGCAGTATTATAGTAGTTATATTCTTGTACATAGGATCAGTATTATAGTAGTTATATTCCTGTACATAGGAGCAGTATTATAGTAGTTATATTCTTGTACATAGGGGGCAGTATTATAGTAGTTATATTCTTGTACATAGTGGGCAGTATTATAGTAGTTATATTCTTGTACATAGGGGGCAGTATTATAGTAGTTATATTCTTGTACATAGGGGGCAGTATTATAGTAGTTATATTCTTGTACATAGGGGCAGTATTATAGTAGTTATATTCTTGTACATAGGAGCAGTATTATAGTAGTTATATTCTTGTACATAGGGGCAGTATTATAGTAGTTATATTCTTGTACATAGGAGCAGTATTATAGTAGTTATATTCTTGTACATAGGGGCAGTATTATAGTAGTTATATTCTTGTACATAGGAGCAGTATTATAGTAGTTATATTCTTGTACATAGGGGGCAGTATTATAGTATTTATATTCTTGTACATAGGCGGCAGTATTATAGTTGTTATATTCTTGTACATAGGGGCAGTATTATAGTAGTTATATTCTTGTACATAGGGGGCAGTATTATAGTAGTTATATTCTTGTACATAGGGGGCAGTATTATAGTAGTTATATTCTTGTACATAGGGGGCAGTATTATAGTAGTTATAATCTTGTACATAGGGGGCAGTATTATAGTAGTTATATTCTTGTACATAGGGGGCAGTATTATAGTAGTTATATTCTTGTACATAGGGGGCAGTATTATAGTAGTTATATTCTTGTACATAGGGGGCAGTATTATAGTAGTTATAGTCTTGTACATAGGGGCAGTATTATAGTAGTTATATTCTTGTATATAGGAGCAGTATTATAGTAGTTATATTCTTGTACATAGGGGCAGTATTATAGTAGTTATATTCTTATACATAGGGGGCAGTATTATAGTAGTTATATTCTTGTACATAGGGAGCAGTATTATAGTAGTTATATTCTTGTACATAGGGGCAGTATTATAGTAGTTATATTCTTGTACATAGGGGGCAGTATTATAGTAGTTGTATTCTTGTACATAGGGAGCAGTATTATAGTAGTTATATTCTTGTACATAGGGGCAGTATTATAGTAGTTATATTCTTGTACATAGGGAGCAGTATTATAGTAGTTATATTCTTGTACATAGGGAGCAGTATTATAGTAGTTATATTCTTGTACATAGGGGCAGTATTATAGTAGTTATATTCTTGTACATAGGGGGCAGTATTATAGTAGTTGTATTCTTGTACATAGGGGGCAGTATTATAGTAGTTATATTCCTGTACATAGGGGCAGTATTATAGTAGTTATATTCTTGTACATAGGGGGCAGTATTATAGTAGTTATATTCTTGTACATAGGGGCAGTATTATAGTAGTTATATTCTTGTACATAGGGGCAGTATTATAGTAGTTATATTCTTATACATAGGGGGCAGTATTATAGTAGTTATAATCTTGTTGTTGCACTTTTATTATTGAGGAGTGTATGTCTTGTGTTTCTTCTCTGATGTCTCTCGGTTTCTATGTTGCTCCTCATTGAGCTGATGTGGGTGTCGGGGGTCGGTGTAGTTCATTATCTGGGTTATTACATTGCCCTGGTGATGGGACATAATTAGGATTTCCCCTCGGGGATGTGATGATCTTCTCCCTTCTCACCTGTAGATTGATTACAGCAGATATCGTTAATGTGACCTCCATTGTACACTGAATTTCGGATCCATATAAAACCTGATTTATTTTGCCTTTTCTCCAGTACGTGCCAGCAGCGGGCCTCCAGGGTGATAGTGACGGCGTACCTCAGCCCCTGCCTGAATGACTGCGGACAGTACGGGGAGTGCAGGCTGCTCCGGAGGAACGGCTATCTGTACGCCGCCTGCAGCTGCAAAGCAGGTGAGAGCTGATAACCTGTAGTGGCGCAACCGTGGCCATGAGTTGGTGTAAATTTGTGGATTAAATTCAGTTTTCCCTTTTGGGGTGGAAATTCGGAGGCAATTGTGCAGAACTGCGCGATCATAAAATTGTTGTGCGGTCGCTTTATTCTGCAATTTACAGGCAACAACAATATGGGACTTATCCAGGCTGCCCCCCTGCTGGTCATATCGGTGTATAGCGTCTGTCAAATAATATCTTTACAATACACTTTGCACTGCAGTTCCTCAAGACCTCTGCCTGCTTTGATATATGTGTGTATATATATAATTATTATTATTATTTAAATAATATAAAATAATAGATTAATATATGGGGGGGCTGCTCATTTATATTATTAAAAGTGGATATGTTTAGTTGCAGAAATGTTTGCATGATGGGAACATTTGTCTAAAAGGTTATCCTAAAATGGGGCAACTCTTACCCCGCGGTATAGCCAGGGGTGCTCATAACTTGTCACATCAATACAGAGTCCACGCCCAAATTCCAGCTGTTTGCCTCTGGTTCTGTTCTAATTCTGGACATATTTATGTCGCTGTGCACACGTACGTTCCCTGTCCTGCAGCCATGACACCCTCCTGAGCTATGCACACTCTTTGTCCCATAGCCGACCTTCAATCCATGCGTTCACGTCATATGTCAGTAGCTTACAGGCAGAAAAACACTCCAAATGCCAAAAAAGGTCATTGCACTCAACTTATTATTTCCATTTGGGTCATAGATACTAAATCCGCTCCAAATACCTCCAAAGTGTGCATCAAAAATAATTCCCGAAAAGTGTCCAAGAGCCCCAGCATCAGCCCCTCACAAAATCCTCTCTCTTTTTACCTTGGTGGGTGACGTACGTGATGTAGACTCTTTGAGTTCTCAGTTTGGACCCCGTCGGTGCCGTCACAATCTGATTTTGTCTGGATTTTCTCTTTCTGGCAGGTTGGGCCGGTTGGAGCTGCACCGATGACCAGAACGCACAGTCGGTGGCTCAGCAATTGATCGCCACGTTATTGCTGACCCTCAGTAACCTGATTTTTGTGCCAACTATAGTGGTTGCAATTTATCACCTGTATTTTGTGGAAGCGGCTGTCTATGCCTACACCATGTTCTTCTCTACGGTAGGTACAGAGGTGTTGGGGTTCATGGGCTGCCATGGGTGATGGTGATTCTGGGGGTGGGATACCAAGTCCATCTTGGGTGATAATTGATCTAGGTTCCCCTCTGGGTGACTGAGCTTCTGAATTTTTCATCCACGGGGATGAGGAATTGAATGCATTTTTCACCCCGGGGTGATGTAGCTTCTTATTCCCAAAGGGAAGGTGATGGAGCTTCTGAGGTTTTTTCAGGGAGGTGACAGAGCTGCGGAGTGCTTTTTTTTTTTTTATGATGGTGACGGAGCTCCAGAATTCTTTCCAATCAGCAGAACTTCTGTTTTCATGGATGATGGTGTTCTTGGACTTTCCCTGGGTGGCGGACATCATAACCCAACTGTCTCGGGCTCCTGAGCTGTTCTAACCCAGCACACCCCATAATCACAGGTCCCTGGTTGATCCACACCCCATGTGCCACTATTTTCAGATCCCAAAATTACGCTCCTTGTAAAATGTTCATCCATCTTTTATCCCCACTGCCGCCTTCTCTTGGTGATGTTGTTTTATTTTTCTTTATTACTGACCAGCGTGCTTTGTTCTTGCAGTTCTATCACGCCTGTGACCAGCCCGGGGTGACCGTCATGTGCATCATGGACTACGACACCCTGCAGTTCTGCGACTTCTTCGGCTCTGTCGTCGCTATCTGGGTGACCATACTGTGTATGGCCCGGCTGAAGAAAATCTATAAATATGTAAGTGACAAGATATCGCTACGTCGAACCAGAATTTATTTCTGGAGTCCTCAATGATTATTTTTAAAAAATAAATAAAAATTCAGTTTTTATTGATTTTTATTTTTTTTTTTCTTTCTTTCCCCTCCAGGTCTTGTTCATGCTCGGTACATTAGTTATCGCAATGTCTATGCAGCTTAACCGCAGAGGGATCTGGAACATGCTGGGCCCCTGTCTGTTTGCTTTAATTCTCCTGGTGATTGTCTGGGTAAATATTCACATTTCATCCATAGACAGTTGTTTTGTTTTTATAGATGTTTTTCCAACGGAAGAAAATTGCAAAATAATTGTGACCCTATGGCCTATTAAAATAGAGGTAAAAGCTCCTGTACACTCAGTAATGAGCCTCCCAAAGTGCCAGTAGGGGGTAGGGACATAATGGCATGTCCTTTGTCAGATCATCAAGTATGGCGCGGAGTGTGCATATGTTGGCGGTATTACATAACTGCTACCTGCCTCTAAAAACAGCAACCAGAGTATACTCCACTTGTTGCTGTTTTAACAATCCATCACTGACACCCACATTTAAATGGTTTGGTTGCCAGTGTGCACTCCAGCTCCCATTGGCTCCCCGCAACGTGATCGCAGCAGGCCGATGCTTACTGAAGGCTCGGCAGCTACCATATTAGTTCTTTGCGAAACCCTACTCCTTTTTCCGGGCTTCATAGGAGAACGTCATTTTGCCTTTATACTGCAGTATAAAGAGCAAGCAATCAGACGATCACAGGTTCAAGTCTCCTAGAGGACTAAAAAAAAATATTGAAATAATAAAATATCACCCCAAATTAGAGAGGGCGAGAGCCTGAACTTCCACCGGTCCGCCCATCCTTAGTAGTAATGAAAATAAAGGGTCTCACATAGTCTAAAAACTTTTTTTTTTTTTTTTTGTCTGTTGGTCTTTTTTTTTTTTAATGTTTAACAGTTTTTTGATATTTTTGAACTTTTTTTTAAAATATATAATTTGTTTTCACTTGCCAATTTTTGAAGATTTAATGGTATAAAAAAGAATATTCATTTTTCCTATTACCGTCCGGGGCTATGTTTATGGGAAAAACGATGGCTATTTTATGATGTATTAATTTTTATATATATATATAATATAAAAATATATATATATCATTTCTAATAAAAAATAATATAAATATATTCAAATGTTAATACAAATTTTAATCATCTAATATAATAATGATATTTTTTATATTAGAATAATATTATAATAAATTATTCTACTAATACAAATATTTTAATGACAGTGCAAATATTCTAATAAAATATTCAAATAGTCGAATAGTCTAATCTTAATAAAAAATATTCTAATAAAAATATAATAACACAGATATTCAAATAATCTAATAAAAAAAATCTTCTAATACAAATATTCTAATATATTAAAAATATTCTAATACAATTATTCGAATAATAAACGCTGTTCTATTAATACTAATATTCTAATAGAATATTTTGTCTATTAGAATATTTTTATTAATAGTAATATTACTATTATTAGATTATTATTAATAATAATAAACAAAATATTATTAGAATATTTTTATTAGAATTTGTCTTTTTTTAATTTTATTTTAGACAACGCGAGGAGTGAAACGTCGCCACTGTTACCCGCCCAGCTGGAGACGCTGGGTATTTTTCCTCCTACCTGGCATAGCCTTGGCCTTGACCGCCATTTCAGTTTACGTCTTCGCAGAAACCAACGCCAATTACTACTACACCCACAGCCTCTGGCACATCATGGTAGCCTCCAGCGTAGCGTTTCTTCTCCCACCTCGCGAAAGAAGCAAGAAGTCCTGGCAGTGGTCTCAGTTGCTGGACTGCGACTATAAAATCTGCAAGGACGACCGCGAGGAATTATACGTGGTCACGTGATACATTGGAGCGGTCTTCATCCAGCGGAGGGAATCCTGGCGCCTGCCACTTTAAATGAATATTCACTCTTCGCGCAGTAGAACAGGGACTTTTTTATTATTATTCTCTTTTATTTAATACAGACGATATCACCGCGGCCACAAACTGAATATCAGCCATTGTTTCTTTTTTATTCTTTACCTCCATGAGGGATTGGACAAGTTCTGATTTTTCCAGATCGATAAAGAATTCCTTGATTGGTGTGAATTGGACACGACTGTGACCGACCCTGGGTGCCATTATTTTTTACATTTTTTTTTTTGCATTGCATTTTTCACAACTTCAATTGCACAGCAGCCAATGCAGTTTTTAGAAACCAAAAATATTCCCAAAAAAATTATATATTTTTTTTGGGGACCGCATGACTCCATGCCTTAACTATATATTACCTGCAGCGACTTTACGAATGTGTGAACAATCACTACTGAATCGCATGTTATGTTACCGGGAATCCTCCTTCCTTTGGGAGGTGGAAAGCAATAATTTCTGAATTAGGGGATAGCTAATAATAGCTAATTAAGGGAGGGGTGCAATGATGTGTCTGAATCTTTCTGTATTACTCCAGATGGGATGCCGGTGACTTTTTGCCTCCCCCCCCCTCTAACCACAATAAAGTTAATTTGAGCATTTTGTTGGGTAAAAGATTGGGCAGTGCCCAAGGGTCCGGCAATGAGGCATGAAATCGGTAAGCACCATGGGATGTGTGGGATCAGCGTATTGATGGTACATGGGGCACCGAGAAGGATGTCGAGCTTAGGGTGATCTCACTTATGGAAAAAAAACGCTGCATAACCAGGTGAATATATGAATAATTAAAATTATATATATATATATATATATATATATAGTACAGACCAAAAGTTTGGACACACCTTCTCATTTTAAGATTTTTCTGTATTTTCATGACTATGAAAATTGTACATTCACACTGAAGGCATCAAAAATATGAATTAACACATGTGGAATTATATACTTAACAAAAAAGTGTGAAACAACTGAAAATATGTCTTATATTCTAGTTTCTTCAAAGTAGCCACCTTTTGCTTTGATGACTGCTTTGCACACTCTTGGCATTCTCTTGATGAGCTTCAAGAGGTAGTCACCGGAAATGGTCTTCCAACAATCTTGAAGGAGTTCCCAGAGATGCTTAGCACTTGTTGGCCCTTTTGCCTTCACTCTGCGGTCCAGCTCACCCCAAACCATCTCGATTGGGTTCAGGTCTGGTGACTGTGGAGGCCAGGTCATCTGGCGTAGCACCCCATCACTCTCCTTCTTGGTCAAATAGCCCTTACACAGCCTGGAGGTGTGTTTGGGGTCATTGTCCTGTTGAAAAATAAATGATGGTCCAACTAAACGCAAACCGGATGGAATAGCATGCCGCTGCAAGATGCTGTGGTAGCCATGCTGGTTCAGTATGCCTTCAATTTTGAATAAATCCCCAACAGTGTCACCAGCAAAGCCCCCCCACACCATCGCACCTCCTCCTCCATGCTTCACGGTGGGAACCAGGCATGTAGAGTCCATCCGTTCACCTTTTCTGCGTCCACAAAGACATGGTGGTTGGAACCAAAGATCTCAAATTTGGACTCATCAGACCAAAGCACAGATTTCCACTGGTCTAATGTCCAGTCCTTGTGTTCTTTAGCCCAAACAAGTCTCTTCTGCTTGTTGCCTGTCCTTAGCAGTGGTTTCCTAGCAGCTATTTCACCATGAAGGCCTGCTGCACAAAGTCTCCTCTTAACAGTTGTTGTAGAGATGTGTCTGCTGCTAGAACTCTGTGTGGCATTGACCTGGTCTCTAATCTGAGCTGCTGTTAACCTGCGATTTCTGAGGCTGGTGACTTGGATAAACTTATCCTCAGAAGCAGAGGTGACTCTTGGTCTTCCTTTCCTGGAGCGGTCCTCATGTGAGCCAGTTTCTTTGTAGCGCTTGATGGTTTTTGCAACTGCACTTGGGGACACTTTCAAAGTTTGCCCAATTTTTCGGACTGACTGACCTTCATTTCTTAAAGTAATGATGGCCACTCGTTTTTCTTTAATTAGCTGCTTTTTTCTTGCCATAATACAAATTCTAACAGTCTATTCAGTAGGACTATCAGCTGTGTATCCACCAGACTTCTGCACAACACAACTGATGGTCCCAACCCCATTTATAAGGCAAGAAATCCCACTTATTAAACCTGGCAGGGCACACCTGTGAAGTGAAAACCATTTCCGGTGACTACCTCTTGAAGCTCATCAAGAGAATGCCAAGAGTGTGCAAAGCAGTCATCAAAGCAAAAGGTGGCTACTTTGAAGAACCTAGAATATAAGACATATTTTCAGTTGTTTCACACTTTTTTGTTAAGAATATAATTCCACATGTGTTAATTCATAGTTTTGATGCCTTCAGTGTGAATGTACAATTTTCATAGTCATGAAAATACAGAAAAATCTTTAAATGAGAAGGTGTGTCCAAACTTTTGGTCTGTACTAATATATATATATATATATATATATATATATATATATATATAATAATTTCACACTATTTTTGACTTTTGGGATGAACCTATAATCCACTCTGTTTTCAGGTGAGCTTGATGTGACGGCTCTAGACTTTTGGATGCACACTTTCAATGTTTTAGTACTTTTTGCACAACTTTCTGTTCTCTAACAGCGAGCTTAAAGGGGTATTCCCATCTGAAAGATCCTATCCCAATATGTAGTAGGTATAATAATAATATTGGCAAATGCCTCCAATTAGAAGCGTAGTATAGTTTTTCTGATTCGCCATGTCTCTTTCCTTGTGTGCAGGGTATTAGGTATCCATGGTTACAACCACTAGCAACTAGCTAACTGTCACTATGGATACCTAAGGTCCTGCAATGTCCTACACATGAGGAAAGAGACATAGCGAATCAGAAAAACTATACTACATTTCTAATTTGAGATATTTACTAATATTATTATTACGCTTCCTACATATTGGGATAGGATCTTGGAGATGGGAGTGCCCCTTTAATGGCAAGATTCACAACAGGTGTTTGATCCAGGGATCGGCCAATACATTTTGGGGTTCAGTTAGAATTGGTTTTACACTCCTCCACATCAGGTCGTCCACATATTGACTTGAGACCAAGACGACACCTAACAATTAATGATCAGTACTTGGCCATTGTGAGGCTCCAAGCAGGATGTTCTCAGATAGAAGTGACCACTGGGCTTAGAGGGTCACAGAGAGACTGGAAGAGTCACAGAAAGGCAGAGACGTGGTCGTCCTTTGGCCACATCTCACACGGATGTACCCCAGAACTTTAATGACCTGAGGACCGCCCTTCGAGAAGAGCGGGGCGCCGCGCCTCGGCGCGAGAAGAGCGGGGCGCCATGTCTCAGCAGAGAATAATGAGACGTTGTCGTTAAGCTATAATTGATGCTGAAGGCCACATGACAAGTTATTGAGACAGTGCCATTTTTTGTTTGTTGGGGTTTACCCACCAGTGTTTTTGGCGTTTGTTTCAATAAATTGTTTTTTTTTCCTTGGACCGAGGGGTCTGAGGAAAAAAAAAAAAAATCACAGCATGCACAATTTGCCTCCAATCGGATTGCAGCCATTCATGTCTGTGGAAAACATCAGACCGCACTCGGATGACATCTGTGTGCAGGCCGATTTTCACGGACTGACTAAATGGGGAAGTTTTTTTTCCCTCATCTGAGAAAATCGGATCAAACTCTGATCACAGTGGGATTAGCATTGGCCCGATTCTCTCGGATGGAGAACATGCTGTGGTGTGACCCCGACCTTAAAGGAAAAACTCCATCCTAACTCCACGTACGACAATCGGATGAGTTCTCTGGAGCAACGTCCCATCGCAGAAGCTACAGCCCATAACCTGTAATGTTTGTAATTTACTTTTCAAGGAAGGCGTCCAGATCTTGTATGTTATTAGTGAAACTGTGCCCCCTAAATATACATACAGGTGCATCTCACTAAATTAGAATATCATCTAAAAGTTATTTTGTTTCAGTTCTTCAATACAAAAAGTGAAAGTCATATATTATATAGAGTCATTACACACAGAGGGATCTATTATATAGAGTCATTACACACAGAGGGATCTATTATATAGAGTCATTACAGAGGGATCTATTATATAGAGTCATTACACACAGAGGGATCTATTATATAGAGTCATTACACACAGAGGGATCTATTATATAGAGTCATTACACACAGAGGGATCTATTATATAGAGTCACTACACACAGAGGGATCTATTATATAGAGTCATTACACACAGAGGGATCTATTATATAGAGTCATTACACACAGAGTGATCTATTTCAAGTGTTTATTTCTGTTAATGTTGATGATTATGGCTTACAGCCAATGAAAGCACAGAAGTCATTATCTCAGTAAATTAGAATACTTTATAACAGCAGCTTGAAAAATGTTATTAAAATCTGAAATGTCCTACTGAAATGTATGGTCAGTAAATGCCCTCAATACTTGGTCGGGCTCCTTTTGCATCAATTACTGCATCAATGCGTCAATGTGGCATGGAGGGATCAGCCTGTGGCCCTGCTGAGGTGTTATGGAAGCCCAGGTGGCTTTGATAGCAGCCTTCAGCTCGTCTGCATTGTTGGGTCTGGTGTCCCTCATCTTCCTCTTGACAATACCCCATAGATTCTCTATAATAGATCCTCTATGGGGTTAAGGTCAGGCGAGTTTGCTGCCAATCAAGCACAGTGATACTGTTGTGTGTAAACCAGGTATTGGTACTTTTGGCCGTGTGGACAGGGGCCAAGTCCTGCTGGAGAATGACATTTCCATCTCCAAAAAGCTTGTCGGCAGAGGGAAGCATGAAGTGCTGTAAAATGTCCTGGTAGACGGCTGCGCTGACTTTGGTCTTGATAAAACACAGTGGACCTACACCAGCAGATGACATGGCCCCCCAAACCATCACTGATTGTGGAGACTTCACACTAGACCTCCAGCAGCTTGGATTGTGGCCTCTCCACTCTTCCTCCAGACTCTGGGACCTTGTGGAGTGTGTCAGTGACTGCCTTCTGGACACCTGTCAAGTCAGCAGTCTTCCCCATGATTGTGGAGCCTACTGAAACAGACTAAGGGACCTTTTTAAACGCTTAGGAAGGCTTTGCAGGTGTTTTTTGTTAATTATTCTAATTTACTGAGATAATGACTTTTGTGTTTTCATTGGCTGTAAGCCATAATCATCAACATTAACAGAAATAAACACGTGAAATAGATCATTCTGTAATGACTCTATATAATATAGGAGTTTCACTTTTTGTATTGAAGAACTGAAATAAATTAACTTTTTGATGATATTCTAATTTAGTGAGATGCACCTGTATATAAAAAAGTATATACTGTGCCCTTTGATTATGAAAAAAATATACACCGTGCCTCCTATATGTAATAAACTGTATATTGGGCTCTTCAATGTCAATAATATACATTTTGTGCCCTGAATATCTAAAAATATACATTATTCCCCCTGAATATATAAAATATACACTGTGCACATTCTATATATATATAGACATATACAGTTATATGAAAAAGTTTGGGCACCCCTATTAATCTTAAGCTTATTGTTTTATAAAAATTGGTGTTTTTGCAACAGCTATTTCAGTTTGATATATGTAATAACTGTTGGACACAGTAATGTTTCTGCCTTGAAATGAGGTTTATTGTACTAACAGAAAATGTGCAATCTGCATTCAAACAAAATTTGACACCAAATTTGCATTGCGTTGCAGAACGCAGCATGACCATTTCTACCGCGATTATGCTGCAAATTCGCGGCCATTGAGGAACATTGAAACGCAGTAAACCTGCAGGTATATGTGGATTTGCTGCGTTTCAATTAAATTCAATGGCCGCGAATTTGCAGCATAATCGCGGTGCGTGTGGTACCCGGGATGAAGAGGAGACTACAACTCCTCTTCATCCCGGCTAACACGCGGTGAAAAAAAGAAAAATAAAGTTAAAAATAAAAAACCTGTATATTCACCTCTCCGGCGGCCCCCCGGCTGCTCCCGACGGCGTCCTCTCTCCTCGGCTTCCCGCGGTGTACTTGCAGGACCTGCGGTAACGTCATTTAGTCACCTGATGTCACGCGACCGCTGACGTCGGCGGTCAGCTGATGGTCGCGTGATCATCAGTTGACTAAATGACGTCACTGCAGGTCCTGCAAGTACACCGCGGGAAGCCGAGGAGAGAGGACGCGGCTGGGAGGAGACCGGGGGCCGCCGGAGAGGTGAATATACAGTTTTTTTTATTTTTAACTTTTTAATTCTTTTTTTTTTTTTTTTTTTTTACTATAGATGCTGCATTTAAAGCGTCTAAGTTGGTCACACAATATAAATCCATGCCGGTTACATGGATTTATATTGTGTGACCAACTTGTCAAGCACTTTCCAAGTGATGCTAAAATCGCTTGAAAAAACGCATGCGAAAACGCAAGTAAAAACGCTGAAAAAAACGCTTCTCTCTGGCAGAAAAAACGCATGTAAATCTGCATGCATTTTTTTTCTGCCAGAGAGAGACAAAAACGCTCTGCATCAAATCTGCTACGTGGGCTCATAGCCTTGATCCCAGAGCGGTCACAATAGAGAGATAATAGAGAACAATAGCTATTCTTCAGAGCTGTACTCAAAGTTCTGCTGGTTGCCCTTAGAAACAGACAGCGGTTTAGCTCTACCATGATGCCAGGCATGTGGCTTAAAGGGATATTCTCATCTCCAAGATCCTATCCTAATATATAGTATTTGTAGTAATATTTTTGGGAAACATCTCCAATTAAAAATGTATAGTTTTTCTGATTCAATGCGCCAATTACCCCATGTCCGGGGTGGACACTGACAGCTTGGGGCCCCTGTGCAAGAAATGTGTATGGGCCCCCCTCGTTTTATGGCGACAAAGCTACAGATATATACATATATCTTGCATAGTCTCCTTTAATATGTATATGGCCGTCCCTTATTATGCCCTCTCTTGTTATGTACAGCACCGTCCCTTACATATCAGATAATATAGCACGCAGTTTTTTATTACATAGCGTCCTCTCTTGTTAGATACAAGTGCTTCTCACTAAAGTCATTATCTCAGTAAATTAGAAAAATTAACAAAAAACACCGTCCGATAAAAAAATCTGGCAGCACATGGACATTTTATACAAAGTGAGAATACAGCACAAGGGCTTTTACAGATAACATTATCACTCCAAGTCACACAGTGCAGATACAGAATAATATTTACATCCAGGCACTTACCGCAGACGTCTCATCTGATCAGAGTCAGTTTCTGCTGCTTCTTCTCCGTCTGGTCAGACCTTCATGTCGACATCTCCCAGCCATGACTCGTCTTGTCACAATGATCTCCAGCCTAGAAAATAACAAGGTCACATATATTGTATAGATACATGTGTCTCCCCCACACTGCGCCCCTGAATACAGATATGTACCCCACTATTAATATACTATTAGCAAAGCATCAATCAAAATATAAAGTGATAAGCAGCACTGTGCCCCCCATTAGCTATAATCTCCATCGGCCAATAATATAAATTATTCAGTCTCTGTGACTCTCCCCAATTAACTGTAAGGCTTTGTGCACACGGAAAACATACAAGGCTTTACAGTACAAGCAAAGTGAATGAGATCCCTGAAGTCTCATGCACACGTTGCTTATTTTTTTCTTGCAGATTTGCAGCAGATTAAAATCTGTATAATGTCAATTCTTGCAGCATATTTCACCTCTACTAATGAGTGAGGAAAATACGCATCAAAAGCATGTCAAAAACGTGGCAAAAAATGTACTTTACCAAGCTTTCTTCCTGCCAACACATTAGGACATCAAGCAGAGTTTTCTCCTGCAAATCCTGAACATGTACACATAGCCTTAGTCCCTGTCCTGTGTCCTTGATAGCATCATAATGAATCTGAGAGTGGGAGAAGACATTATCAGGTACTGAGCATCCTCCGCCACCTCCCAATTCACTACAAGTCCCTGACAGCGTCTTCTCCCACCATTCAATTTATTATCAAGTGTCATATGCACCTTACCCTCATCATTGTTCTCCCACACCACCCGCATCATTGTTTTCCAACATCACCCCATCATTGTTTTCCACCACCACCCTCATCATTGTTCTTCCACACCACCCCATCATTGTTTTCCACCACC